>NC_086317.1:116582392-117182392 GCF_036172605.1 Pelobates fuscus
TGGAAGCAAATAGAGTCCTAAAGTTAACCAGAAAAGTAAATGTATCTTCTTATGGCTATTCTACTTCCACAGTACCAGTCAAACTGTTTAAAAGAGAGTGCGTTCTGGCGCTTGCTTTTTGTATCTGTAGCAGCTCGAACTTCCTGAACAAGAGTTGTAGATCAGAATAAAACAGAGAATGACAGGATCCAGAGCCTGATCTCGGGAGGGGCATTTGTAGATTATTTAAAGAAATAATCCATGCACAATAACCACTAGAGCTCTGTGTAGTGGTTATGGTGCCAAAAGTGCCAGGACCCCCTCCCAGAGTAAGTAGTCAAACCGTTTAAGAACAGTTTGACAACTTACCTGGGGTCTGCTGGGATATGGGGCTGTAGTAGGGGATAGGAGCAGTGGTGTGTGTGAGTGGTGCAATGTGTGAGGGGTGCAGTTTGTGTGAAAGGTTCAGCGTCTGTGTGTGGGGGGTGTAGTGTGTAAATATGTAGGGTGTGTGGGCCAATGTGTGTATGGGGGGGCAGTGTGTGAATGTGTATGGTGAGTGTGGGGGCAGTGTATGTGTGTGTGTGTGGGGGCAGTGTTTGTATGAGGGAGCAGTGTGTGAATGTGTATGGTGTGTGTAGGGGCAGTGTGTTTATTGGAGAGCAGTGTTTGTGTGTTGGGGAAGTGTGTGTGTAGGGGGCAATGTGTGAATGTGTGGTGAGGAGGGCAGGGGTGCTTTTTTATAATATTTTTTTTAAATAAAAATAAATACATGTATGTCCCATCCCTTCTGACCTTTACTGAGGGAGGATCCCTGGTGGTCCGTGGGGAATCCCTTGTGGTCGCAGTGGTGAGTGTGAACTCCGTAGCTCCAGGGCTAGAGTTCACTCTTGCGAGATCCGGAGCATTGCTGTGGTCATTGTGCTGTGTAGTGTGTGCGTTTATTTATATATATATATATATATATATATATATACATATATATATATATATATATATATATACACAGACAATCTCATTGATATACATAAGCTCATTGACATAAAAAAACAAGCTCACTGATGCACACAAATAGGCTCACTGACAAACAATCTCAATGACACACACAGACAAGCTTACTGGTACACACACACAAATTTAGTACAGACAAACTCTGATACAAACAAAAGTTTACTACAGACAAGCTCACAGTCACACACACACGCTCACTACAGACAAGCTCACTGATTCACACACGCACCCCACAGACAAGCTCACTGACACACACATGCTCACTACAGACACGATCACTGACACACACATGGTCACTATAGACAAGTTTACAGTCACATACATGCTTACTACAGACAAGCTCACTGCATACACAAGCTAGCAGGCACACACACACACAAGTTCACTCACTAGCAGGCACACACACACACACGCAGAAGCTCACTCACTAGCAGATGCACACACACATAAGCACCCTCATTAGCACACACACACACACACACACACACACAGAAGCTTGCTCACTAGCACACACACACACACACACACACACACACAGAAGCTCCCCCACTAGCGCACACACACACACACACAAGTTCACTCACTAGCAGGCACACACGCACGCTCACTCACTAGCAGGCACACACACACACACACACACAAACTCATTCACTAGCAGGCACACACACACACAGAAGTTCACTCACTAGCAGATGTACACACACAGAAGCTCCCTCACTAGCACATACAGACACACACACACACACACACACACAGAGAAGCTCACTCACTAGCACACACACAAAGCTTACCTGGCACTGGTAGGTGAAGTTGTCATTATCTGGCCTCTAGCAGGCACACATACACACACACACGCAAACTCACTCACTAGCAGACACACACACACACACACACACACACACACACATAGAAGCTCACTCACTAGCAGATGCACACACACATAAGCACCCTCACTAGCACACACACACACACACACACACACACAGAAGCTCGCTCACTAGCACGCACACCCACAAACACAGAAGCTCCCTCACTAGCACAAACACACAAGCTCACTCACTAGCAGGCATACACACACAATCTCACTCACTAGCAGGCTCACACACACAAGCTCACTCACTAGCACGTGCACACACACACACACACAAACTCATTCACTAGCAGGCACACACACACAGATGCTCACTTACTAGCAGACATACACACACAGAAGCTCCCTCACTAGCACATACAGACACACACACACACACACAGAAGCTCACTCACTAGCACAAAGCTTACCTGGCACTGGTAGGTGAAGTTGTCATTGTCTGGCCTCTTCATTCCAGTGAGGTCAGCAGCTTCCATGTGAGGGTGGGGCTTGTGTTTGGGGGTGGGGCTTAGGTGAGGGGACAGAGCATGCAGCCTGAATTGCTTTAAATTGTGCAGGGAGACTGACAGGTGTACCCTCCAGCCACCGGCAGCCTAAATGCGGCTGCACCAACCCCAAGCTCCTTCCTCTTTACTCCCCTCAGACCGACACAGGCTGGCACAGTCTGAGGGTAGTAAAGAGGGAGGAGTTGGGGGCTGGTGCAACCGCAATTGGCTGCCGGAGGCAAGAGGGTATACCTGTCAGTCTCCCTGCACAAGTTACAGCAACTCACCTCTCTTCTAATTCTCCTTGACCTTTCTGTTGCTGTCAACACTGTTGGTCATCAACAACTTCTTCTCATCCTCTATAATCTTGGTCTATGAGACTCTTCTCTTTTCTGATTATCCTCCCAAGTCTCCCAGCATTCTTTCAGTGTTTCTTTTTGTAGCGCTTTCTCTTGTCAACAAACCTTCTCTGTCGGTGTTCCCCAAGGTTCTGTCCTTGGTCCCCTTCTGTTCTTGATCTATACTGGTAAACTCATCAGGTCTTTTGGCCTCACAAATCTATCAGTCCTTCTAATCTCTCGCTATCCTTCTTGATTCTAATCTCAAACTGACTCTCTGCTATTTCTAACTGGATGGCTGTTACTTTATTAAACTTATCCTATCTAAGACAGAACTTCTTGTCTCCTCCATCAAGTGTTGCTACTCCTGTGTCTGTGTCCTCCCAAGTTAAAAGCACTACCATCAGCTCTACCTTGCAGGCTTGCTAACTGACCTAAACTTCTTCTTCATCCCTTGTGTCCAGTCACTCATCAAATCTTACTGCTTCAATCTCAAAAACATAGCACGCATGCACCTATATCTAACACCAGATGCAGCTAAGATGCTGGTCCATGCCACTATCTTCTCTCACCTTGACTACTGCAATGCACTTCTCAGTGGTCTAACGCTTTACCAGCTTTCCCCATTACAGCTATAATAAACGTGGTGTTCTTCTTGTCCTCCTGTAGCTTCCATGCCTCACCCATCTGTCAGTCCTTACATTGACTTCCTATAATGCATAATGCTATTCCTCACTATTCCTCACAACTATGCCCAGTCCAGGCCCTTTGCTTTCTGACGAAGATCTGCATCTATCCTCTGTTTGTACTTGTAACTCTGATGTCTACCTTCAAGACTTCTGTAAGGCTATGGAACTCCCATTCCTGCTTATTATACTCTCAACCAGTCTCAGTTCCTTCAAACAATCATTAAAAACTCACTTATTTAGGAAAGCATATCAATTAAACTGTAAATAGCATTCCTACCCTGCATCTTGGCAATCCACATTGTTTCCTCTCCTCCAACTGTGTCATCCAAAAAAACTAACCCTTCTAACCCTTCATTGTAAAATTGATACTTTTGTAATTTTATGGTTTTCAAATCTAGGAATATGGAAATTGTGTTTTCGAAAAATATACCCATGATGTTTTCTGATCAGCTAACAGACCCTGCTGATAGAAATCAACAATTTTCTGCATTAGGACTAGCAGATGCGAGGTCTGTGTAAAAGGATAGAAGGCTGAATTCTGTATAGGTCTGGTGCTACTTTAAGGTGCCACAGGAGGCAAAATGCACCAGCACATGCAGACTGGTGCTTTTATGGGTTGGTGGGGAGATCAAAGATCTCCCTCACCAGCCTATTGCACCCACTGTAGGGGGAAGAAGGAGCCCAAAGAACATCTTGCCTGCACCCTCTGCCAAGAGTTAGAAAGGCAATGTCAGATACTACTAGAAAGGAGCAAGATACATATACTGGGTGTACACAAGAAGCTGTAGACCAGAAGATAACACAAACACGTCCCCCAGGCACACATACTGCACCACAAACAGATCTATTTACACACAAGCACTCTTCCAATACATCGTTAAGAGTTTTTCCATTATGAAATCAACCTTTATAGTCTTAATGTTGGCATATAAAAACAAAAACTCTAATTTATTGATGACTTAACTAAAAGTTTGGGATAATGTTGATATCTTTCAAATATCATTATTACACAGCTTCTTTGTTTATTATACAATAGATCCAAATATTCCAAACGCAAATTATCTGGCTTTTTGGACCAATCAGCTGTACAATCTCTGACAAAAATCTTGCTTTGCAATTGAACTACACCAAATTACACAGCTCATTATAGAATTAATAGTTGAAGATACACTTGCTCTTTCTTTAATTTAATTAGTCCTTCCTACCATTGTCTATTTAATCTTTAACTGCAAACCTCTTTCAGCCTAGTGACATTGACATATAGCTTTTGGTATTTCTTAAGTTACAAATAAATTATATTTGACACTGGCAGGTACGACTCAAGAAGCAATCCATCTTCCTCTCTATGACCTGTAGATTATCTTCTTTTCATCACTTTCTAATATTCATAAGTGAAACTTTTCATAAATACATTGTATACTGAATGTATTCCTGATGTACTCTCAAGCTGCAGTTTTGCACCCCCTTTGAATCAGTGCATAGCACTGTTGCCTTCAAAGAGCATATGATCTCCTTTTTTACAGTGCTATTTAGCAAACTATGTTCGAATCAGGGCTGACAATAAGGGTGTGAGAGGTGTGAGCCAAACAGGGTGCCAGGTAGCCGACACAGCTAAAACACGCATGGGGCTGACAGCAGTGGATAATTTCAAAAGCCGCAGGCAAATAAGGGAGATGGGAGCAGTGCTAAAAATTTAGCAGGGGCCGAATTAAAAACAGCGGAGGTGCAGCTAAATGTGTCCTGAATCTGCTGTCTGGTTGCTGCTGCTCACAGAATGGAGGCAGGAAGGACTCATTGCTTCTCCAGCAACTCCAAGACTCCAAAGGCAGCAATGGAAAAAGGTAGCTTTCTGTTTGCGTGTGTGTGTGTGACTCTCTGTCTGTCTGCCTGTAACTGTGTGTGACTGTCTACCTGTGACTGTGTTTGTGGGACTGTCTGCCTGTGACCGTGTGTGATTATGTGTGTGACTGTGTGTGTAAATGCCTTTAACTGTCTGCCTTTGACTATCTGCCTGTAACTGTGTATGTGAGTGTATGTGATTATGTGTGTGAGTGCCTGTAACTGTGTGTGACTGTCAGTAACTCAGTAACCTTCTTACCTGTAGCCTGGAGGGTGCTGTGTGAGTATGTTAGGGTGCTGTGTGAGTATGTTAGGGTGGTGTGTGAGTATGTTAGGGTGCTGTGTGAGAATGTTAGGGTGCTTTGTGAGAATGTTAGGGTGCTGTGTGAGTGTTAGGGTGCTGTGTGAGTGTTAGGGTGCAGTGTGAGTATGTTAGGGTGATGGGTGAGTATGTTAGGGTGATGTGTGAGTGTTAGGGTGCTGTGTGATTATGTTAGGGTGATGGGTGAATGTTAGGGTGCTGTGTGAGTATGTTAGGGTGCTGTGTGAGTGTTAGGGTGCTGTGTGAGTATGTTAGGGTGCTGTGTGAGTATGTTAGGGTGATGGGTGAATGTTAGGGTGCTGTGTGAGTGTTAGGGTGCTGGGTGAGGGTGATGTGTGTGTTTGCAAGGATTGTGTATTGGGGAGGCAGGTAAATGCCAATATTGAGGTTTTTTTTTGTTTTTTTTTATAAAAATTAATAGATTATATCCCCCCCCCTTCCCTTCTTACCTGTAGCCTGGAAGGGGGGGGTGGGGGCGCTGACATCCATCCCTGGTGGTCCTCGTGGTAAGTGAACTCTAGCCTGTGGGGCTAGAGTTCACTCTCGCGAGACCCGGACGGTTGCTATGGCAACGGCCCGGATCTCGCGAGAGAAACCCGGCGGAGCTGCAAGTTAGAGCTCCGCCGGGTTCGCCTCTCTCTCTCCCCGCCGGCAGCCGCATTTGAGAGCATGTGGGCCGGTGAGGGAGATCTTTGATCTCCACACCGGCCCTACATGCAACACAGCGGGGCCGGCGCTCAGATAGCACCGGCCCTGCATAGACCGGCTGGATCCCCCCGGCCTCGGCCCGTGGCCATCGCGGCCCACCGGGCATTTGCCCGGTTTGCCCGATGGCCAGTCCGGGCCTGCTGTACAGTGTGTTTCACTGTCTACTTGTGACTGTATGTGGCTACCTGTAACTGTATGTGTGACTTTCTGCCTGTAACTTTGTGTGTGTATGGCTGCCTGTAACTGTGTGTCTGACTGTGGAACTGTGTGCATGGGACACTGCAAAAAATACACACCTGCATTCAAACATAGGCTTACACGTATTTAGAAAAACAATCTTAAGTAAATACCCATTTTAAATATCACACAGATCTAATACACACTTATATTACACAAAGTCAGTACACCCATAACAAATAACATATATAGGCGCAGATCAGATTCCTAGCACATTGGACCACGAGAGATCAGCATACCACCACCTCCCTGCAAGGTAACAACAGGGAAGGGGAAAGTATTTTTTTTTTAGATATTTATTAATTTAATCGAGCCCATATACAAACACTACACCCCTGTACACACACTATCCATGGATGAGCTGGTGTGACCAGGGAGGGTGCTGTGAACATTTTTGCACAAATATGAATGGTCACATTACCCAGTTCTAAAGGATGAAGGCCAGTGTGCGGTGTGAAAAGTTGCACTTCATGCCGCTTGTAGACAACATAGATAATAAAGCATGCATGCAGGTCAGATTACAGGAGTTCAAAACCCATGTACTTTGTTAAATATTTTTCATCAATAAGTTTTATGAATGTTTAGAAAGGAAATCTGACCATTGCTGAATGGATGATTACATCCAAAAGCCAATTTACAAATGTAGGAGATTCAGTTTTATAGTTTTAATATGCCATGTTGGAGAGTCTTTTTTTTTTTTAAGTTTTAATATACCATGTTTGTGGTGTTTAGGTGAAGGTAACGTTTCTTAGCTGTTAGAGGGTCTCGCAAAGGTATGTTTCAATCCACTATGTATCCTAGTTTAGTAATGCCATCCATTTAATTTTGATAAATCTAAGTGTGTGATATGTGGGGTGGAGATTGGTCCTTGGAATATTTGTGGTGAAGTTTGAGAGTGGTGATGTTAAAATGAAAATAATTCCTGGTGAAGTCAGGAGTATGAAAAAAGTCTTACAGCCAGCAGCGTCTGAAAAAAAATCATTAAAATTAGATTTAGTATTAGTGCAACATAAAATCATTATGGATGCAGAAGAGTGTAGGTTGGTGTTTGAATAACGTGTTTATGTAAAACGTGTGAATAAATGCAGTTGCGTGCTTGTGTGTTCTGATGCAATTTAAATGTAGGCATGTGTTTGTGTGTAACGTTTTCATGCGTGCACATATACACATACATTCAGATGCACTTTGCCACACACAGAAACACACATACATTGTCACACACAGAAACTCATACATGGAAAGAAACACTGACACTCATACACAGATTCACAAACACTAATAAATATTCACAGATAAATAAGCTGACACATGCATAGACACACACAATGAAACCCTATTTTCGAAAACTGATCTATACTCTTCTGTCAGGATCGGGACAGGGATCCAACACGCAGAGTACAAACAGTAGCCAGATACGTATACCGGACCTTAGAATGGCCGGACTAACGTAAGTAGTACAGTATAGAATGGTCAAAGACAAGCCGAGGTCGAGGGTAACAGAAGACAGATAAGCGAGAGACAAGCCAAATCAAGGGTAACAGAGATAAGCAGAGTAAGGTAAACAAGCCAGGTCAAAACCAAAAGGGATAATAGAATACACAAGCACTGAGTGACTAGAACAAGCTAGAACCACGACAGGGCAATGAGCTAATGAAAGAAGCTCTGTTAAATACCCTGTTCAGAGCAGTAACCACGCCTCCAAGGCGTCCTGATTGGTCCTGCAGCCATTGACTGACAGGTTGTTCCGGGGGAGTGTCCTGATGACTACTTCCTGCCTAGATGCTGTAAAAGGCAGTCACTCCCTCGCGGCCGGCCTAGCTTGACAGGATAGACCGCGGGGAAGGGAGCCATCAGACCGTCTGGATGGAGGAACAGCTAAGTCTCTACCTCTTTCGGAGGTAGAGACCACAGGTACCCTGACAGTACCCCCCCTCTCAGATACGCCCACCGGGCGGAATGAACCGGGACGAGATGGGAAGCGAGAGTGATACGCCCTGCGGAGACGGGGAGCATGAACATCCTCCTGAGGTACCCAACTCCTCTCCTCAGGACCATATCCCTTCCAATCAACCAGATATTGTACTCTCCCCCGGGAGATTCGAGAATCAATAATAGAGTTAACCTCATACTCCTCCTGACCCTCCACCTGAACGGGGCGAGGAGGGGCTATTGTGGAGGAAAATCTGTTACATATGAGTGGTTTCAGCAATGAAACGTGAAACGAGTTCGGGATGCGTAAGGTATTAGGAAGAGCTAAACGATACGCAACTGGATTGATACGGGTCAGCACCCTGTAGGGTCCAATATAACGAGGAGCGAACTTCATGGAGGGCACTTTTAAACGGATGTTCCTCGTGCTCAGCCATACCCTATCACCTGGAACAAAGACCAGAGCCGCCCTTCTACGTTTATCAGCGTGTTTCTTGACCAACATAGAGTTGTGCACAAGGATTTGTCGAGTTTGATCCCACAACTTCCTCAAATTGGCAACATGAACATCAACCGACGGCACCCCCTGGGAAGGGGAATCCGAAGGAAGAATAGACGGATGAAAACCATAATTCATGAAGAAGGGGCTTGAATGAGTAGAATCGCAAACGAGATTGTTGTGTGCAAACTCCGCCCAAGGAATCAAACCGACCCAATCATCCTGGTGTTCAGAAACAAAGCATCGTAAATATTGTTCAATTTTCTGGTTGGTACGTTCAGCAGCTCCGTTAGACTGAGGATGATAGGCAGAAGAAAAGTTTAATTTAATACCAAGTTGAGAGCAGAAGGACCTCCAAAAGCGGGAAACAAATTGGGAGCCTCTGTCCGATACAATTTGAGAGGGTATCCCATGTAGGCGAAAAATCTCCTTAGCGAATATCTCTGCCAATTCGGGAGAAGACGGGAGTTTAGGCAGGGGAATGAAGTGTGCCATCTTAGTAACCTGTCAACCACGGTGAGGATAACAGTCTGTCTTTTAGAGATAGGTAGATCGACAATAAAGTCCATGGCCAAACAGGACCATGGTTTTTCTGGAACCTCCAAGGGTTGCAGGAATCCACATGGAAGCGTATGGGGTTGTTTGGTTTTAGTACAAACTTCACATGCAGCGATGAACTCCTCAATATCCCTCCGTAAAGCAGGCCACCAGAAGTCCTTAGAGATCAACGCGTAAGTTTTGCGAATACCAGGATGTCCCGCCATCTTGCTATTATGTAAACACTGTAAAAGTTCCAGTTGAAGAGCAGGAGGAACGAAATGACGGCCCGCAGGAATCTGTTTAGGTGCTAGATGTTGCAACTTAATGATCTCGGCCAGTAATGGAGAATGAATCCTGAGATTCGTATTAGCAATGATATTGCATTTCGGAACTATAGAAGAAAGAACTGGTTCAGGTACAGTAGAAGGTTCATATTGGCGAGATAATGCATCGGCTTTAGAGTTTTTAGAACCAGGTCTGTAAGTCAGTACATAATTGAAGTGAGTCAGGAATAAGGACCAACGAGCTTGTCTAGAGGATAAGCGCTTAGCCTCCCCAATATAGGACAAGTTTTTGTGGTCCGTCAAAATCGTAATAGGGTGTAGGGTCCCCTCCAACAAATGTCTCCACTCCTTTAAGGCTTTAATGACTGCTAACAGTTCCCTTTCCCCGATGTCATATCTGCTCTCAGGCCCAGAAAATTTCTTAGAGAAGAAACCACAAGGGTGTAACGGTTTATCCACCCCTAACCTTTGAGACAGAACAGCCCCAACTGCTGTCTCAGAGGCATCGACCTCGAGCAAGAAAGGCAGAGTCGTATCAGGATGGACTAGAATGGGAGCCGAGGCAAAAAGTTCCTTGAGAGTCTTGAAAGCACCCAGAGCTTCCTTAGACCAGAACTTAGTATCAGCCCCTTGTTTGGTCATATTGGTAATAGGCGCAATGATAGAGGAGTATCCTTTAATGAAGCGCCTATAGTAGTTGGAAAAACCAATAAACCTTTGGATAGCCTTGAGTCCTTTGGGCAAGGGCCAGTCTAAAATAGATTGAAGTTTTACAGGATCCATTTTAAAACCCTCCCCAGAAATCACGTATCCAAGAAAGTCTACCTGAGACTGATCAAAACTGCACTTCTCCAATTTGCAATATAGACCATGTTGCAGCAGCTTGTGTAATACCTTTCTGACCTGTCTATGGTGAGTCTCAATCTCCTTAGAGTGTATTAGTATGTCGTCCAGGTAAACAATAACACAATCATGCTGAAACTCCCTAAGTACCTCATTAATCAAATCTTGAAATACTGCAGGAGCATTGCATAGTCCAAATGGCATAACAGTGTATTCGTAATGACCATACCGGGTATTGAATGTCGTCATCCACTCGTGACCTTGCTGGATTCTCACCAAATTGTAAGCCCCTCTGAGATCTAACTTGGTGAAGATTTTGGAGCCCTTAAGACGATCAAATAACTCGGTAATCAGTGGGATAGGATAGGCATTTCTGACAGTTATTTTATTCAAGCCTCGGTAATCGATACAAGGTCTCAGCGTGCCATCCTTCTTCTTAATGAAAAAGAACCCAGCCCCGGCCGGAGAAGAAGACCTCCTGATGAATCCCTTTTCTAAATTCTCCCGAATATACTCCTCTAGAACCGAGTTTTCCTGAACAGACAAAGGATATACATGGCCCCTCGGAGGCATAGTGCCGGGTAGAAGCTTAATCTTACAGTCAAATGACCTGTGTGGAGGCAAAGAATCGGCATTCTTCTTGTCAAACACTGCCCTTAAGTCTAGGTAAAGGTCTGGTATTTGTCTTTCTGTGGACTGAGTAGGATTCTCCGGTATGTTAATATTAGCTAATGGAGAAACCTTGCACAAACACCGATCCTGGCAGCCCTGGCCCCACGAGAGTATCTCTCCTAACTCCCAATCGATAATAGGGTTATGTTTTTTCAACCATGGGTACCCCAGAACTATGGGAACGGAAGGAGACGAAATGAGCAGAAGAGATAAATTCTCCACGTGTAGGATACCCACATTTAAATTAATGGGTATGGTCTCACGAAAGATAACAGGGTCTAGTAGTGGTCTACCATCTATGGCCTCAACGGCCAAAGGTGTCTCCCTTAGCTGGGATGGGAAATTGTTCTTACTAACAAAGGCTTGGTCGATAAAATTCTCAGAAGCACCGGAATCTATCAATGCCATAGCCCTTACTACTTCCTTCCCCCAAGTTAAGGAAACTGGCAGCAGAAGCCTGTGATCTTTATAATCAGGAGTAGAGGACAAAATAGAAACACCCAAGGCCTGTCCTCTAGAGAGACTTAGGTGCGAGCGTTTCCCGGGCGGTTAGAACAGTTCGAGAGTAAATGACCCTTGGCTCCACAATACATACACAAACCCTCTCTTCTCCTGTGCTGTCTTTCCTCCTCAAAGAGGCGGGTATACCCGATCTGCATAGGTTCAGTAAGCAAAGATATCGTGGAGTCAGGACTTGGAACAGCGGGAGCTAACCTAAAAGAAGGTCTCTGGTTCCTCTCTCGAGTGTTCTGTCTCTCTGTTAGACGTTCATCTATACGAGAGATGAACGAAATTAAATCCTCTAAATTCTCAGGGAGTTCTCTGGTAGCAACCTCATCAAGGATTACATCAGATAGGCCATTCAAAAATACATCCATATACGCCTGCTCATTCCACTTGATTTCTGCCGCCAGAGACCTGAACTCTAGTGCATAATCCACCAGTGTTTGGTTCTCCTGTCTCAGGCGCAACAGTAATCTGGCTGCATTAACCTTTCTACCTGGAGGGTCAAATGTTCTTCTAAAAGCAGCTACAAATGCGTTATAGTTATAAACTAATGGATTATCGTTCTCCCATAGTGGGTTGGCCCATCTCAGAGCTTTCTCAATGAGTAGGGTGATAATAAATCCTACTTTTGCCCTATCTGTAGGATAAGAGCGAGGTTGCAATTCAAAGTGGATACTAATTTGGTTTAAAAAACCACGACACTTCTCAGGAGCCCCACCATAGCGTACTGGGGGGGGTAATGTGAGAAGAAGCACCCACTGTGGCTACCTCTAGACCTGAACCGACAGGAGAAACAGGGGTATTACGTATCTCCTCTTGTGGGTTATTGGCACAAGCTAATAGAGCCTGTAGCGCAAGCGCCATCTGATCCATTCTGTGATCCATGGCTTCAAACCTAGGATCAGGAGCAGCCAGCTGACTGTTTGTACTTGCAGGATCCATTGGCCCTGTCGTAATGTCAGGATCGGGACAGGGATCCAACACGCAGAGTACAAACAGTAGCCAGATACGTATACCGGACCTTAGAATGGCCGGACTAACGTAAGTAGTACAGTATAGAATAGTCAAAGACAAGCCCAGGTCGAGGGTAACAGAAGACAGATAAGCGAGAGACAAGCCGAATCAAGGGTAACAGAGATAAGCAGAGTAAGGTAAACAAGCCGGGTCAAAACCAAAAGGGATAATAGAATACACAAGCACTGAGTGACTAGAACAAGCTAGAACCACGACAGGGCAATGAGCTAATGAAAGAAGCTCTGTTAAATACCCTGTTCAGAGCAGTAACCACGCCTCCAAGGCGTCCTGATTGGTCCTGCAGCCATTGACTGACAGGTTGTTCCGGGGGAGTGTCCTGATGACTACTTCCTGCCTAGATGCTGTAAAAGGCAGTCACTCCCTCGCGGCCGGCCTAGCTTGACAGGATAGACCGCGGGGAAGGGAGCCATCAGACCGTCTGGATGGAGGAACAGCTAAGTCTCTACCTCTTTCGGAGGTAGAGACCACAGGTACCCTGACATCTTCAAATAT
Organism: Pelobates fuscus; assembly: GCF_036172605.1. NCBI lineage: Eukaryota > Metazoa > Chordata > Amphibia > Anura > Pelobatidae > Pelobates > Pelobates fuscus. The sequence goes on from NC_086317.1 coordinate 116,595,673, forward strand.
CTCTCCAGGCCCTTGTGTATCTGGCTCCAAATTTAGAAAGTGTCCCATGGTGCAAGGGCATCAGCAGGCCACCTGACTCACAGGGACCCAGTTGTTCCGTGCATGCACAAAAGAACACAGCAATGCCGACAGCACTCCTCTGTAGACTACTCAATACAAAAGATCCTCTTGTGTGAGAGGTCATGCGCTGGTCTTTGGAAGCTGGCAATCAGAGAGTTTGATGACAGACTATGTAGACACATAAACAGCAGCAAGCAGGTGTACTGCAGTACCTGCAGTACTGCAAACCTTTGGATTGCGTGCCAGCTGTGAGCCCTCTGTGTACCATGATAATCATGCCCCATATTTTGTCTTCCAATAAGAACATTCTTAATTAAATAGTGTAAAAGATAGCTTTACAAAATTCAGTTATGTGTATTTTTTTTCTAATCATGTCTTTAAAGGTTGTGAATGCTTAACTAAAATTATAATTTGATTATTTCTAGAAACTGGTTGAAAAAAACTATGAAATCCTACAGCTCCATCTACACTCTGGCTTTCAAGCTAATGTATCTGTTGTGGTTTGTGATGAGCCTGAAATACAAATAAGTAATTGGACACAGCTTATTTATAAAGCCCAACCTGGTCAGTATATAGTATCTCGACAGAGTTTGTTTAATATGATCTTATTTTTATGTAATGGCACAAGATGAGCAAAAAACAGCTTGAGAACTGAGCGGTGACCGACCGAAGGGCAGGCTATTTCAGTTGCTGCCCGTTCTCAGTATTCTCTTGCGACCCATTTTTTACTCTCCACAAGTTTAAGGGATAATCCAGACGTGGACCCCTTGCTCACGGTGCCTAGGGAGATATCAGCTATGCCTCACTGATGATGCCTTACAAGGCTGAAACGATCGTCTGGGGTTGCTGTGTCTCTCGTGCAGAGGGAACTTGCTGGCATTTCGGATCTGGACTGCCCGTATGGGTGGGACCAGTCTGATATGTTTCAGAGAAGTTCTCTCTGTAATGGCACAAGATGAGCAAAAAACAGCTTGAGAACTGAGCGGTGACCGACCGAAGGGCAGGCTATTTCAGTTGCTGCCCGTTCTCAGTATTCTCTTGCGACCCATTTTTTACTCTCCACAAGTTTAAGGGATAATCCAGACGTGGACCCCTTGCTCACGGTGCCTAGGGAGATATCAGCTATGCCTCACTGATGATGCCTTACAAGGCTGAAACGATCGTCTGGGGTTGCTGTGTCTCTCGTGCAGAGGGAACTTGCTGGCATTTCGGATCTGGACTGCCCGTATGGGTGGGACCAGTCTGATATGTTTCAGAGAAGTTCTCTCTGTAATGGCACAAGATGAGCAAAAAACAGCTTGAGAACTGAGCGGTGACCGACCGAAGGGCAGGCTATTTCAGTTGCTGCCCGTTCTCAGTATTCTCTTGCGACCCATTTTTTACTCTCCACAAGTTTAAGGGATAATCCAGACGTGGACCCCTTGCTCACGGTGCCTAGGGAGATATCAGCTATGCCTCACTGATGATGCCTTACAAGGCTGAAACGATCGTCTGGGGTTGCTGTGTCTCTCGTGCAGAGGGAACTTGCTGGCATTTCGGATCTGGACTGCCCGTATGGGTGGGACCAGTCTGATATGTTTCAGAGAAGTTCTCTCTGTAATGGCACAAGATGAGCAAAAAACAGCTTGAGAACTGAGCGGTGACCGACCGAAGGGCAGGCTATTTCAGTTGCTGCCCGTTCTCAGTATTCTCTTGCGACCCATTTTTTACTCTCCACAAGTTTAAGGGATAATCCAGACGTGGACCCCTTGCTCACGGTGCCTAGGGAGATATCAGCTATGCCTCACTGATGATGCCTTACAAGGCTGAAACGATCGTCTGGGGTTGCTGTGTCTCTCGTGCAGAGGGAACTTGCTGGCATTTCGGATCTGGACTGCCCGTATGGGTGGGACCAGTCTGATATGTTTCAGAGAAGTTCTCTCTGTAATGGCACAAGATGAGCAAAAAACAGCTTGAGAACTGAGCGGTGACCGACCGAAGGGCAGGCTATTTCAGTTGCTGCCCGTTCTAAGTATTCTCTTGCGACCCATTTTTTACTCTCCACAAGTTTAAGGGATAATCCAGACGTGGACCCCTTGCTCACGGTGCCTAGGGAGATATCAGCTATGCCTCACTGATGATGCCTTACAAGGCTGAAACGATCGTCTGGGGTTGCTGTGTCTCTCGTGCAGAGGGAACTTGCTGGCATTTCGGATCTGGACTGCCCGTATGGGTGGGACCAGTCTGATATGTTTCAGAGAAGTTCTCTCTGTAATGGCACAAGATGAGCAAAAAACAGCTTGAGAACTGAGCGGTGACCGACCGAAGGGCAGGCTATTTCAGTTGCTGCCCGTTCTCAGTATTCTCTTGCGACCCATTTTTTATGATCTTATTTTAGTTTTAAACATTTTTCTTGAACGTTCTCAAAGATGACAACAAGAGACATATTGTATATGTGAATAACAAGATATACGTATTGATGAGAGAGACGACTGTACATAATAATATAACAGGAACATTATAAATAGCAACTGTTGTAGTAGTTTATGATATTTTACAAATATCTACAAATTTTAACAACTAACTCTAATGGGTTTACTCACTAAAATCCAAATGGGCCAGAATCAGAAGGGTCAAAATCATTGGGCACCATTTGGACTGCAAAATCTGGGCATTGTTTGTTGTATTCAACATTAGTTGATCCAGATTTCATCCGGATGCCCACCATTTGCATCTGCAGGCTACACTGGTAGGAGCACAGGAAAGACATAGTGCCCCCTCTGTTACTTAACAGGGTCTAACCCATTGTATTAGGTCATTCTTCTAGTTTTAAACTTTTTGAAGTTATGCCCCCACCTGCCACATGGCAGATGGGGGCATAGGGAGATTTTAAATCTCCTTTATTGATTTTGATTGTTTTATTGATTTCCTATTGATCTATTTATTTATTAAAGTTAACACTTTTGTATGTGGTGGCTGGCTAGTAAGAACTGGCCAGCCACCACATGGTTACCCTGGCACTGCCGAGGGTTATATAATTGTTTGGCATGCCAGCAGGCAAATTGTACTTAAAATCATTGTTTGCTTGCATAAAAGCTAGTGAACGATAATTTGCCAGACACATTGGGTCTATTCTATACTTCATACAGAGTTTAGATTTAAAAGCACTGATTTTAATCATTAGTCCCAATGCAGATGGGAGGTTGCTGTAGATTTGCTCAAGCCAACATAATTCGACCATATTTGACTTTAGTAAATATAAGAATTGCCATTGTAGTCACAATCCAAAATCCAGTGTTTTACAATAAATATTGACAAATGACAATGGAGGTATAATTATAAATATAGAAAGGGCAAGTAAAGGAACATTTTAGAAAAAAAGACATGATAGTGCCTCTTTAACCAAACTAATGTGGTGATAGGATAACGACCAGCTTTAAATCATATACATTACTGTTTTTAAAACAAACAGAGTTTCCTGAACACCAATCTTCAGAAATGTTTATGTGTTATGTGTTTGTGTGTTTTTTTTCAGTTTACATCTATAATACCTCATGTTATATATACAATATAACCAGCCTAAAATGTACATGGAGTATAAAGAAAGAGGCTCCAAATGACACCCAATATTCATTTGGTTTAAGGTAACATTTCTTTAGCAATATATTTTTCTGAAATGTCTAAAAATATAAATTTTTAAACTATTTTTATTTTTCTTTCTTAGATTTGGAACAGACTTATTACCATGTCAGCAGTATTTAACAAACCAACAAAATAAAAATATTGGCTGCAACATGACAGACATGTTTGCAAATGTTGATAGAAGCAAAATGAAGTTAAAATTTACTGTGCAATTTTCAAATCATGACATGTATTTCTTAAAATCCTTTGCATACCGTAACATAGGTAGGTTTATTTGAAACAATTTGAGTAACATCGTTTATTTTTACACAACTGATCAATATCACACCACTTACCTCCCAACTCTGTGTGTATATGCTTGATTTTGTTTTGCATTGCTCTGATACAGACATTATTTTAACAAATACAATTGGTTTTGTTTGTCAAACTAAAGTACATTGCAATGAGGTATTGGTGCTTAATGGGACACTATAGTCACCAGAACAACTGCAGCTTATTGCATTCAGGCTTTTTGCAGTAATCACTGTCTTTTTAGAGAAAAGGCAGTGGTTACATTACAGCCTGAGGATACTTAATTCCACTGGCCACTCCTCAGATGGCTACTAGAGGTGCTTCCTGGGGCTGTGCTGCACATTGTGCAGCACTACCATTCAGTGTCTCCACCCTCTGCATGGAGACACTGAACATTCCTCATTGATTGATTCATTGTATCTCTAGGAGGAGATACGGATTGGGCAGGGCTGTGTTTGGCCCTTGCTGGCTCTGCCACAATCTGCCTTCTTTCATCAACATTTCTGATGATGTCAGCCAAGTAGGCATATTAGGGGCAGACCCAGCAGCAGCAGCAGACTGAAAAAAGCAAGATTTTAATATATATTAAAGGATAAAAGGGGGCCAGATAGTGTTTTAACACTATAGGGTCGGGAATACATGTGTTCCTTACCCTATAGTGTTTCTTTAACATGGAATAAAGGTAGATTTTAATCCTGATTAGAGGGGAGGGGTGATCACCTAATGTGTTTTTAACAATATATATAGTGCTCTTTAATATAAAATTGCAAAATGAAAAAGATTAGAAACATCATTATATAAGTTTTCTCTCTTACTATTTTTTAAAATCAAGATATATAATATAATTTTGGCAACTCACTCAGAATTGACATTGCAAAAATGGCTGATGTATTGTTGCAGTTTTGTATTGCAGCACAGTGATGCAATTTTTTTCCCTCCTTTTTTTGTGGCTGGATTTATTTCCTAACTTTTTTCTTTAATACCAAAATTTCTGTCAGGCCAAAAACTTCTAGGGATCTACCTTTTGGGGACCCCTGCTCTAAATTAATGACAACTCAAAATACCTTCCTGCTAGATGTAACACAAACAAGTTCAACATCCATCTTGGAGTGAGATGGAATAAAAGAAATCATGGAGTTGAGAACAAAGACTTAAAGGCATAACAAGAACAAATAGAGTGATGCCAAAGATTGTGTTTAGGAAGAACTAGTGCATGAAGAAACCTAGAGAGACAGATACGTTAATTTGTGATTTTTAGGTATAATGGTACATTTATAATATTATTTAATATATAGTAATAATATATAATTATTAGCTTGTACACTAGCCCCTGACTATATAGCATTACATTCATAGTTGAATCTACATGAAATGTGTTAACTCTTTGTAATTAAAAATAAAATTAAATGCAGTTATTTTCTACTTACAGAAATACTAAATCCTCCAAGCAATATATCACTATCGACGAAAAAGAAGATTCTAAAAATTCAGTGGAATCAGCCTCCAAGTATACAAGAGAATTTAGAAAGCCACTGCTTTGAATATCAAATAAAACTTTTAGAAATGAAGAACAATTTGATTTTCCGGGTAAACTTTATTTAAATCTCAGTTGCTACATAGTTAATAATTTTTTGTTAATACAAGTTTTTTTCCTTCTTGTTTTTTTTTTTTTTTTTTCTTGTATTACTTCTAAGCATGCACACTTTAAAATATGCACTGTGTGGATTCATCCTTGAGCTGGTGGAGCACAATCATAATGCTAGATCAAATTGGCCCACTAGGATATTTTTTCAATGAACTGCAGAATCTTGACTGAATAAGCCAGACTAATATGTAAGATATCCCTGGATCTTGCACATGACTGTAGGGTAAGATAAGACCACGCTCATAAGGCAGTTGTCGGTAGCAATGGAGTAGTGGGAAACAGTCTCCATAGTGTCTTACATAAATATCTATGAAAACTCCATAATCACACTGTACAGGTAATACCAAGAGAGGCTGTTGATATATCATGCAACACCTCCAAGTGACAAATCCAAACATTGCATGCTTTATGTGAAGTTCTTCAGGTTCTGTAACAAAAAAGGGCCATTCATTTAAGTTTGCCCTCACATATGCACTTGCTATGGCTCACTCTCCTGATCATCCACTTGACTTAAAACCACCCCATAGCCATACATAGAGGCATCTGTTTGCATAATAAATTGCTTGTTGTTATCCGGGGCGGCCAACACCGGGTGGGTACTTTAACTCTCTTTCAGCTGGCAAAAGGTAGTAAGAAGGGACAACAAGTTGAAGGGTCACTTTCCACAGCTGCCCCGCCTCCCTCACACTACTCTCCCTGTACAGCAGTCCCCCCTCCCAAAAGATCCTCTCTCCCTGTGGTCCTACCTCTCCTGTCTCCGCCCTTTCCCTCATCCCAGCTAAACTAGGGTCCACTAGGGTCTCCTGTCTCAGGACAGCAGGGTCAGTCCAGGCAGTTTTATCCAGATCAGGGGGGTTCAGTCTTACCAGATCCCCTGCCAGAGTGTGAGTGCCACCTTCGTGTATGGTGGACTGAGTGGAAGGGTTCACTACCAGTGAATAATTGTCTCGGACAACAGCTGCCGGCACCCTTGGTACATCCTCAGAGTGGATGGAAGTGCCGCCAACTCGCTGGGAGCAAGTTCTTTGCTTTAGCCTCTTGAGCCCAGATTACGAGGAAGTAACTCTCCATGGGCCCTTGTTCATTCCCCAATAACACATCCACAGGGAGGCCTGTCAACACTTCCATCTCCTTGTATCCACAGCCAGCCCCCCCCAGTCCAGCCACACACTGGCCATAGAAATATCAAGTCGCCCCCCGCCAGCAACGGCAATCACTTTGGGTTGGGACAATTGTGGAACACCTCGCAACAAATGAGGCTTAACAATAGTCAAGAATACCCCGGTGTCCCCCAGTCCTTCTGCAGGGATGCCATTTACCAGCACTTCCTGGCGGTGGCTTAGGTCATATCTGGGCCACTGTGTGGTCAGTACTAGCATCACTCCCAGGGACCAGGTGTGCCTGTCGTAACAGTCCTGGTGCTAGTCCACCTCCACTTCCTTTGCTTTTCCAAAATATTCCTCAGGACCCCACTCTCCCATTATCTGGACTAGTGGAGCCAGGTGATTAGGACCACAGGCCCGGAAGGGACAGTCTCTCACAAAATGCCCCTGGTGCTGGCACCCATGACAAACAAGCTGGTGCTTTGCCCTGGGACTCTTTGTTGGCCCAGTGGCCCCGTTGCTCCCTTTCTGGGACATTGACCCTGGCATTGGCCTCCGACCGGGAACACCACTGGGGTACATAGCCTGGTCTGTCTGTGGGACATTCCTGGTTTCCACAGTTTGAGCAGCATCCGGGGCGTCGGCACAAACACAGGTGCTGAAGGATTCTGTCCCGGAAGAGCAATGCTGGGGACTCCTCCACAAGTCTCACTGAAATGTTTGGCTAACCTTGTGGCTGCAGCGGCTGTAGTGGGCTTCTGTTGCATCTCCGCTGGCAAGAGGTGGTAAAATTGCTCCAGCAGCACAATCTGCTTACAGTCCTCCCGGGACTGCACCCTACTCCCAGCCCACCATCCCTCAAGGGCATGTGTCAACCTCCAGGTAAGTGCCTTCTGTAGTCGACTGGATCTCCCAGAACTTTACCCTGTAGGACTTTGTCCAGCACAGCTCACTTCACGACCTAGTAGTCCCTCTATTTCTCTCTTGGAATGGCTCTGCAGGCCTCCAGGGCTTGTCCCGTCAGTCTCCCATCCAGTACCCGCACCCAGGCATCTGGCGGCAAACGATTGAGCTCAAATTGCCACTCAAAGTCCTGCAGGAATCCATCTATATTATCCTTCTTATCATCAAACATAGAAAAGCTGTGCACTAATACTTTGAGATGGGGATCCTCTGTCTAGCTAGATGGGGAAACCATGGCTGCGGTCACATTCACCTGGTGATCAGAATCCTCGTGGGCTAGGTCCTCTACTGCGATTGCTAGCAGCGCTCTCTGGCTTACTTTGCCATCTGAGGCAAATTATCCCACTGCTGACAACAGTTTGTGACGATACGGACTAATATGGTCCATGGGCAATTTCACTAACTTGCACACTATACTAAGTGATATGACCTGGATTGGAGTTGCTTTATCCACCAGCATTCACATTAAAGCAGATCATGCATAGTTACAGCAAGGAAAGAGACAACAAGCTTCTTTCTTGGTAGCAGCAACCTTTATTTTCAACAGCAACTGCCTTTTATTTTTAAACAGCAACTGCCAGGCAGATATCTCAGTATGGGGAAGGGCTCTGCATCTTTTGCCATGTGACACATTAAAGTCTCTTTTTGTCACAACGCCATATTCTATCTCTCTAATGATTCCCTATTCCAGGATCTCTAAAACAATAATACTTTATTTCATATTTAAACATTGTTCCCTTATTCCCTACTCCACTCCCCAATAATCAATTTTTTTCAGCCATATAAAATAATTTGCTGCAATATTTCTTGCAGGAAACATACTCTTCACCAAATCAAATTCCAACTTTTCTTCTCCTATCAGGTTATTTCCCTTCCTCAATATTCCACTCTCCTCACTCTCCAGCCAGCGATCATTTTGCAGAAACGTGATCGCACTTGGTTGCTGCAGCCTACTTTTGATCTAGTGGCAAAGGTGCCTGGTACTTTTTCTACAAAACAAATATAGTCTGTTATTCTCCTTAATGCTTGGTTTGATTTATGACAAGGCAAAAGAAAACATTGGCAAATGGGTCACCATATGCAACATTCGAGAAAGGCACACATTTCGTAGTGCTAATCCCTTTGCCATCAATTTTGCTACTATATGCCAAATATATTGTATAGCGCGCTATGCAACCTATTTGTGCTTCCTAGATAAAAAATAAAATATTGTTTATGCTCTCTCTCTCTTTATTTATTTATTTTAATTAGCTTGTCTTTTTTGTTTTGTTTTTTCAGATTTTTAACACCTCACTTGAAGAACATACATTTTTAGATTTGGATCAAAACAGAAAATACTCTGTACAGATTAGGGGAATAAAAAAATTGTGTGCAAAGAGTAAATTATGGGGTGAATGGAGTGAACCACTATTCATTGGCAGTGGTAAGAAATGTTTAATTTCTTAAATGATGATGTCTGGAGCAATAAAATAATTGTCTGAAATATGCAAAATAACCTTGTTATCCAAATATTTCAGCGTCATTCGCTTATCTGGGAATTGATGAAAATTCACAAGGAAATGTAAAAAGTTTAGAAGAAAATAGCTGAGGTGGTAAAACAAATGTTGAGGATTATTTAAACTTGCTATGATGGCCCCAAATAACCTGAAATTCCCTGGTTAATTCCAGCCATTTCTCAGTTCAATGAATGGCCCTAACCTCTAAAAAAACCTACCTTTTCACTTTATTTGTCAATGTTACTATTGATATATTTCCCATTGTTTATCTAATAAACACCTGTGCTGTAATTGTAAGATTTCAATGTTAACAGTAACAAAATGGCTGACAATCATTTAATTGAATATATATACTGTATGTATAATCTCTTTGGAATGGATATTCAGACATGGCAAGTTTGCCATTGATCCTACCATGGACCTTCGTTGGCTATGAATCCTCAGTGCTGTTTCAAAGCAGCAGCTTATTAAGAGTGGCTGTACAGCTGATGTCTGTGGTCATCAAGAATGGCATTAAGCAATAGAGTGGGCTATGGACATCGTAAAGCTCTGCAGAGATTGTAAAAATCTGCCTGTAAGCCACAAATCCTAAGCCAAGTCTTCAGCCAACTCCTAAGCCAAATACTGTAATTACTTTAAAATCAGAGATCATTTTACATGAAGACCACTTTTCACTCTGCCAAAGTAATATATTCCATTCCCTAGAGATCATGTAGTAGGAGTTTTGCAATGACAAGTAACTTTTAGGTCTAGCTAGTAACATGTAACTTGACATTTTGAGTCTTGATATGTATAATCACTCATTTATTTTTCTGAATGAAGCTACTCAAGATTATACATGTACATGGCTGCTATATAGATATCAGGTAGTCTGTACAAGTTACTCACAGAGTTAATCTTGGATATATAGCTTACAATGAAATAAATGAAGGCATACACGGAGAAGAATTAACTATAAGGTGCCATCACGGCTAGACAGCAGGTCCAGAACCATGAATTAGCTTGATCCCATCCACAATACCTAAGTGAATAATGAATTTGGTACCCAAACCAGGAACCAGCTTGTAGGAGCTTAATCCTTGTCTATGCATAAAGTGAGCTTTTTGGATCATAAACTGTGTATAGACCTGGTTCTTTGATTGTCTCTTTAATCATTTAACATGCAAATGTTGTGACAATACATCATTTTAAAAAGACCTGAGTTATTGCATATTTGTATTTACATGCCTGTTTTCTTAAATCCTGTTTTGAATTTTATCTGCAGACAATGAGGGCATTCCAACCTGGTGTTTTCTTTTCATTATCGTCATCTGTACATGTCTGTTTGCAGTTGTACTACTATACGTCTTGAAAAGGTAATACGGTTTATCTTATTTTCTAACAATTGCAGAAGGTTAACTATTTAAGAACCGCACGACGGTCTATGCTGTCATGCAGTGCAATGCTTTAACGCCCAGTAAAAGCATAGACCATTACCTAGTAAAGGTACCAGCAGGGATTATATTACTGCTGGTACCAAGGACCTGAAGGTATCTTTGGATATCTAAGGGTCCACTCTGTCAGCTGAGGCCACAGTTAGTGGCTCCAGACTAACAGATGAGCTATGAGCAGCACTCAAAGTGAGTGCTGCTAATAACTATTTGAATTCTGTGGCTGAGCAATCTTGCTCAGCTTGTGCATTTCTTTCACTGCCCGCAGCCTCCAATGTTAAAAAGGTGAACCCAAGGTATCTTCATGCTGCAATCACACTGTACAGAGGGCTCACTGAGTTGAAATATAGATAAGATTATTGTTGGATTATGGGCAGGATTACGGGTTGGATTAAAAATTACATTATAGGTTGGCTTTAGGCTTGGATTAAGGGCCGGTTTAAGGGTTGGATTAAAAATTGCAATAAGGGTTGGAAAATGGGCAGGTTTATTAGGGAAATATATGCATGTGGGGTATCATTGTCCTCAAGAACAGTAGCAGAAACTAAATATGTGGTGTTTGAAGTACTGGGACATGCGTGATCTGGCATTTTTCCAAAAAAACACAGGTGGAGAAACAAACTAACTAATTTGACCTAAATTTGTGATACAATGGTTAAATACAAATTGTCAAATGCTCTTAATTACATCACCTGCGGAATGAACGTTCTACATATAGTTACTTTTGTGTAGTGGCTTTGGATTCTGTGACTACTGCTAAAGTTGTAATCTCGGCATGCCAAATGTTGCAAAGTTTTAACTTTAAAACCGGATTTAGCTCCTTGTAGTATTTCTTTTATAACTTCTAAAAATTAATTGAAATCCTTGAGATATTCGCCATTTTAACAAACAGGACTAATTAGTGGATCTATTTTAATTTAGGTTTTTTTTTTGGCTTGCACTTGTGTATAAATGATTGCATTGAACAAAGAAAAAAAATGTTTTTTTTAAGTGTTTTTCCCATTTTTAAACATTTTCTTCCTATTTAATATAGCAATATGTATACATATTAGGTATCAAAAGAAGCCATATTGCTGCTTTAAAAAAACATATATATAATGTGTATGAGTTCACTTGAGCAAAAATTAGGAAATTGTGGTAGAATTAATTCATGCAAACAAAGACAAAACAGCATTGGTCACAAATGCATTACATCTCAAAATAGTCTTGGTCCTTAAGGGGTTAAAGGAATGTTTATATGATTCTTGTTATTTTATGAACAAACAGCATATAACATTATTTTTTTTCAAAATTATAGAAAACATATAATTTCTAATAAATATCTCCTAACTAAAAACAATTCAAATATTTTGTAAAGTAAAGGGGGAAAAGCAAATTATGCTATTCTTATTTTCCTTCAAATAAAACTTTGTGACTTAATCTGTAATTTCAAACATCTGCTGAACCTATAGCGAATGGTGATTCTGCCAAAAAACAACTAACAAAAATGCAACAAACAAAAAAATAAATGTAGAACATACAAATTCATAACCAACTTGGCTAACAATAACAGGACAAAAAAGTTAAACTTCTGCAAAATCTGCATTACAACCCCCACACACGTATGAAAAACTGTCATGTCTTGCATGTGTGTAGCTGTCTCACATGGAGAATTACAGCCTTATACACATGCAGTGTAGGATATGAGCATAAACAATTAAATATTCACATTCATTATAATTAATGGTTGAATTTGTTTAGGCGAGACAATTTTTTTTTCAGGAAAATGTCCTTGCATGTGATGACAAGTCTTTGGTTTGTGTATTCCTTTAGTACGGCTATATAGTGTACACATATTCTTACAGGTTTTGTGGGTGTACTGCAACTTCTTAGGCTTAGACTCTCTCGGATACCCCACCTCGGACTTACATGGTGAATTTAAAGATTCTTGACTTTTCTTAAGTTTGATCTTTCAGCTGTTTAGTAGATAACTCCCCCACTTACTCTTAGTGATGGTGTCATCCCAAAGTGCACAATACCCTATAAAACATATAATGTATGTATTCTATTCATGTATATCACGTGGATGATACAGTAATGCTTTATTTTGATTTATTTAGGTGCAACAGAAAACTATTTGATGCAGCGATTCCAGTTCCTTCAACCAAACTAAAGTACTGGATTTCATCAACTGAAATTAATTTCCAGGTGTGAATAAGTTTATCTTGAATGGACTTTACTTATACAGTACTAATGTTTTATTCACTAAATAAAACATTGATGTGAAGCAATAGGATACGTTTGAATTTTATGTCAAAATAATCTAGCTGGAAAACAGCTGTGATTATTTTCCAATTGTCATGCAACTACCTTACAACAATGTATAGTTAGATTAATAACAATGTCAGTAGTTCATGGTATATAACTAAATGGCCATGTAATAACAGATTGCCCTGATCAGTAAAAACGACTTGTTACCTAATCATTTTTATAGTGATTTGAACTGCTTTGCAGAGCATAACATTTGGAACAAATACAACAAATAGTGATTGCCAAATCTAGAGGACTCCATAAACTGTATGGGAAGTGACAGTCTCACACCATCATACCCACACTATGCACTTTGGATAGAAGTAATGTAAAATGTGAACGCTTAGGGCATTCTGCAATGTGTAAAGGGTTAAAGAAACACTATAGGCCCCAAATAACTACTACAAGTGACTGCTCCGTCATGCGTCATGTCAATTCATACCAGGGATTGGGCCAGTGGTAGGCTCAACAGATGTTCTCCAACTACCACAGCCTGCTGCACACACTGGTATGGTGTGAAACAGAGCAAAACTTTGACTCTGACATTTTGTGATTGGAGGCCAGGCTACCGCCTGCCAGGGAATAAACATGTCTGCTAAATGGTTAGTGAACCATTTGGCATTGATGTGGGATCCAGCACTCATATACTCCAGAAACCATTAACCTTTTAACCATTTGAAGTAGTTATGGTGCCTTTCTGTGTTCAATATACTAAGCAGGGGCTTTCTGTGCCCCATCTCACACTTGATTGATGCTACTGGAGAAACATCAAGTCATAAAAGATCCTCCCAGATATTACTAAAGCCAGGGAGTGTCCCTGATTCATTTAAGAAAAATGTTACTTGAATTGTGGGATGCCCACAGTGCAAACATGCATATATGTATTTGCTTTATTTATAAAGCTAAGCTAACAATTCAACCAGATAGATGCAATTTTGCAAACATACAGCTTTTCATTTCCAGGCATGTTTTAAAAGCCTACTTTCAACCTTTTTATCTCTCTCCACAAATGTTGCAAACTAACCTTATTTTTAACTCTCCAACTACCTATTTTTTTCTTATATTCCAAACTTTTCATGTCTATCTCCCCAGGGTCTTATCTGCCACTCTCCAGATCTTCTGCCACTCTCCAGATCTTTATGCAAATGCATATTGATTTATATTTATTCCAATATATTTCTCACTTTTTTTTTATACATGATCTATAAACATTTGTTATGTTACCGGCACATATTTTGAAAAGCCATCATGCACTGCTACCTAGGAATTTTAACTACCGTATATTATAATAGTATTCCTTAAACCCACTTGAACATTAGTAAGCTTATTGCAAAACCTGTCTAACATGGCCGGATACATTGCAACACGCTAACCTTTAAGAGAGATGTTCCTCTTATTACATTCTTCCTTCTTTTAATGACTAATATGGAAAATCAAGTGGTTTCAACATTTCCTGCATTGGCACTTTGCAAAATATTATTTACTTAACAAAATCCAAAATGTAATTCTGCCTCAAAATAATAAGCAGTGTGCTGTTAAATGGACACTATAAGCACCAAAACAAATTTAGCTAAATGGAGTGGTTCTGGTGTAAAGACCATGCACATAAAGCCCAACTGCTCAATTATCTTCCATTTAGTAGTTAAATATCTTTATTTATGCAGGCCTAGTCATCCCTTGACTGTATGTAAAAAGAGATCAATAGGGTTATTCACTAGCATTTAAAGTTAAAGTGGATTTAAGGTTAAAATAGCTGAACTGGAAACATTCTCACAGTCAATAAATGCTTTCGATTGAGCTATCTTGGCCCTAAATTTGAAATTCACTTTGAATTAACTTTAAATTCTCACTTTAGTGAAGAACCCTGCTAATGTTTTAACATCACTTTAATGCAAAGTCTGGTAAATTTAGAATTAAGCAATATTTTGCTCTGGAATGTAAGGGATTAAATAATATGTGAGATATATCTGGAATTGCAAGCTTTTGATAAGGACACAATGCCGTGGGGGGGGGGGGGGGGGGGTGTCTACCTCACATTATGCTGTCAGTGGCTCATCACTGTAACTAAAAAACAGTTAAAATGCAGCTATTGCTGCCCAGTCACTTTGATAGTGTCCACTAGTTTCCCCTGTGCCATCATCTGATGCCCACACCGATGGCATTGTCGACCAGGGGTATTGGGGTAGATAGGTAATTTTTATTGAGTGGTTGACTAGGGGTTTGAACTTTACTAAATAACCCTGTGTATACAAATTATTAAACAGGACTCATAGAAATCAACAAACGTAAAACCATATCACAAACATTTTCAAAGCAGCTGTTTTAAAACAAAAATGATTATTACTTTTAATATTTGAGTATACGTATGAACATAGCTTGTAATTTGAAGTGTCTTTAGTGGTGCAATACTTATCAAAACAACACCTGCCAATATGCTTGCAATGATATTGAAGTGATCAGAATCCCACCATTCTGATATGACAGCCCCTTCACTGGGTTATTCACTAAAGTCCAAATGGCCCCGTACCAAATGGGGCTACATAAAGGGGCATTAAGATTGCAAAATCTGGACATGGTTCACAGTATTCAACAATAACCAGAATTTGCTATTCGAGACCCTGAATTAAGTATGTATTTCAGCCAGACTCAAAGGTCAGATTAAAATATAAAAAAAAAATTCAAACTATTTGACTGCTGCCAATTCTAGGAGTCAACTGGCAAATAGTTAAAAACGAGCTTGCTTGCCAACTGCCACATTAAATACCGTATTTTTCGCTCCATAAGACGCACTTTTTTTCCCCTCAAAAGTGAGGGGAAATGTCTGTGCGTCTTATGGAGCGAATATGAAGCTTTACTTACCTGTCTTGCAGCGTTGGCCGGCAGCACAGGGCGCACCGCGGTAGTGGAACTTGAATTTCATGTTCCGGTTTCCGGCGGGACTGAAAGGAAGTGTGCACAAGCTGAGTGCGCACTTCCTTTCAGTCCCGCCGGAAACCGGAACATGAAATTCAAGTTCCACTACCGCGGTGCGCCCTGTGCTGCCGGCCAACGCTGCAAGACAGGTAAGTAATTATGGGACAAGGGGAGGGGGACAGTATGGGAGAGAAGAATATGGGGAGGGGGAGGAAGTCTATGGGGGGGGGAGATGAAGTCTATGGGGGGGGGAGATGAAGTCTATGGGGAGGGGGGGGAGATGAAGTCTATGGGGAGGGAGGGAGGGAGATGAAGTCTATGGGGAGGGGGGGAGATGAAGTCTATGGGGAGGGGGAGGGAGATGAAGTCTATGGGGAGGGGGGAGATGAAGTCTATGGGGAGGGGGGAGATGAAGTCTATGGGGGGGGAGATGAAGTCTATGGGAAGGGGGGGCGAGATGAAGTCTATGGGGAGGGGGGAGATGAAGTCTATGGGGAGGGGGGGAGATGAAGTCTATGGGGAGGGGGGGAGATGAAGTCTATGGGTAGGGGGGGAGATGAAGTCTATGGGGAGGGGGGGAGATGAAGTCTATGGGGAGGGGGGAGATGAAGTCTATGGGGGGGAGATGAAGTCTATGGGGAGGGGGGGGAGATGAAGTCTATGGGGAGGGGGGGAGATGAAGTCTATGGGGGGGAGATGAAGTCTATGGGGAGGGGGGGCGAGATGAAGTCTATGGGGAGGGGGGAGATGAAGTCTATGAGGAGGTGGGGAGATGAAGTCTATGGGGAGGGGGGGGAGATGAAGTCTATGGGTAGGGGGGGAGATGAAGTCTATGGGGAGGGGGGGGAGATGAAGTCTATGGGGAGGGGGGAGATGAAGTCTATGGGGGGGAGATGAAGTCTATGGGGAGGGGGGGAGATGAAGTCTATGGGGAGGGGGGGAGATGAAGTCTATGGGGAGGGGGGAGATGAAGTCTATGGGGAGGGGGGGAGATGAAGTCTATGGGGAGGGGGAGATGAAGTCTATGGGGAGGGGGGGAGATGAAGTCTATGGGGCGGGGGGGGGAGATGAAGTCTATGGGGCGGGGGGGGAGATGAAGTCTATGGGGCGGGGGGGGGAGATGAAGTCTATGGGGAGGGGGGAGATGGAGTCTATGGGGAAGGGGGGAGATGGAGTCTATGGGGAGGGGGGGAGATGAAGTCTATGGGGAGGGGGGGGAGATGAAGTCTATGGGTAGGGGGGGAGATGAAGTCTATGGGGAGGGGGGGAGATGAAGTCTATGGGGAGGGGGGAGATGAAGTCTATGGGGGGGAGATGAAGTCTATGGGGAGGGGGGGAGATGAAGTCTATGGGGAGGGGGGGAGATGAAGTCTATGGGGAGGGGGGAGATGAAGTCTATGGGGAGGGGGGGAGATGAAGTCTATGGGGAGGGGGAGATGAAGTCTATGGGGAGGGGGGGAGATGAAGTCTATGGGGCGGGGGGGGAGATGAAGTCTATGGGGCGGGGGGGGGAGATGAAGTCTATGGGGCGGGGGGGAGATGAAGTCTATGGGGAGGGGGGAGACGGAGTCTATGGGGAAGGGGGGAGATGGAGTCTATGGGGAGGGGGGGAGATGAAGTCTATGGGGAGAGGGGGGAGATGAAGTCTATGGGGAGGGGGGAGATGAAGTCTATGTGGAGGGGGGGAGATGCAGTCTATGGGGAGGGGGGGAGATGAAGTCTATGGGGGGGAGATGAAGTCTATGGGGGGAGATGAAGTCTATGGGGAGGGGGGAGATGAAGTCTATGGGGAGGGAGGGAGATGAAGTCTATGGGGGGGAGATGAAGTCTATGGGGAGGGGGGGAGATGAAGTCTATGGGGCGGGGGGGAGATGAAGTCTATGGGGAGGGGGGGAGATGGAGTCTATGGGGAGGGGGAGATGGAGTCTATGGGGAAGGGGGGAGATGGAGTCTATGGGGAGGGGGGGAGATGAAGTCTATGGGGAGGGGGGGAGATGAAGTCTATGGGGAGGGGGGAGATGAAGACTATGGGGAGGGGGTGGGTGAAGACTATGGGGAGGGGGTGGGTGAAGACTATGGGGAGGGGGTGAGTGAAGACTATGGGAGGGGGGGGACACTATGGGACAGGGGAGAAAAAAAATATTCTGTACAAACTGTCCCATAGTAAGAAACACTATGGGACAGTTTGTTCAGAATATTTTTTTTCTGGGTTTCTTCCTCTAAAAACTAGGTGCGTCTTATGGTGAGGTGCGTCTTATGGAGCGAAAAATACGGTAGTTAAAACTACAAATAAGCAAAAAAAATTGGGGGGTTATTGAGATGCCTATATTACTATAAGGTAACTTTAAAATCAGCCATTTTTTGCAAATTGAAAGGAAACATAGGTTGTAGTAATAGATTATTGATAGACTTTATCACGAAAAGAAAGACATATTCTCTTGGTAGAAAGCCATCATCATCAAAAGTTTGTAGTAGGGTTCATTATTATAGGCCTTATAGAAGTCAAATTCTTAACTCGATTAGAAACGATGTAGGGACTCATTTGTTAATTTATATGTCAGATGTGATTTCTCTCGTGTAAAATATATAATTTCTGTTTTCTTTTTAGAAATGTGTTCCTGTTGTTCCCAGTGAATCTGTACCGATTACAGATATTGAAATCATCTTGAATACAGACTGCCACAAAGAGAAAAAATAACTCAAAATAACACTAAAGTCAGAAAACAAAAGCCTTTCATTGTGGATTATCATAAATAAAGAACACAGTTCTTAAAGACTTCTAATAATTGGCTCATAATAATGAGAAAATACAGTTGATGAAGGCTAATTTTGTTATTTAATGGATTTATGTTTTGGGATTATTTTTTTTCTGTAATTCATCAGTGAATGAGAATTTAAAATAGAATTATGTGGATTACCAATGTCACAGGAAATATTCAAGGGTAAGAAATTGAAGTTTACTTTTTTATAATGATGTTGCAGAAAAAGGAAAAAATTATTATTAAAAAAAAAATACACTCTACTTATTTTTTTTGTTTGTTTTTTTAAATGTTGTGAGTAAAAATATTTTTCCAAATGTATACACATGTTATTTAGCACTACAGAATTAATTGTTGCTAAAAAAAAAGATAATTTCTTCAAAAAATAAATATCAATATCAATATCAATATCATGGCGGGACCTGGATAGCAAGTGGGGGAGACAGTCACTCCCTTCCTCTGAAGTAAACCAATCATCTGAAATATTGTCCTACCTGCCCCATTTGAATCAGAAGTGGCTACTCCTGTCCTTCCTTTAACAGCTGTTATCTCACCTTACTGAGGCACCCATCGATACTGTCCTTGCTTGCACAATGGCAAATGAACAAGATGGCCACCGTCTAATCGCCAAAGAACCCATAGACTTGGGACATGTGCCATCCACAAGTAGTCGCCTTCAACTGTGCCTTGATGCCATATGTTCCAGGTTCTGGGCTAATCTAGAACAGATGGCTATTGGCAAGCCAACTCTTCAGCCTTTTATGGTGCATCTCAAATGGGAAAATTGGGCTCTAGCACTTAAACTCTCCAGGACTCTTCTCTAGTTACCTAGGCTGCAAGTCTTTAGGGATTTCCCCACCATGCCATTCTTGAAGCTCTGGAGGACTTCCTAATAGCTCTCACCACAAATATTGGACTGCAGAGCCCATGTCTGACTGAGCGCATTCTCCTAGTATTGGCAAACAATTTATTGCCACATAGGGCCAGCTTAGTTTGTTAGTTTGTTTAAGTTATTTTAGGTTTTCTTACAGCCTTTTTTTTCTTTATGGCATTTTTCCCAATGTTGTCCTTGACTCTGCTTAAGTGGCACTATTTAGCAGTTAAACAAAAACTCCTTGTTCAAGTGATCTCTCATATCACTGCTCTGTAATGTATGATATTTTCTTGTTTTTTTTTGCCACATAATAATGGCTACTGTGATATACTCTGTTCTTGAACAAGTCATGAATAAAAAATAAATAAAATAATTTTTATATATATATATATATATATATATTGATTTATTGTTGCTTAATTTCCAATATCTTTCCAATGTAAATTGTATTTTTCTAGGTATATTGTGACAAAAAATCTATATGAATCATCATTAAAACAAGTTATAAATATTCCTGTAAATTTAGCTTTTATTTTTTTGTTATCTTTTCTTGTCTTTTCCTTATGCAGCCGAATGAAAACTTACAAGTTCATCCCAACACATTTTTGCTACTTAAAGGAATTTAATTGCGTTAGGAACACAAACGTTTACAAAAAAAAAACAAAAAAACCTTGTTTAAGTCGTCTCTCATATCACTGCTCTGTAATGTATGACATTTTCTTGACCTTTTGGCCACATGTTAATGGTTATTGGGATATGCTATGTCCTGGAGCAAGTCATAAATAAAAAAATGAAAAATATTTATGATGAATTGTATATTGTTGCCTAATTTCCAATTTCTTTGCTTGCTTAACAATACTTTATCATGTACAATACTTGTGATTTTACAAATGTAAATTTAATTCTACTGGTTCTACTGTGACTAACAAATATATATGAATTATCATTAAAACATGTTATAAATATTTTTGTAAATTGAGTTTTTCTTTTCTTTTTATTAACCTTATGCAGCAGAAGGAAAACTAACAAAATGTAATTAAAGTTCAAACTTTTCTGACAGTTAATGGAACTCAATTGCGTTAGGAATACAAAAGTTAGAATTCATTGTGAATTCAAAGTTAACTGCAAACATTCCAGCTATGCTTTCGGTCCAGCTATTCAGGCCCTAAAATTCTAATTAACCCTGAATTCTTACTTTCTGAAATAACCCTAATAAAGTTTTATTTAGGAGTCCCCCACTCTTTCTGTAAAGATTTGAAATGTGAACTTTACTTACCTTACTTACCTCACTTTGCTGCTCTCACTGTGGCCGCTCCATCTCACTAACAGATTATTACGATTAAGATAGCAAAATCACCATGTTACACCAGGCAAATGGGGCTCTACGAGCAGTATTTGGTTGCAAACCGAGTCTTAATTGGTTCTCACAGAAGAACTGCCTTTAGAAGTATGTTCCACCACCAAAACTATTTTATATTGCAGGGTTAAAACTAAAGTATTACTGTAATTCATTGACATGCACTTGTCTGGATGCATTTAGTGATTCATTAAGTGGAAAAATGCATACAGTTCATGCCTTGTTCCAGCCTGAGTCAGAAGCACATGCTTCTTAAAGGTAGACCTATAGAAGGCAAAACGTGTTTTATTGCCTAAACCACTGCATACATAAAAAAATAAACAAATTGGGATGGCAGAATTCTGTCTACAAGACAGTGGCCTTATGAAGATTTCCAAAAAAGACCAAAGACAATGTAAAAGTGTAGGACACCAAGAGATTTAATAATTCACACATAACTTAGAACAAAGCTTAAAAGCATATCAGAATGTTACTAAAGCCGCTTAATGCCAGTGTGCACTTCTGTACACGTTTCTTTGTACTGTAGCGTCTTCCTCATGGGATTTTAGATACAATGTAACACTTGGTGATACAAAAATATACTCCCAAAAAACACATAATAAAATCCCATTATGCAGCTCTTTAACCCCTTAAGGACCAAACTTCTGGACTAAAAGGGAATCATGACATGTCACACATGTCATGTGTCCTTAAGGGGTTAAATCCAACAATGTTCATAGTTGCCAATTGCTGGGTGCTCTGCACATCCACAAGAGGGGCTGGCGATCTTCTCTCCACCGCCTACCCACATACCACAGATACCTCACAACATGGGCAGAAAAACCACTTTCTTCCACCTCACAGCCGGTCCTTGTATCTTGGAAATGTCCTACACTGGCTATTTTTTTATGCTGTAAACTTGTTTATATATTCATGTTGTTTACTGATTATTCAGTCACAGAGGGCCAAAACACAATATATAAATAACTCAATGAAGTATTGGACAGAGTGAATGGAGGGAACTACAGATTAATCAAATAAATACGATACAACCATATGCTCCATTTAACAGGTGGCTGGCTACTATCAGGAGGCACAGCAGTTTGTGTGACTGCCACTCACAGTATGCAAAGGAACTTTTTTTTCTTTTTACTGAACAACCTTCCTCCCCTCCAAAAAACATTTCGTTCTGCAAGCACTTAAAAAAAAAATCTGTCATACTGAATGAAACAAGCCATCTCCCACAAAAACTTTGCAAACATTTCACTGTGGTAGTAGCTAAGGAAGAGAAACTGTGTTTTTGTTTTACTGAACAACACTGACAAAATAGAATTTTATTTCTAGTAATGCTTAACTTAAAATGCTTGTAAAACTGTAAATACACAGTACTAACCACATCCCCCAGTCTCATTCTAGGATGAATGAAACAGGCTGTCTCCAATCTCTAACTCAAAAGTTGTTTTAAGTTTTTGTTTTACTGCCACTGGCAGTAGCTAACTAGGTAGATAAAGAAGTAACCTAAACCTAGTCTCACACTAGGATCAAAAACAAAGGCAATCTCCCACTTACACACAGGCTCAGAAATGGCAAATCATACAATCCCTGATGCTCTGCCTCCCTCAATAACTGCAGTCAAAATGTCTGGATGAATCATCCATGGAAATAAAGATTGTGTTACTGCTCCTCCTTTTTCCCTGCTGATGGCCACTTCTCACTTAATCTGTGAATTAAATCAACATTGCTGTTTAGTGATCGATCGTCTTTTTTTTCACCTCTTGATTGGACAGAAGCTACAGCTCACATGATTGGACAGGCCTTGCTCATGTCCATCTTGTCAAGCTGAGCTGTTTATTTGCCCCCCTGTCAAAAAATTCTTCTTCTCCATTCCATCCCACTTTTTTTCTGGTTTCAGGAATAGAACTCTGAATCACCAATCAAAATGAGCATACTCAGCCGTGTTAGTCGTCCTATGATTAGTTTATATGACGTCTCAGAAATTTTTACAATCACCTGATCCACCCAAATTCAGTCAAAATGCAGTTCCTTACTAAATCTAAATCTCTAAGAATAATTTTATGAGTATATCTAGATATTGTATTTATTTTGGGTTGTTAGTGTTGGAATTGGGATGTTGATTAGATTACAAAGCATGTTTAATTATTTAAGCAAATAATACTTGGGCAGCAAGAGCTCCTAAGAAACAACATAGCATGTTTTTTGCTTTATCTAAAAGCAGATTACTCACAAAACCATTATCGATAAAAGTTCTATATATTCCTCCCGTTATCCATATAATTCCATAACAGAATATAAGTTTTACAGCAAATTGCAACCACGTACACATGTTGTGATTAAACCAGATACCTGAAATCATCATGTGCTGTTCCACAAATTTGTTATCTACAAATCTTATACTTTAACCCCTTAAGGACACACGACATGTCTGACATGTCATGATTCCCTTTTATTCCAGACGTTTGGTCCTTAAGGGGTAAAGAGATCTTAAAAAGATAGTAGGATATGAAAACTGTAACTAAAATGTATTATAACACAGAGTGAGGATGACAATCTAGTTCAACTCAAATTAATTTATACAATGAAAGTACCTATACTATATCAGGGGAATGTTGTGAGGTGGTTGTGGAATGTTAATGCGTGACAGTCTAAAAAAAACTAAAAACTTTTATTTTTGTGACTAAATGTTCTCCTTGCGATATATTTGTTTGTAACAAAAAAATTGGGTAGATTATTAAATGAATTGTTGACTGAAGCATGACAATTATGTTTAAGCTGCCTCTTTAAATTAGAGAGGATCTATAATAATACAAATAAATAATGTAGGTAGGAGCTAGAACTTATTAGTTTAAAGAGTGACAAACTCCATATTATTAGAGTGACACCTAGTGGCTAATTTAATTTTTGTAGAAATAGATTAGAATTTAAATTATTATTATTATTATTATTATTATTATTATTATTATTATTATTATTATTATTATTATCACTATTAATATTACTATAGTGCCAACTTATCCACTTCATCAATGTCTCTGTATTTTTTTTTAGTTTTTGTTAGGAATGCATAGAGACTAGCTGACAAGTTAATAAAATGATAAAGCTCTCATTATATTTTTGTTTCATGGCTTGACCGTAGAAGCGTGGTCTCTAGGGACAATATGCATATTAAAGAGAAAAATAGGAAATGTTAATAATTTCCATTTGTTAAAGTCATTATGGGAATGCCGGAAAAAAATAAAAGCATAGTTGCTAAAGGGTGGGGGCGCACTACTTTCTCACACATGAATAATATAATAGCCCCGACCCACTGACCATGGGTGGGACATAATATTTTACTCCCTTCAGATTATTTGGCCCATTAGAATTAATACAGATACGGATACGAAAAACACCTATTTTAATCCGGACACTGCATTCATCCGGTTGATTGCTGCACATTTGTTAAGTGAGATTGAATTTCAACTGTTTTTGACTTTAGTAAATATGAAAAATCATTTTCACCAGAATTTAGTGAATAACCCCATTAGCCACTTTTATTACTAGAATGAGAATAATACCTTCCACCAACAGCCCTATCAGCCTGATAAATCTGAAATCACAGTGACCGGAGGACACTGAGTTTTGGGAGAGTCTTGTGAACTCAGTGGTGTGTTTTAACAAAAATGCTTAAAAAGGTGATTCCCTGGTTCTGCTATTTCTGCATTATCTATGTGGGTGGGTACCTGACACTGTAAGTGATAGATTGATCTATTTCATTATTTCTCTCTATCTCCACCTGTCTATCTCCATTTATGTTTATCTGAGAAATAAAAATAATAATTTAAAAACATAAAACTTACTTATTAGGAGGAGCATAAAGTGCCATAAATCACTTTTAGAGAATAGAGACATAACTTGCGAACATACCCAAAATAATCACATCATAGTAACAAGGTTATTGACTAAACTCTAGATTTAGGCCCTGATTTGATATTTTTCAACGCACTTTTCAAATGATTCAATATATTTTGGAGAAACTTTAAAAAAAATAAATCAAAATATTAACATATTATATATTATAAAATGACAACACCCCAGATGATGAAAGAGCCGCTTAAGACTGGGGTTGCAGGGATTAGTTTATTGACTGAAAGCGATCAGCTGACACTTTCAACCAATGTGCTCGCCCTGCACTTCAGGACTTATCTCGGAGGGGCTAAAGAAAGTTCCTAAGCTGGAGCGTATGGCTCTCTGTTGGATGTAGTGGAGAGGGAGAGTTTGCACATACCAGGTAAGGGGTCAAACCATTCAAAATTGATTTGACTACTGACAATTGGGGATGGGTGATGGCATTCCTGGCATCATAACCACTACAGAATGCTTTCAACTAGTTAAAAGTTTTAAAAAGAATAGGCCCAACATGTAATAATATACATAGAATGAATGATGTTTCTATACCAAAACATGTATCATATTTGTACATTAAAAACTAAACAATGTTAAGATTCATTGGTAACATAAACATTGTATTTATTTGTATGCCACTGACACCTAGTGGTAGCTGGTCAAACATGGTAAAACATGGCCAATAGGCTAATTTGTAACTCAGCTCTGATTGTTTTATCCCAACTTGGGAGGTGGCAGTACCCACATCTGTATTTAACATATAACCTGAATTTAAGTGCACAATGTGTATTGATTCAATTGAGCTATTATCTACACCTGTTTTTCTTTTCACAATTACTTTATTGCCATTCTACTTGTGCATATATGCATTTCAGTAAGTATGAACAAATCAAATTTCCCTAATCTATGCCCCAATAAATCAATCCATTCGGGATTTACTTGTGGAGTCTTATAAAGATATTTGATTTGTTCTTACTAGTAAAAACGCATCTGTGCACAAGTCTAATTCCGAGAATAGATGATTAATGAGGAAAAAAATATTCCTCTGTTTGGCTATACGTAGAACATATAGAAACATGGAAACATAGAAGCATAGAATGTGATGGCAGATAAGAACCATTCGGTCCATCTAGTCTGCCGAATTTTCGAAATGCTTTTAATTAGTCCCTGGCCTTATCTTAAGTCTAGGATAGCCTTATACCTATCCCACACATGTTTAAACTCCCTTACTATTTTAACCTAATATGCCATTTAACTGCATGAAATTGAAACTAAGGTTACAAAAGAGTGAATGCACTTCTATAGCAAAATACCCATACATGTATTGGATAGTCGGTGTAAATCAACTGGGCTTCTTATGAGAGTTCAGAAAAATTTTGCTTTTAGTTATCCTCTAAGGACCACTTTAGTCACCCAGACCACTTCAGCTCAATGAAGTGGTCTGGGTGCCAGGTCCCCCAGGTTTTAACCCTTCAGATGTAAACATAGCAGTTTCAGTTTCAAGGAAACTGCTATGTTTACATTGCAGGGTTAATCCAGCCTCTAGTGGCTGTCTTCCTGACAGCCGCTAGAGGCGCTTCCCCAATGCTCAATGCGAAAATCGCATTGAGCATGCAGAACGTCCATAGGAAAGCATTGAGAAATGCTTTCCTATGGGCGTTTTTAATGCGCACACAGCTCTTGCCGCGCATTCGCATTCGGCTCCACTCGGGAGCTGATGTCGGAGGGGGAGCTGAGGTCACCAGTGCCGAGAGAGCCCAGAGCTGGATTAAGGTAAGTAGCTGAAGGGGGCCCTGAGGGAGGGGGGGACCTAAGGACTATGTAGTGTCAGGAAAACGAGTTTGTTTTCCTGATACATTAGTGATCCTTTAACGAGTACTTATTATTATCCTTTGGTGGTGAGGAATGCCATTCCTGGCAAAATAGAAACACTAAAGGTAATGAAGGTAGTAAGTTCTGTTTACTTCTATAGTTATCCAAAGCTGTTCCTTAAGTACAAATAAAATTTAGGGGGTTAGTTGGTTTTATTGAATGAATAGTATTTAACTAACATTATGGGACACATATCATGCTTTAGGTGTTTTCACCATATAGTTACTATCAGAATAAGGGTCTTTAAAAATATATATTTTCAAAATCTTTTATGATTAATGCCATGTGATAACCTAACTTAAAAATAATGCTTATAAATAACTTGTTTCAGAAACCATATCAGATTTATATGTTAAACAAATTGTGTATAATTTACATATTTTAAAGCTGTTTACAAGATTTTGATCTGCGATCTGTTATGTCTGCAAATGAAAGCTCCTAAGCAGCAGCTTCTGGCTCTCTGTTGGATGTAGTGTAGTATGCTCTACTCTCTCAGGTGGCTTCAACATATATACAATTTATAACAGCTACCTAGTTTATTCTCAGTCAGTTTCCATATGAATTTACATTTGCTAGTTATATATAATTGTTCCAAGGTGTGGTTGGATCTTTTCATATTCGAGATATTGATTACATTCCCTGCTAGTCTAGACCAAGTCTCTGGTCAACCTAAAATGTACATATACTATGTATTTTGAATTTCGGAAACCCTAGGTTTCTAGTTGAAAGCATTTATCATTGAGGTTGTCTCTGATGAAGTGTCTGTGAGCCATGAAACACATAGCAGTCATCATGGTGATGTCACGTCTGCTATACAGCTCCAGCTGTATGTTAAATGAAGAAATAAAGATACTTTGTTTTTAAACGTTATTATGTACAACTTGAGTGTTTTTTTTCTCCCTGATCACTTGGCAGTCTTAATAAAAAAAAAAACTGAAATACAGATTTAGATCCTTCTACAACCCCCGTGTTTTAAATTATTTGAACAACTACAACATCATTTTAACCATTCACAATTTATACTGGTTCTTATTCTGGCCTATAAAAGCGTTCATATATTATCACCGGGGGTCTGGAAGGCCCCAATAATTCTCTGTCCTTGCCTGAAATATTATGGTGAAAGTAGCTTGTGCAATGGTCTCCAGACTAAGCCTTTTGGATTTTTGAGGGTTTATCCTTTTTGATGTCTATGTCTATGTTTATTTTGTATATAACTGTTCCTATTCTCAGAACGTTTTTGAATACCTTCTACAGGAAATCATAGTTGACTAAAAGATGATGTTTTGGTGGACTTAAGATGACATTTCTATTTATGTGCAATTTGTAATGTAAAATGTTGAAGTATATCCATGTATGTAAGATTTCTATTTAGATGGTGAGGACCAGGGCCGGACTTTCCCACGGGGATACCGGGAAATTTCCCAGTGGGCCGCGGCACCTGGGGCCAGACTGACAGTCCTAATCATCAGACTCATGTCATTTAAATATTTACACCTCGGACTGTACCAGGCTGTGTCAGTCCGAGGGAATAAAGAGGGTGGAACTGGGGTCTGGTGCGGCTGCAATTAGGTTGCCCGCAGCCGGAGGGAGATGTCTCAGTCTCCAAGCACAATTTACAGCAATTTTGGCTGCATGTCCCACCTCCGCATGCAAGACTCGCCTCCTGAAGATAGCCCCACCTCCCACACACACGCCTTGGCCTCATGCATGTTAGTGACCTTGCTGGAAAAAAGAGGCCAAAAATGGTAACTCACCTACCAATGTCAGGAAAGCTTCAGCCACGACAGTGATTGTGTGTGTGTGCCTGCTAAGGAGTGAGTTTGTGTTTGTGTGTGTGTGCCTGCTAGTGAGTGAGCTTGTTTGTGTGTGTGTGTCTGCTAGTGATTGAGCTTGTGTGTGTGTGTGCCTGTTAGTGAGTGAGCTTGTGTGTGTGTGTGTGTGTGCCTGCTAGAGAGTGAGCGTGTGTGTGTGTGTGTGCCTGCTAGTGAGTGAGCTTGTTTGTGTGCACCTGCTAGTGAGTGGGCTTGGGTGTGCCTGCTAGTGAGTGAGCTTGTGTGTGTGTGTGTGTGCGCCTGCTAGTGAGTAAGCGTGTGTGTGTGCCTGCTAGTGAGTGAGCTTGTGTGTGTGTGTGTACCTGCTAGTGAGTAAGCTTGTGTTTTTTGCCTGCTAGTAAGTGAGCTTATGTGTGTGTGGCTGCTAGTGAGGGAGCTTGTATGTGTGTGTCAGTGGGGTTGTCACTAGTGAGCATATGTGTGTCAGTGAACTTGTCTGTAGTGAACATTTTTGTTTTAGTGAGCTTGTCTGCAGTGAGCTTATGTGTGTCAGTGAGCTTGTCTGTAGGAAGCATGTGTGTGTCAGTGAACATGTTTGTGTGAGTGTGTGTGTGTGTGTGACAGTGAGCTTGTCTGTAGTAAGCTTGTGAATGTCAGAGTTTGCCTGTACTACATTTGTGTGTATACCAATAAGCGTGTCAGTGTGTGTCAGTAAGATTATCTGTTAGTGAGCCTATTTGTGTGCATCTGTAAAATTGTGTTTTTATGTCAATTAACTTATGTATATCAGTGAGATTGTTTGTCTATCATGTTGTTTGAGCTTGTGTGTGTCAGTGAGATTGTCTGTGTCTGCATGTAAGTATGCTTCCTGTATAATTAAATGTTTTACTCTGAAAGGACCAATATTTTATATTAGAAAAATAAATATAAAATATTGGTCCTTTCAGAGTAAAAAAAAAAGTAATATATAATATGTAAGGCTATGTACTGTGTGTATATATATATATATATATATATATATATATATATATATATGTCTATTCTCTATATTCTCTCTCTCTCTCTCTCTATATATATATATATATATATATATAGATATATGTATATAGACATATATATATAGTCCGGCCCTGGTGAGGACAAACATTCATACACCTCTTTAGCACCAGCTTTGGGAAACACATACTTGTAGTTGTAGTCTTGTAGGTGATCCTTTGGGGTGGAATGGGGTTAAAGTTCACGGTTTGTGGATAAGCCAATTCCTCTGCCATGAGTATATTACCTTCATCTGAAGTTCGGGCATGGCCTGTCAATGCTGAGTTTCTGGGTCAAATCAGGGAAACATCCAATGACAGTTGTGCTTAATTGTATTGGTGACTGTTCTGGCTAAATACCCTACAGTAATTGGGTTACACAGAAATACATAAAGTTGGGATTATTTAGTCTCAAAACCTAACAGTGCAAATCAAACATTGTTTAAGCAATTAAAATATTTGCAAAGTAATTGCCTTGCAAACCATAGGCTCACATTTAAGGCAATTTTAGTTTATTTGCTAAGTGGATATTTTACATAGCATATTTTAAAAAGCACAGTTTGATGGTTCTTGCACTAATTAGGTATTTCTGAGCCCACTAGTGCTCCGCAAATCAAGGCTACAGCTAAATGCATTCATGAAATAAGCAGAATGAAATAAATAATGCTTTAATATGGAGAATGAGATATCAAGGCAACAACAGAGAAAAGGGATATTCAATAATTGAATACAACCTGGTCTCAACATAATAGAAAACTGCACAAGATTATTTTTTAAAGCTATATAGTGTTATTTATTTCTCACTATTTTAATTTTAATGCACTTATATGCATTATGACACAATTTCTTACTGAAATAAGAGCATATAGTGTGAGTGTTGATGATGATGATGATGATGGTTTAAAAGTAATTTTTGCATCCAGTGACTTCCTAAGAAGTTCCCTTGCCATGCCATCCTAGCAATATTTTCCTCATGTCATGTATGTGCACACAGACATTTTGTTGCAATACAATTTAAAGGACCACTAGAAGCACTTAGACTACTTAATCTCAATGAAGTGGTGTGAGTTCAATGACCCTTTTGTTTTAACCCTGCATTCTAATACATTGCCGTATAGAATACACGGCAATGTTATGAATGCAGGATTAGCACACTTCTTCTAGACAGCCACTAGAAGGTGCTTTCACTGAATATCCAAGTCAGACTTGGTTAGTCAATCAAATGACTCTTGAGAGAGTATTTAATTGGTGCATTCCTTTGGGGAGAATTAGATTGGTGGAGATCTTCAAGAATAGTGCCAAAGTGGCATCTCAGTAAAGGTGGGATTACCAGCATCCTTTAGACTGGTGCAGCAAGGGCTACAAGATGAGTAAAATCAAGAGTTTATTGCAAACTTGGGCGGGGAGGATGTAACTTACACTGTTAAAAAAAACCACTATATCATTAGGAATGCATGTTTCTATTCCTAACACTAGAGTATTCCTTAAATTATGGATTAAAGGAGCACTATAGTGTCAGGAACACCTTTTTCCAGATCACGCGGGGCTCCTCGCGACAGGCCCTGCCACCAATCTGCCTCCTTGGCTGACACCATCTTTTGAAAATCTCAGCCAATCAAAATGCTTTCCCATAGAAAAGCATTGGATTGGCTTAAATAATTAATTCTGATGATCTCTATCAAGGAGGCGGGATAGGGTGGAGTGGAGTCAAACGCCGCCCTGGCCAATTAGCATATCCTCATAGAAATGCATTAAATCAATGCATTTCTATGGGGAAAGTTAAACATCTCCATGCAGAGCGTGGATATGCTGAACATCAGTAAGCAGGAAGCATCTCTAGTGGCCATCTGAGGACTGATCACTACAAGTGTCCCTAGGCAGCAATCTAAACATTAAAAAGCTTGCAGGGACTGACTATACTTAGACTATAATAGGTAGTATCTGTTCTGGTAACTACAGTGTCCCTTTAAGAAACACTCCAAGCACTAAAACCACTAGAGTCTAATTGTAGATTTCCTTTAAATATATATTTTAGTAATCTGAAGTTTATGCTTTCAGTTTTATCCGCCTAAAAAAAAATATTTCATTGATATTATTGATGAGACATCTGCTGATTAACAATGTACTAATCCCTTCAGTAAGAAGTTATTTTCTTTAAAAACAATATATCTATATTTTTACCATAACATTTATAAAAACCCATGGAGGTATAGATAGGGGCGTATTAGCCGCGAGGCAAACAAGGCATTTGCCTTGGGCGCATTTTCCAGGGGGCGGCAAAAAAAGCCGCCCCCAAATGCCTGTCAGGATCGGGACAGGGATCCAACACGCAGAGTACAAACAGTAGCCAGATATGTATACCGGACCTTAGAATGGCCGGACTAACGTAAGTAGTACAGTATAGAATGGTCAAAGACAAGCCGAGGTCGAGGGTAACAGAAGACAGGTAAGCGAGAGACAAGCCGAATCAAGGGTAACAGAGATAAGCAGAGTAAGGTAAACAAGCCGGGTCAAAACCAAAAGGGATAATAGAATACACAAGCACTGAGTGACTAGAACAAGCTAGAACCACGACAGGGCAATGAGCTAATGAAAGAAGCTCTGTTAAATACCCTGTTCAGAGCAGTAACCACGCCTCCAAGGCGTCCTGATTGGTCCTGCAGCCATTGACTGACAGGTTGTTCCGGGGGAGTGTCCTGATGACTACTTCCTGCCTAGATGCTGTAAAAGGCAGTCACTCCCTCGCGGCCGGCCTAGCATGACCGGATAGACCGCGGTGAAGGGAGCCATCAGACCGTCTGGATGGAGGAACAGCTAAGTCTCTACCTCTTTCGGAGGTAGAGACCACAGGTACCCTGACAGTACCCCCCCTCTCAGATACGCCCACCGGGCGGAATGAACCGGGACGAGATGGGAAGCGAGAGTGATACGCCCTGCGGAGACGGGGAGCATGAACATCCTCCTGAGGTACCCAACTCCTCTCCTCAGGACCATATCCCTTCCAATCAACCAGATATTGTACTCTCCCCCGGGAGATTCGAGAATCAATAATAGAGTTAACCTCATACTCCTCCTGACCCTCCACCTGAACGGGGCGAGGAGGGGCTATTGTGGAGGAAAATCTGTTACATATGAGTGGTTTCAGCAATGAAACGTGAAACGAGTTCGGGATGCGTAAGGTATTAGGAAGACCTAAACGATACGCAACTGGATTGATACGGGTCAGCACCCTGTAGGGTCCAATATAACGAGGAGCGAACTTCATGGAGGGCACTTTTAAACGGATGTTCCTCGTGCTCAGCCATACCCTATCACCTGGAACAAAGACCGGAGCCGCCCTTCTACGTTTATCAGCGTGTTTCTTGACCAACATAGAGTTGTGCACAAGGATTTGTCGAGTTTGATCCCACAACTTCCTCAAATTGGCAACATGAACATCAACCGACGGCACCCCCTGGGAAGGGGAATCCGAAGGAAGAATAGACGGATGAAAACCATAATTCATGAAGAAGGGGCTTGAATGAGTAGAATCGCAAACGAGATTGTTGTGTGCAAACTCCGCCCAAGGAATCAAACCGACCCAATCATCCTGGTGTTCAGAAACAAAGCATCGTAAATATTGTTCGATTTTCTGGTTGGTACGTTCAGCAGCTCCGTTAGACTGAGGATGATAGGCAGAAGAAAAGTTTAATTTAATACCAAGTTGAGAGCAGAAGGACCTCCAAAAGCGGGAAACAAATTGGGAGCCTCTGTCCGATACAATTTGAGAGGGTATCCCATGTAGGCGAAAAATCTCCTTAGCAAATATCTCTGCCAATTCGGGAGAAGACGGGAGTTTAGGCAGGGGAATGAAGTGTGCCATCTTAGTAAACCTGTCAACCACGGTGAGGATAACAGTCTGTCTTTTAGAGATAGGTAGATCGACAATAAAGTCCATGGCCAAACAGGACCATGGTTTTTCTGGAACCTCCAAGGGGTGCAGGAATCCACATGGAAGCGTATGGGGTTGTTTGGTTTTAGTACAAACTTCACATGCAGCGATGAACTCCTCAATATCCCTCCGTAAAGCAGGCCACCAGAAGTCCTTAGAGATCAACGCGTAAGTTTTGCGAATACCAGGATGTCCCGCCATCTTGCTATTATGTAAACACTGTAAAAGTTCCAGTTGAAGAGCAGGAGGAACGAAATGACGGCCCGCAGGAGTCTGTTTAGGTGCTAGATGTTGCAACTTAATGATCTCGGCCAGTAATGGAGAATGAATCCTGAGATTCGTATTAGCAATGATATTGCATTTCGGAACTATAGAAGAAAGAACTGGTTCAGGTACAGTAGAAGGTTTATATTGGCGAGATAATGCATCGGCTTTAGAGTTTTTAGAACCAGGTCTGTAAGTCAGTACATAATTGAAGTGAGTCAGGAATAAGGACCAACGAGCTTGTCTAGAGGATAAGCGCTTAGCCTCCCCAATATAGGACAAGTTTTTGTGGTCCGTCAAAATCGTAATAGGGTGTAGGGTCCCCTCCAACAAATGTCTCCACTCCTTTAAGGCTTTAATGACTGCTAACAGTTCCCTTTCCCCGATGTCATATCTGCTCTCAGGCCCAGAAAATTTCTTAGAGAAAAAAACACAAGGGTGTAACGGTTTATCCACCCCTAACCTTTGAGACAGAACAGCCCCAACTGCTGTCTCAGAGGCATCGACCTCGAGCAAGAAAGGCAGAGTCGTATCAGGATGGACTAGAATGGGAGCCGAGGCAAAAAGTTCCTTGAGAGTCTTGAAAGCACCAAGAGCTTCCTTAGACCAGAACTTAGTATCAGCCCCTTGTTTGGTCATATTGGTAATAGGCGCAATGATAGAGGAGTATCCTTTAATGAAGCGCCTATAGTAGTTGGAAAAACCAATAAACCTTTGGATAGCCTTGAGTCCTTTGGGCAAGTGCCAGTCTAAAATAGATTGGAGTTTTACAGGATCCATTTTAAAACCCTCCCCAGAAATCACGTATCCAAGAAAGTCTACCTGAGACTGATCAAAACTGCACTTTTCCAATTTGCAATATAGACCATGTTGCAGCAGCTTGTGTAATACCTTTCTGACCTGTCTATGGTGAGTCTCAATCTCCTTAGAGTGTATTAGTATGTTGTCCAGGTAAACAATAACACAATCATGCTGAAACTCCCTAAGTACCTCATTAATCAAATCTTGAAACACTGCAGGAGCATTGCATAGGCCAAATGGCATAACAGTGTATTCGTAATGGTCAATACCGGGTATTGAATGCCGTCATCCACTCGTGACCTTGCTGGATTCTCACCAAATTGTAAGCCCCTCTGAGATCTAACTTGGTGAAGATTTTGGAGCCCTTAAGACGATCAAATAACTCGGTAATCAGTGGGATAGGATAGGCATTTCTGACAGTTATTTTATTCAAGCCTCGGTAATCGATACAAGGTCTCAGCGTGCCATCCTTCTTCTTAATGAAAAAGAACCCAGCCCCGGCCGGAGAAGAAGACCTCCTGATGAATCCCTTTTCTAAATTCTCCCGAATATACTCCTCTAGAACCGAGTTTTCCTGAACAGACAAAGGATATACATGGCCCCTCGGAGGCATAGTGCCGGGTAGCAGCTTAATATTACAGTCAAATGACCTGTGTGGAGGCAAAGAATCGGCATTCTTCTTGTCAAACACTGCCCTTAAGTCTAGGTAAAGGTCTGGTATTTGTCTTTCTGTGGACTGAGTAGGATTCTCCGGTATGTTAATATTAGCTAATGGAGAAACCTTGCACAAACACCGATCCTGGCAGCCCTGGCCCCACGAGAGTATCTCTCCTAACTCCCAATCGATAATAGGGTTATGTTTTTTCAACCATGGGTACCCCAGAACTATGGGAACGGAAGGAGACGAAATGAGCAGAAGAGATAAATTCTCCACGTGTAGGATACCAACATTTAAATCAATGGGTACGGTCTCACGAAAGATAACAGGGTCTAGTAGTGGTCTACCATCTATGGCCTCAACGGCCAAAGGTGTCTCCCTTAGCTGGGATGGAAAATTGTTCTTACTAGCAAAGGCTTGGTCTATAAAATTCTCAGCAGCACCGGAATCTATCAATGCCATAGCCCTTACTACTTCCTTCCCCCAAGTTAAGGAAACTGGTAGCAGAAGCCTGTGATCCTTATAATTAGGAGTAGAGGACAAAATAGAAACACCCAAGGCCTGTCCTCTAGAGGGACTTAGGTGCGAGCGTTTCCCGGGCGGTTAGAACAGTTCGAGAGTGTCATGCCTTAACTATGGTATCCTCTTACTTCCTGGTTCCACGGAGCCTAGCCACACCCCTTTATGACACGGTCTCCTTATTTAATCCGACCGCACCAGCTGATCGACGCTGGATTATTGAACTACGTTCCGTACTCACGAACCGGCTACAACATCGTTGTGAAAGCCCTCTGTTACCGGACCGGACTGGAAGACTTCAAGTTCCCTTCACCTCTCCTCATCCACGACTAAAGCTGAACTCTCTCCATTCATGATAACCGCCTCTGAGGAGGTCTCGGGAACCAGTGTTCTATGTGCCGGAAGCTAAGTAAAACCTCTGTGATAAGCGTTGCATCTCAAAGCTGTTATTTCCTGTCTCCAAAGTCCTTCGATAAAACAAACCAGTTACAGCTAACTTCAACTCATACTTTATATAAGTTAGCTGCATCTGTCTTGCTTCAGTTAAATCCTATGGAACAGCTATTGTAACTTCTTATCACCTAATTCATTAACACTACTAAGAGACTCTTTCTGATTCAGTGTCTGCTAATTACTACCGTTTACTACTTAAAGCTACAGTGCCTGTAATTGTGGACTTCAGTTATCGTTTACTACTTAAAGCTACAGTGCCTGTAATTGTGGACTTCAGTTATCGTTTACTACTTAAAGCTACAGTGCCTATAATTGTGGACTTCAGTTATCGTTTACTACTTAAAGCTACAGTGCCTGTAATTGTGGACTTCAGTTATCGTTTACTACTTAAAGCTACAGTACCTGTAATTGTGGACTTCAGTTATCGTTTACTACTTAAAGCTACAGTGCCTGTAATTGTGGACATCAGTTATCGTTTACTACTTAAAGCTACAGTGCCTATAATTGTGGACTTCAGTTATCGTTTACTACTTAAAGCTACAGTGCCTGTAATTGTGGACTTCAGTTATCGTTTACTACTTAAAGCTACAGTGCCTGTAATTGTGGACTTCAGTTATCGTTTACTAATTAAAGCTACAGTACCTGTAAATTGGACTTAAAGTCAATACCTTTTACTTTTTATAATAAATATCCAAACTATAAGAAATCTGCAGTTGTGTTCCTTCATAACAAATGTTTAGACATGACAGAGAGTAAATGACCCTTGGCTCCACAATACATACACAAACCCTCTCTTCTCCTGTGCTGTCTTTCCTCCTCAGAGAGGCGGGTATACCCTATCTGCATAGGTTCAGTAAGCAAAGATATCGTGGAGTCAGGACTTGGAAAAGCAGGAGCTAACCTAAAAGAAGGTCTCTGGTTCCTCTCTCGAGTGTTCTGTCTCTCTCTTAGACGTTCATCTATACGAGAGATGAACGAAATTAAATCCTCTAAATTCTCAGGGAGTTCTCTGGTAGCAACCTCATCAAGGATTACATCAGATAGGCCATTCAAAAATACATCCATATACGCCTGCTCATTCCACTTGATTTCTGCCGCCAGAGACCTGAACTCTAGTGCATAATCCACCAGTGTTCGGTTCTCCTGTCTCAGGCGCAACAGTAATCTGGCTGCATTAACCTTTCTACCTGGAGGGTCAAATGTTCTTCTAAAAGCAGCTACAAATGCGTTATAGTTATAAACTAATGGGTTATCGTTCTCCCATAGTGGGTTGGCCCATCTCAGAGCTTTCTCAATGAGTAGGGTGATAATAAATCCTACTTTTGCCCTATCTGTAGGATAAGAGCGAGGTTGCAATTCAAAGTGGATACTAATTTGGTTTAAAAAACCACGACACTTCTCAGGAGCCCCACCATAGCGTACTGGGGGGGTAATGCGAGAAGAAGCACCCACTGTGGCTACCTCTAGACCTGAACCGACAGGAGAAACAGGGGTATTACGTATCTCCTCTGGTGGGTTATTGGCACAAGCTAATAGAGCCTGTAGCGCAAGCGCCATCTGATCCATTCTGTGATCCATGGCTTCAAACCTAGGATCAGGAGCAGCCAGCTGACTGTTTGTACTTGCAGGATCCATTGGCCCTGTCGTAATGTCAGGATCGGGACAGGGATCCAACACGCAGAGTACAAACAGTAGCCAGATACGTATACCGGACCTTAGAATGGCCGGACTAACGTAAGTAGTACAGTATAGAATGGTCAAAGACAAGCCGAGGTCGAGGGTAACAGAAGACAGGTAAGCGAGAGACAAGCCGAATCAAGGGTAACAGAGATAAGCAGAGTAAGGTAAACAAGCCGGGTCAAAACCAAAAGGGATAATAGAATACACAAGCACTGAGTGACTAGAACAAGCTAGAACCACGACAGGGCAATGAGCTAATGAAAGAAGCTCTGTTAAATACCCTGTTCAGAGCAGTAACCACGCCTCCATTGCGTCCTGATTGGTCCTGCAGCCATTGACTGACAGGTTGTTCCGGGGGAGTGTCCTGATGACTACTTCCTGCCTAGATGCTGTAAAAGGCAGTCACTCCCTCGCGGCCGGCCTAGCATGACCGGATAGACCGCGGTGAAGGGAGCCATCAGACCGTCTGGATGGAGGAACAGCTAAGTCTCTACCTCTTTTGGAGGTAGAGACCACAGGTACCCTGACAATGCCCAAGGGAAATGTCTTGTTAGCCTTGCGGCTAACAGACATGCTGGGCTGCTGGGCGGCACTGGCGGGAGGGCGGCTAGCGAGGGAGCACTTCCTCTAAGCTGTCTGCTCAGCTCCCTCGCGCGCCGCAGAGTGAGGCTGGGAGGCGGAGCCGGAATATGACGTCATATTCCGGCTCCCAGCCTCACTCTGCAGCGCGCGAGGGAGCTGAGCAGACAGCTTAGAGGAAGTGCTCCCTCGCCGCCCACCCAGCAGACAGCCCAGCAGCCCGACCGGCAGCCCCACTAGACCCCAGGGAGATAGAGAACCCCCCCAGCATTCCCAAAGGTAAGGAGGCTGGGGGGGGGGGGTAAATTAAAAAAATATATATATATGTTAATGTGAGTTTGTGTGTCAGCCTGTTAGTGTGTTAGTGTGTGAGTGTGTGTATGTCTGTTAGTGAGTGTGAGTGTGTCTGTTAGTGTGTGTGAGTGTGTCTGTTAGTGTGTGTGAGTGTGTCTGTTAGTGTGTGTGTCAGTCTGTTAGTGTGTGAGTGTGTGTGTGTCAGTCTGTTTGTGTGTGAGTGTGTGTGTGTCAGTCTGTTAGTGAGTGTGAGTGTGTCTGTGTGTGTGTCAGTCTGTTAGTGAGTGTGAGTGTGTCTGTGTGTGTGTGTGTCAGTCTGTTAGTGAGTGTGTCTGTTAGTGTGTGTGTATGTCTGTTAGTGTGTGAGTGTGTGTATGTATGTCAGTGAGTGTGTTTGTTAGTGTGTGAGTGTGTGAATGTATGTCAGTGAGTGTGAGTGTGTCTGTTAGTGAGTGTGTCTGTTAGTGTGTGTGTGTGTGTCTGTTAGTGAGTGTGTCTGTTAGTGTGTGTGTCTGTCAGTGTGTGTGTGTGTGTGTATGTCTGTTAGTGAGTGTGAGTGTGTCTGTTAGTGAGTGAGTGTCTGTCAGTGTGTGTATGTATGTCTGTGAGTGTGTGTGTGTGTGTCTGTTAGTGAGTGTGAGTGTGTCTGTTAGTGAGTGTGTGTGTGTGTCTGTTAGCTAATGTATGCGTATCTGTCAATTAATGTGTGTGTGTGTGTGTGTGTGTATTTAGAAGGCGGGGCGGGGGGAAGGGTTGGGTGAGGGGTGGGGGGCGCCAGAGTTTTGTCCTGCCTAGGGCAGCACAAAACCAGGATACACCACTGTGTACAGGGATACTTAAACTACAATATAAAATTTACATAGTTTGTGTTTTTTATTTATTTTTCTACAAAGAAAATTAAATTATCAAGTAAACAGAAATATATTTAAATCTGATCCAAATAATTAGCAATAAAAGTAGTGTTAAACTAATTAAAGTGTTATTGAAGTTTCACAGTACAACACAAGGTCACAATAACAAACATGAGCAATGAAAAACAGACCATACCGTAAATACTGATAAAACTGATTAAAACCATGTATATTTACTGGTATAAGTGAGTGGTGAATATAGAATGTGTGAGTCACAGCGCAGAAGGAAAAATATAGTTGCAGAGCCAGAAAAGATAGTTGCAAAAAAAAAAAAGAGCTGAAAAGAGAGGAAAAAGAAAGTATGCGTGAGCAGAAGGTCATCCATAAATAGGAGCAATCTTGCCATTCTGATGGAGAGGAGAATCCGGGACAAATTATAAGAGGAGAATAAAGATTGCAGACTCTTCACAGATAAGAACTTATACTTTATTGTTTGTGTTTAAAAACATATCCCCCCATGTAAATAAATCAAAACAATAAAATGAATGACACCAACAATACACCAAATCAACTCCTTATGCCTAACAGGAGAAGATTCGAGTTCATACCCTGGGGAGACAATGTCCACATTCAAGGGGAACATAGTTTCAGGAATTGTTCAGTTGTTTCATTATTAACTGCTGTTATCTTCTCCATCCTAATCAGACAAGTGTCCAATAAAAAAACAAAACAAAAAAAAAACAAACACAACATCTACACATAGTAAAGACATTTGGTACTCATGCATCTCCTTTAGGGATAACCTGTGAGGATATTGGATATTGTAAGGAGAACTTTTTTTTAATTAGATTAAACCTTCCTAACTTTTCTGTAACATTGACAACCATCCAGCCGTGTTGATCCATGCCTGCCCATCTTACTTGTACTCTTCCTGTGTGCAGCATCCTTCCCGTGTTATGGGCATTGCAATCTTGAAAAGTAAAAAAAAAAAATCATAAAAGCATGTGGATTGTCTTATTAATGAACACATATATATTTCCTATGTGTCTACAATGTCTTGCAAAGTTGATATATGTATGCCATTAGGCCCATACAATTCTTTAGCTCCAGGTCTCCAATGCTCTAAATTTGGTCCCAGTGTCTTCCTGTTCCAGTTTAGAAGTTATGATCTGGCGAAAAAGGAAATATTGCATTACTGAGCTTAATTATTTTAGTATATCAATTGTGTGTTTTTTTTTAACATTATAACATAAAAAAACTTTTTGAATGATACAAAGCACTGAATTTACCAAGATAGATATGTGGTGCAGGAACACATAGAGCAACCCAACTGCCAATATCCAGCATTATACTGGAACATTTAAACATATTTTGTTTCTAAACAAGCACCAAATGTGCATTTAATTTTGAACAATAATTTCAAAATTAAGTTTGCAAGTTCATCAGTCTTGGTTTATGTTCACATGTAGACCTTCAACCATTACTGCTCTGATTGATGTGATGTGGTTTGAGGATGATTAAACAATGCATAAGTAAGGAGAATAGTGCTAATCAGAGAATACAGTGACTATACCCCTGACTAATGGCTTTGCCCAAGAGGCTATGCAGGATATAATTCTACATAATATGATTTTTCAGTGTTTGTCCTTCAAATTTCACACCTCACCCTTTTCCACTTTAATGTATCTACACGAGAACAAGTTAAAAAAAGTCTGACTGCTCCTACTATTGGGGAGAAACATTGCTTTGTGTCTGTCAGGGTTTCTTTGCTGTTTTAAACAGCAACTCTTTTCTGTTTCAGTGATTGAGTTTTCAGCTGCAATTACTATGAGCTCCTTCTGCTTGTTGCCACGGTTACTCACCTGTGAGTAGTAATCAACCCTGCTGCTAATCAGTTCTGCCTATTTAAGCAGCTAAGCCCAGAACCTCCTTGCCCTTGCGTGGTTTCCTGTTTCCCAGAAGTCTCCTTGTTCCTGTGTTTCCTGTTTGTTCCTGGTTCCTGACTCCGGCCTTGTTCCTGACTCCGCTGCTCTCCGTGCTCCTGATCCCTGGCTTGTCTGACTACCCGCTCTGGTGACTGACCCCTGCTTGATTCCTGGACTTTGCTTTTGTTATTTATTTGTTATTTATCAATAAAGGTGTGTTTGCATCTAGTTCCGTCTCTGTCTGGTTCCTGGTCCCTGACAGTGTCATAGGAAAAATCCTTGTAAGGTTACTTTTGAACTGGCTGGTACCCATTATTGCAGAAGAACTCTTTCCAGAGTCAAGGCAGCTTCAGAGCTAGGCGAAACACCACCAACAATGTATTTGCTCTTACACAGCTCCAAGAAAGCCTGAAGAAGAAAGAAGGCCTCCACCAGATTAAACATCATAAAGATTATCCTGAGATGCATCACCATTGATGAATCAGTGCTGAAGACAGTCCATCAGTTGGCAGACTGTATAAGAGCGTCTGGAACAACAAGTATTGGAAGAGAGGCACAAAGATCAGACTGTACAGAGCGACTGTACTGACCTCTCATTTGTACAGCTCTGAGTATGCCAACACTACCTCCGCACAATCCTTAACATCCATTGGAATATCTTTATCAATGTCATTGAAGTTCTTGAACAGGCGTAGACCACCAGCATCGAGGCTATGCT
This sequence comes from Pelobates fuscus, assembly GCF_036172605.1. Classification (NCBI taxonomy): domain Eukaryota; kingdom Metazoa; phylum Chordata; class Amphibia; order Anura; family Pelobatidae; genus Pelobates; species Pelobates fuscus. Next base: position 116,637,707 of record NC_086317.1, read on the forward strand.
TTTGAAGTCACAACTGCGCTTGGCATGGTATGTCTCCAGGATGTGAGATCATTTCCTAGCCAAAGTTGTGCTGTATGGCAAACTTGCTACTAGTCACCTCAACAAAGTAGCACCAAAGAAGATGTACAAGGACTGCCTGAAGAAATATTTTAGTGCCTATCACATTGACCATAGTTATTTGTCTGCTCTTACCTCCAATTTCAAAACTTGGAGACACACCATGATTCACCATTGATCAGGCTGTCTCCTCCTTTGAGAACACATACAAGGAGCAGCTTAAGAATAAAATGGAACAAAAGAAGGGCCGTGACATAGTGCCGTAGCCTGATCTGTCTGTCCCACATTGGCCTTGTCAGCCTGCAGCAGATTTGAACAACCCAGTTCTTAATTTTTTGTTATCGAAATCTAGCCAAGAGAGTATCTACACTGACTGTATTTTTTATGTTATTTCTTATTCCCTGCAAAGAACAGCATGCTCATTTGCAATTCCTCATGATATTGAAATATTGACTTACTACTCCTATCATGTAACTGCTATTCTACTATATTTAAGCCTATATCTAAATTCTTTGGATCCATGGGGGAAAGTCGTTGCCAATGTGACTGTTATATCTGAGTAAAATGTAATTCTTAAAAAATACTAAGAATTGACAAATCAAATAACTTGCCTTTCAGTGGATTCCTGCTCAGTTCTCAAGCTGGTATTATCTTGTGCCATTCAAAAGAGAACCCTTTGCATATCAGCCCAAACCCACCCACCCACCCACCCACCCAAAAAAAAAAAAAAAAAAACGGCATTTGGCTCCATCTGCAGAAGAGATGCAGACACCTAGACGATCATTTCTGCCTTTGTCTGCCTCATCAATAATGTGTGACTGATACCCCAGTAAGCAAGGGGTCCACATCTGGATTACTCTATTACTTTAGGGAGACCATAAGCAAGAGACAACTAAAATAGCTTGCACTTCAGTGGGCCCCAAATATTTTTTTCAAGCTGGGTTTAGCTCATCTTGTGCCATTAGAGAGAACCTAAACTATTTACATATCAGATCCAAGTCCACAGTGCTACCTCACTAAAATGCTCACCATGGTAAAAATGATTATCTGTAGAAAGATACAGCCAAAGGAAAATCCATTAGTTTAATTTTTTTAATTTTATATCATATTCACATACATAAATATTCAGTTTCAAAATGTTATGATTACATTAAGAAACAATTTGGTATAATCACATTAATAAAAAATTTCACATTAGGAAACAATTTCACACAGAAGGCAAAAAGGTACCATCTACAATGCAATGTAGTAGATCCAATAATAGAATGTAAATGGTACCACAAATTTGTCATGTGCATGTTAATTTCTGAGGTGGTAACCAATTGTTAAGTCCCAGATGGAGATGATCAGCTTCCTGCATTTCATCGTCAAAACAACCCTCCAGTCGGTCAAGCACATTGTACTTAAACTTGTTTATGAGAGATAGATTCAATAATATCATGGTATCCCACATTGTAACATGAAAATTGAGGACTGCATTAGTCCTAGATACTTTGCATGAGCCTTCCAATCGCTCTGTCGGTATAGTACCATCAGACATCAAGAATTAAAGAAATAACACAATCTAATAGTATTATGTTATTTATATAGCACCAAAAAAATTCAGCAGCACTTTACAGTGGGTGGACGAATAAACATGTAGTTGTAACCAGACAAGTTGGACACACAGGAACAGAGGAGTTGAGGGCCCTGCTCAATGAGCTTACATGCTAGAGGGAGTGAGGTAAAGTGACACAAAAGGTAAGGATAGTATTAGATCAATGACAGTTGCAAGAGAGGAATCAATCAGGAGCTTTTAACAGTTTAATAGATTCGCTTTTATGAAGAAGTGGCTTTTTAATGATTTTTTGAAGGATTGGAGACTGGGTGAGCATCAAACAGAGGAGGGAAGTGAGTTCCACAGGAACGGTGCAGCCCTTGAAAAGTCCTGAAGGCAAGCATCAGAGGTGGGAGTACGGACATACAATAGACATAAATCTTCAGCAAAGAGTAAGGTCCTAAATGGAACATACTTGTGTATTAGGGAGGACAGATAGGTTGGAGCAGCATTATGTAGAGATTTAAGAGCAAGAACCAGAATTTTAAATTGAGCCCTATATCTTACAGGAAGCCAATGTAGGGACTGACAGAAGTGTGAGGGTTGGGTGGTGTGGGCGGACAGGAAGATGAGCCTCGCTGTTGCATTCATTATGGACTCTAACGGTGCAAGTTAGGAGCACGTAAGATCACTGCGAAGCGGATTACAGTAGTCAAGGTGAGAAAGCACTGTGGGATGGACCCACACCTTAGTCGCATCTGGCTTTAAGTAGGGTCGGATGCGCGTAATGTTTCTGAGATGAAAGCGGCAGGATTTGGCGAGAGACTGAACATGAGGCATGAAGGAGAGGTTGGAGCAAAAGAGAACACCTAGGCAGCGAGCCTGCGTGGTGGAGCTGATGTTAGCACGGTTGACTTGGAGGGAGACAGACACAGGAGTAGCAACACTTTAGGGATGAAAGAACAGAATTTCGGTTTTGGTCAAATTGAGTTGAAGGAAGTGGGCAGCCATCCAGTTAGAAACAGCAGAGAGGCAGTCAGAGACACTAGTCAAGAGGGACAGGGAGAGATCAGGAGAGGACAGATAGATTTGCGTGTCATTTGCGTGTCATCCGCATAGAAATGATATTGGAAGCCAAATGAGCTAATGAGTTTACCAAGGGAGAGAGAAGAGGCAGTAGAGATGGATCAAGGACTGAACCTTGGGGGGACACCAATAGAGAGGAATTGGGTAGAAGAAGCAGAGCCAGAGAAAGAAACACTGAAAGAGCACTGGGTGAGGTAGGAGGAGCAGCAGGAGAGAGCAATATCTTGTAGACCGATATTGCGGAGGATGAGAAGAAGCTGTTGATGATCAACAGTGTCAAAAGCTGCAGAAAAGTCAAGGAGAATTAGGATAGAGTAGTGACCACGAGATTTAGCAGTGAGTACATATAATATAATATATAAGACATCATAATCCATTTTAATACAGAAGAAATCAGAAGAGTAGTGATGTCCCGAACGGTTCGCTGGCGAATAGTTCCTCGCGAACATCGCTTGTTCGCGTTCGCCACAGATGGCGAACATATGCGATGTTCGGTCCACCCCCTATTCGTCATCATTGAGGAAACTTTGACCCTGTACCTCACAGTCAGCAGACACATTCCAGCCAATCAGCAGCAGACCCTCCCTCCAAGACTCTCCCACCTCCTGGACAGCATCCATTTTATATTCATTGTGAAGCTGCATTCTTAGTGTAGTGTCCACTACAGTCCTGAAGGACTCATCTGATCTCTGCTCTAAGGACAGCACCCCAAAAAGCCCTTTTAGGGCTAGAACATCAGTCTGCTTTTTTTTTTGTGTAATGTAATTGCAGTTGCCTGCCTGCCAGCCTGTGTGTCAGGCTCACAGTGTATTCTGTGCCCACTTGCCCAGTGCCACCACTCATATCTGGTGTCACAATAGCTTGCATTTAACAAAAGAAACCTTTTTTGACTGTAATATAATAAGTCAGTTTCCTTCACGAGTGTGCGTTTCAGGGCTTGCCCAGTGCCACCACTCACTCACTGGTGGCACAATAGCTTGCATTTAAAAAAAAACTAAACTTTTTTGACTGTAATATAATAGCAGTCAGTTCCCTTCATGAGTGTGCATTTCAGGGCCTGCCCAGTGCCACCACTCACTCACTGGTGTCAAAACAGCTTGCATTTAAAAAAACAAACAAACTTTTTTGACTGTAATATAATAGCAGTCAGTTTCCTTCACACGTGTGTGTTTCAGGGCCTGCCAGGGCACAGTGTCACACCAGTGCAACTCATATCTGGTGTAACAGTAGTGTACATTTTTTAAAAAAAATACAATTTGGACTGTAATAGATTGAATAGCAGTTAGTTGTCTGAAAGCGTGTGTGTCAGGCCTACAGCGTCTACTCTGCCAACTTCTGCCAGTGCACAGTGCCACTCATATCTGTTGTCACAGTTGCTTGCATGCATAGTACCACTAATCGAAAAAAAAATGACAGGCAGAGGAAGGCCACCACGCAGGGGCCATCGTGGTCATGGTGCTGTGATTCCCTTTGGCCCTAGAATAATTCCCAGTGTTCAAAGGCCACGTACCCTGAACTGGAAAAGTTCTGAGGACATAGTTGACTTGCTAACACAGGACACCCAATCTTCTACAGCTTCCGCTCGGAACCTTGACGCACCATCCTCCTCCAGCTTAGCTTCGGGCACCTCTCAAGTTACCACTCGCCCGTCTGCTGCCACCACAAACACTAGCACCACAGCCGCTTCATTTGGTATGTCAGAGGAGTTATTTACACATCAGTTGGTAGAAATGAATGATGCGCAAGCATTATTGCCAAAGGATGTAGATAACAGGGATATGTCTCAGTCAAGCAGCATTACACACATGTACGTACGGTGTGATGATGATGTTGTACCCACTGCTGCTTCCTTTGCTGAGTTGTCAGATACAAGTGAAGCGGTTGATGATGACGATGCGTCCGTGGATCTCACGTGGGTGCCCGCTAGAACAGAAGAAGAACAGGGGGAAAGTTCAGAAGGGGAGACAGAGAGGAGGAGGAGGAGACGAGTTGGAAGCAGGGGGAGGTCGTCGCAAGGAGCTAGTGGCACAGTCAGACAGCATGCATTGGCACCCGGAGTCAGCCAGACAGCACGCCAATCAACGCATGCTGTTGCCACCACCAGAATGTCGTCATTGGAGAGCTCAGCAGTGTGGCATTTTATTTGTGTGTCTGCCTCTGACAACAGCGATGCCATTTGCAACCTGTGCCAAAAGAAACTGAGTCGTGGGAAGTGCAACACCTACCTAGGTACAACTGCTTTGCGAAGGCACATGATCGCACATCACAAACGCTTAAGGGATCAACACATGAGTACAAGCAGCACACAATCTCAAAGCCGCCATCCTCCTCCTGGTACAGCATCTTCAGCCCCGTCAACCACGGCTGTCCTCCTTGCCCCCTCTCAACCATCCGCCACTCCGTCTCTCGCCTTGAGCAGTTCCTGCTCATCTGCCCACAGTCAGGTGTCTGTCAAGGACATGTTTGAGCGTAAGAAGCCAATGTCACAAAGTCACCCCCTTGCCCAGCGTCTGACAGCTGGCTTGATTGAACTCTTAGCCCGCCAGCTTTTACCATACAAGCTGGTGGAGTCTGAGGCATTCAAAACATTTTTAGCTATTGGGACACCGCAGTGGAAGGTACCCGGCCGAAATTTCTTTTCACAAAAGGCAATCCCCAACCTGTACTCGATTGTGCAAAAGGAAGTAATGGCATGTCTGGCACACAGTGTTGGGGCAAGGGTACATCTGACCACTGATACCTGGTCTGCAAAGCATGGTCAGGGCAGGTATATCACCTACACTGCGCATTGGGTAAACCTGGTGACGGCTGCCAAGCATGGAATGCGTGGCTCTGCAGAGGAGTCGGTGACACCGCCACGACTCGCAGGCAGGCCTGCTGCCACCTCCTCTACTCCTCCTACTCCATCCTCTTCCATAACCTCCTCAGCTGAGCCCTCTTCTGCTGCTGTGTCTTGCTCCACATCAACGTCACTCCCCCAGATCCGCAGGTACTATTCCACATCCCGGATACGGCAGTGTCACGCCGTCTTGGGGTTGACTTGCCTGAAAGCAGAGAGTCACACCGGACCAGCACTCCTGTCCGCCCTGAACGCACAAGTGGATCAGTGGCTGACTCCGCACCAACTTGAGATCGGCAAAGTGGTTTTGTGACAACGGAAGAAATTTGTTGGCGGCATTGAATTTGGGCAAGTTGACACATGTGCCGTGCATGGCACATGTGTGTAATCTGATCGTACAACGCCTTGTGCTTAAGTACCCAGGCTTACAGGACGTCCTGAAGCAGGCCAGGAAGGTGTGTGGCCATTTCAGGCGTTCCTACACGGCCATGGCGCACTTTTCTATCCAGCGGCGAAACAACATGCTAGTGAGGCGCTTGATTTGCGACAGTCCGACACGTTGGAATTAAACACTCCTCATGCTCGACCGCCTGCTCCAACAAGAAAAAGCCGTTAATGAGTATTTGTATGACCTGGGTGCTGGGACAGCCTCTGCGGAGCTGGGAATTTTTTTGCCACGTTACTGGACGCTCATGCGCAATGCCTGTAGGCTCATGCGTCCTTTTGAGGAGGTGACAAACCTAGTCAGTCGCACCGAAGGCACCATCAGCGACATCATACCATTTGTTTTCTTCCTGGAGCATGCCCTGCGAAGAGTGCTGGATCAGGCCGTAGATGAGCGTGAAGAGGAAGAGTTGTGGTCACCATCACCACCAGAAACAGCCTTATCAGCATCGCTTGCTTGACCTGCGGCAACGCTGGAAGAGGATTGTGAGGAAGAGGAGTCAGAGGAGGAATGTGGCTTTGAGGAGGAGGAGGAAGACCAACCACAACAGGCATCCCAGGGTGCTCGTTGTCACCTATCTGGTACCTGTGGTGTTGTACGTGGCTGGGGGGAAGAACATACCTTCAGTGAGATCACTGAGGACGAGGAATGGGACATGAGTAGCTCGGCATCCAACCTTGTGCAAATGGGGTCTTTCATGCTGTCGTGCCTGTTGAGGGACCCTCGTATATAAAGGATGAAGGAGAACGACCTGTACTGGGTGTCCACGCTTCTAGACCCCCGGTATAAGCAGAAAGTGCCTGAAATGTTACCGAATTACAGCAAGTCGGAAAGGATGCAGCAGTTCCAAAATCAATTAAAAGGTATGCTTTACACATCGTATAAGGGTGTCACAGCACAACGGGAATCTAACAGGGGAAGAGGTGAAAGTAATCCTCCTCCTCCCACGACCACGCCGGCAAGGACAGGACACTTTACAGACGTGTTGTTGATGGAGGACATGCGGAGCTTTTTAAGTCCTACGCATCGCCACAGCCCTTCGGGGTCCACCCTCAGAGAACGACTCGACCGACAGGTAGCAGGCTAACTCGCCTTAACTGCAGATATCGACACTCCGAGGAGCGATGAACCCCTTGACTACTGGGTGTGCAGGCTTGACCTGTGGCCTGAGCTATCCCAATTTGCGATAGAACTTCTGGCCTGCCCCGCTTCAAGTGTCCTGTCAGAAAGGACCTTCAGTGCATCAGGAGGTATTGTCACTGAGAAGAGAAGTCGCCTAGGTCAAAAATGTCTAGATTACCTCACCGTTATTAAGATGAATGAGGGATCGATCCCAAAGGGACTGACAGTGGGCGATACATTAGACTAAAAAAGGCCTGATGAGGGGGACTTTAGAGGGTGTCACGGCTGCCGGCCCGTCGCGTGATATTTAAATCCCTAGCTCACCCCAGTACCTTGCCCTGTCGTGGTTTCCTGTTCCTGGTTTCCTGAGAGTGCTTTATCATTGTGAATCTGATTTCCTGGTATCCTGATCTTGGCTTTTCCCTGGTTATTCTGAATTCTGGTTTCCCTGACTTGGCTTGTGTAAACGGTATTGTGTATTTTCTGGCTTCCTTGACCTCGGCTTTCCCTTTGACCATTCTCTGTCTCTAGCGTATTAGTCCGGCCATTCTAAGGTCCGGTTTATGCTCTGTCCTTTTATTTTCCTTTTCTTGCCTATGTATATGTTTATGGACTGTTTGCGGTTGTTTGCGGTGCGTTAAACGGGGAGTTTGGTCTGTCACTGTGAAGCGGGCGTAACCCTTACACTACCTGATCGATACAACATCATACCTGATGTTTTAAAGCACGTTATTCCAAACAATTTTTTTGCCCTTTATGGATTAAAACCAGACTCTGCATCAACTATGTAATTTTCCATGGGAGTTTTGCCATGGATCCCCCTCCGGCATGCCACAGTCCAGGTGTTAGTCCCCTTGAAACAACTTTTCCATCACTATTGTGGCCAGAAAGAGTCCCTGTGGGTTTTAAAATTCGCCTGCCCATTGAAGTCTATGGCGGTTCGCCCGGTTCGCCCGTTCACGAACATTTGCGGAAGTTCGCGTTCGCCGTTCGCGAACAGAAAATGTTATGTTCGCGACATCACTACAGAAGAGTAGGGTACAGCAGATAGAAACTGGAGTCCATGCACACTAGTTGGCTGCGGAGCTGTCTTTCATAAATTTCATTAAAGATCACCTTTGAAAAATGCTTTGTAGCCAAAATGTAGAGTGTTTATTTCTGTCCACTTGTCAGGTCATGTTCTACAGCAATTATACTTTTTCATGATTTGTATTTCTGTATATATTGAATCAGGATTCATTTTTATATTATGTATATGGATTGATCCCTGCATATCAAGCAGATTTAGCTGAGTATATGTGCCATTATTATAGGCATACTTAGAAGAATTTGTATTTACTATTGAGATTGTATTAAATAAAATTGGATTTTTTTTAATGGACTTTGGTTGTGCGGGTATTTCTTTAATCATATATTCATAAATTTCAACCATTGTTCCCATGTAGTTGAGTAAGAAATGTATTTATTGGACATGGAGACGGTTAACTCCTCCATCACCCTGATTGATTCTACCTGTTGTATCCATTCCCAAGGTGAGGGGGTAGAGTATTTTATTTAACTGGAATTGAAAGGTTAACTGCTGCTAGTAAGTGAGAAATTAAGGATCTTTGAGGTTTAGGTATCAGAGTTTGGTGTAATAAGAATAGAGTAGCTGTCGGTGTGGACTTTATATGAACTGCTGTAATGGCTACAATCATTGTCACTACTCATGTACAGTAGGCTTCGATTTTTGTGGTATAGCTACCAGATATGTGCGGATGTACCCCCAGGTTGTTTACATCTCCAACAGGTATCAACCATAGTAGGGAAAAAATGCAGTTTAGTGGGTGAGTAGTACCATCGAGATACCCTCTTATAGTTACTTTCTTGCATGGCGGTGCATACCGTTGATTTGTGTATTTGTTGGAATGCTGTTTACTATTTCCTTGACAAATGGTTTTTATTGAAAGGTTTTCATTTTTAACAATAATAATCATTCTAAATCAATAAATTATATGGAATAAAGAATATATACATGTAATTCAAACAAACAAAGAGAAACGGGGGCAGGGGGGAGGAAATATCCTTCCATTATAAAATTGGTAATGTATGCTTCATGAAATATACTACATAGTGTCAAATAAGGTGTAAAAGCACTCCACATGCACGGGCGATAAATCGTTTTCAAACAGTTGCGTATAAAAACAGAACAAAGTAAACAGAACAAACACAGTAAAAGGAGAGGCACATAAACTACAATCATAAAGAGTATTTATTATCCTCCCATATGTACCAGTGGTAAGTTAATAATTATGTTGTGTTTGATGGCAATCTGAGGTGCATCTCATAGCACTTATTCTCTAAGGCCAGTGTTAATACCTCTTTAATAGCAGGAACTACGTCAGAACTCCAATAACATGGTATTACCATAGTGGTCGCTATCAAGACATGGCCTACCATTATCTTATCCACTTTGGCAAAGTTTTCAGGAAATGACTTAAATTAACATAGTTCTGGAGTCAAAGTCACACCAGAAGGAGTAATATCCCTGATTATTGTATGTGCATTCTTCCAAAATAATGGAAATCGTGGACAATGCCACCACATATGGGAATATGTGCCTGTTTGACCACAGCCACACCAGTAGAGATTTGTAGAATTGGGGTATATTTTCTATAGCCTGGATGGAGTCAGATACCACTGATATAAAACTTTCTAGTGCTTCTCCAAATGAACCGAACACTAGGTGATACCTTTCAAATTTAAAAAAACAGCCAACCAGTCATCCAGAGACATTTTTCTCTGGAGATCCCTTTCCCATGCGACTATGTAATCCAATTTGGTTGGGGGCCTAGCATTAATATAGGAATAACATAATGATATAGTACATTTCCTTCCCTGGTAATCAATATCATTTTTTTCTATTTGGGATTTCTCTAAATTAGTCTATTTTTGGTCAAGTATTGGGACTTCAAATATCTCACTTAATCTGGTAACTACAATCTCATATTTGGTGGCATCTGAAACTTCTAAATCATGTTTTAATCTAAATGTGTCAAGTGGTAACAATGAATTATTTGAGAAAAAATCATCCAGATTATGTAGAGAATGGGACCCCCAAAAATAAAAAAGAAATTAAATGACCCCTGTTCAAAAGTCTGCATACCCTTAGTTCTTAATACTGTGTATTGCCCATCAATGACAGTGATCAAATTCTGTCTTTTGTGATAGGATCAACTTGGCCTTGTGCTTAGGGTCAATGACATGCTGGAAAGTCCAAGAGCGTCCCATGCGCAGTCTTCATATTTTCTGATAACATACTGCATTCATCTTGCCGCAGCCTTCATATTTTCTAACATGCTGCATTCATCTTGCCCCAGGAGTTATGCCAGGTTTATGCCATGTGGCGAGGTGTTTATCTAACGTGTGGAGAAGAGGTTTGAAATTGAGGGTGTAGGTCTTGTTAAGATCTCTTGGCATATATATATATATATATATATATATATATATATATATATATACAGGGAGTGCAGAATTATTATGCAAGTTGTATTTTTGAGCATTAATTTTATTATTGAACAACAACCATGTTCTCAATGAACCCAAAAAACTCATTAATATCAAAGCTGAATATTTTTGGAAGTAGTTTTTAGTTTGTTTTTAGTTATAGCTATTTTAGGGGGATATCTGTGTGTGCAGGTGACTATTACTGTGCATAATTATTAGGCAACTTAACAAAAAACAAATATATACCCATTTCAATTATTTATTTTTACCAGTGAAACCAATATAACATCTCAACATTCACAAATATACATTTCTTACATTCAAAAACATAACAAAAACAAATCAGTGACCAATATAGCCACCTTTCTTTGCAAGGACACTCAAAAGCCTGCCATCCATGGATTCTGTCAGTGTTTTGATCTGTTCACCATCAACATTGCGTGCAGCAGCAACCACAGCCTCCCAGACACTGTTCAGAGAGGTGTACTGTTTTCCCTCCTTGTAAATCTCACATTTGATGATGTACTGTTTTCCCTCCTTGTAAATCTCACATTTGATGATGGACCACAGGTTCTCAATGGGGTTCAGATCAGGTGAACAAGGAGGCCATGTCATTAGATTTTCTTCTTTTATACCCTTTCTTGCCAGCCACGCTGTGGAGTACTTGGACGCGTGTGATGGAGCATTGTCCTGCATGAAAATCATGTTTTTCTTGAAGGATGCAGACTTCTTCCTGTACCACTGCTTGAAGAAGGTGTCTTCCAGAAACTGGGAGTTGAGCTTGACTCCATCCTCAACCCGAAAAGGCCCCACAAGCTCATCTTTGATGATACCAGCCCAAACCAGTACTCCACCTCCACCTTGCTGGCGTCTGAGTCGGACTGGAGCTCTCTGCCCTTTACCAATCCATCCATCTGGCCCATCAAGACTCACTCTCATTTCATCAGTCCATAAAACCTTAGAAAAATCAGTCTTGAGATATTTCTTGGCCCAGTCTTGACGTTTCAGCTTGTGTGTCTTGTTCAGTGGTGGTCGTCTTTCAGCCTTTCTTACCTTGGCCATGTCTCTGAGTATTGCACACCTTGTGCTTTCGGGCACTCCAGTGATGTTGCAGCTCTGAAATATGGCCAAAATGGTGGCAAGTGGCATCTTGGCAGCTGCACGCTTGACTTTTCTCAGTTCATGGGCAGTTATTTTGCGCCTTGGTTTCTCCACACGCTTCTTGCGACCCTGTTGACTATTTTGAATGAAACGCTTGATTGTTCGATGATCACGCTTCAGAAGCTTTGCAATTTTAAGAGTGCTGCATCCCTCTGCAAGATATCTCACTATTTTTGACTTTCTGAGCCTGTCAAGTCCTTCTTTTGACCCATTTTGCCAAAGGAAAGGAAGTTGCCTAATAATTATGCACACCTGATATAGGGTGTTGATGTCATTAGACCACACCCCTTCTCATTACAGAGATGCACATCACCTAATATGCTTAATTGGTAGTAGGCTTTCGAGCCTATACAGCTTGGAGTAAGACAACATGCATAAAGAGGATGATGTGGTCAAAATACTCATTTGCCCAATAATTCTGCACACAGTGTAGATATATATATATATATATATATATATATATATATATATACACATATATATATATATATATATATATATATATATCAGCCCATACTAAGGGGAATACATTCCATTCTTTAATGAGGTTTGGGATTGAGTTAAAGGTGATTAGAAAAAGGTCAGCCAATGTTGTTGCAAATGTCTTATAGTACTTTGATGTAAAGCTGCCTGTTCCCGGACTTTTATTTAAGGGTAATGTGTGTACTGCTTTATCAAATTCTTCTTTGGTCAAAGGGTTTGTTGGACATTTATTAGAATCTTAGTCTTCACCCTAGCAGGCTAGATAGTAAGCCATGGGGAGCAGAAAAGAACTGTCAAAAGACCTGCGTAACAAGGTAATAGAACTTTATAAAGATGGAAAAGAATATAAAAATATATCCAAAGCCTTGAAAATGTCAGTAAGTACTGTTCAATCACTGTAGGTAGTAGGATCAGGGAGCAATGCCTTGATCCTACTGCCTACATCAATCGTACCACCAGAAAAGAAAAGACTCTGGGAAGTTTCAGCAGCCACATACTACAATTGCAAGTAATGATATTCCACCTACCCCTCCATTCAACTGTTCAATCACTGATTAAGATGTGGAAAATTCGAGGATCTCTTGATACTAGCCAAAGTCAGGTAGACCAAGAAAGATTTCAGCCACAACTGCCAGAAGAATTGTTCAGGATACAAAAAAAAAAAAACACAGGTAACCATCGTAAATGTATTAGATAGTATAACCGGGCCATACCAGTCGCTGATTTGGGAAGCTGGTAGTTCAATGTCCTGTTGGAAAGAAGGCACATCTTAGATGGTATGTATGGTATGTAGGGTGCTTTTGTAAGTGGCACTTAATGCAAATGGGAAGCCACAACGGTATCATATGTTTCGGACCCTGAGTTGGTCTGTGATGGGTTTAAGCATTCTTCGTGTCTGCAGTGGTGGAATAGCAAAGGTTTAGATGAATTACGCAGAGCTGCTAATATTTCTTCCTTACAGTGGAGGTAATGGACCCTGCAGATTATGTCCCTTGCTTTCTCTGCTGTCACTCCTCTGGGGCGCAAGACCCAGTGAGCCTGGTTCAGTAGTATTGGGGAGTTAGGAGTTTTTTCCAGAAGGAGGTTAAAATGTTCCTTCAGTATTAGTAGCAAGCCCTCATGGTCAGTTTCTGTGAGCCCTCTTATCCTGAGATTAGAGATGTCGCGGACATAAAATTTTCCGTTCGCGGACGGCGAACGCGAACTTCCGCAAATGTTCGCGAACGGGCGAACCGCCATAGACTTCAATGGGCAGGCAAATTTTAAAACCCACAGGGACTCTTTCTGGCCACAATAGTGATGGAAAAGTTGTTTCAAGGGGACTAACACCTGGACTGTGGCATGCCGGAGGGGGATCCATGGCAAAACTCCCATGGAAAATTACATAGTTGATACAGAGTCTGGTTTTAATCCATAAAGGGCATTCCTAAATTGTCTGGAATAACGTGCTTAAAAACATCAGGTATGATGTTGTATCGATCAGGTAGTGTAAGGGTTACGCCTGCTTCACAGTGACAGACCAAACTCACCGCACCGCAAACAACCGCACAGTCCATTTGCACAACCGCAAACTCCCCATTTGCACAAGGTTGGATACCAAGCTAGCCATGTCCCGTTCCTTGTCCTCACTGATGTAATTGAAGGTCTCTTCCTCCACCCAGCCACGTGCAACACCAAGGGTCCCCGAAAGGTGACAACAAGCCCCCTGTATTTTTTTTTTAAATGTACACTACTGTTACACCAGATATGAGTTGCACTGGTGTGACACTGTGCCCTGGCAGGCCCTGAAACGCACACGTGTGAAGGAAACTGACTGCTATTATATTACAGTCAAAAAAGTTTTTTTTTTTTTTTTAAATGCAAGCTATTGTGACACCAGATATGAGTGGTGGCACTGGGCAAGTGGGCACAGTATACGCTGTGAGCCTGACACACACGCTGGCAGGAAGGCAACTGCAATTAGATTACACACAAAAAAAAAAGCAGACTGATGTTCTAGCCCTAAAAAGGGCTTTTTGGGGTACTGTCCTTACAGCAGAGATCAGGTGAGTTCTTCAGGACTGTAGTGGACACTGAATACACTAGCCTAGCTATCGATTTCCCTATTAAATCAGCAGCAGCTACACTGTCCCTCCTCTCACTAAGAATGCAGCTTCCGGGGGGCGGGGCCTAGCTGTCATGGAGGAAATACGCACTTCACGTGAGCTCCCTCAATATCTCACTTTAAGCAGCTATCAACAAGCGAATTTCACCCCAGAAGGGGATGACCCAGCAATGTTGCTCCTACCTGACCGACCCGACATGCTTAATAGCAGTCAGCAACTTGACAGAGTCTTACTTACCTCCGCGTGGCAAGTGTGGCCTGGTGCTCACCGGGCGGAAGAGACGGCCGATCTCCCGATCCTGGGATGCCCAGGAGCAGCTACTTCCCGGCAGGAGCTCCGTTACCCCACCCCCCTCGGACCGGTGGGGGTTATCCCTGTCCACCCCTGAGAGACTGTCTGGAGCTAATGGACGCAAAGACCACAGCCGCCCAGGCTGACATACTCATCTGCGACTCTACCTATATGGCGGCAGCCGCGTGTCCTCCTGGTACCAGCAAAGCTGGTCAATTTTGGAAGCAAATAACAAGCAGGAAGCCCCAACAAGCTCCACCACAGCCCCAACAAGCTCCACCACAGCTAAGCGAAGCAGTCCCCATTAAAATCCACCAACGCAAAAGGCGTCGAAGACGGGACCGGAGGCACAAACAGAAATGCAGAGCCTGCCCCACGTCAAGCACTCGCCTCCACCTTAAGCCACCACAATCCCGCACCGGACGTGAAGCACCACCGGGACAGATCCGACCACCCGACAAAACAAGCTTCCACCACCTCAAGCCACGAACCCGGCACTCAGCCAGAGACTTACCTTTGTTGTTCCAGGTATCAGGGACTCCCAGGGTCTGCACCTGGCGCCCAGAAGGGATCGGATGAGCACAAGCAGTAAACAGCAGCCTGCCAAGCATGTCCCACTATAGCCGATCCTCCACACCATGCCTTTGATCACATGAACTGCTCTCTGCACATTAACTAATCGTAAAGTAGCAAGCGTTTAAACATGTCATTATTTCACCTCCTAAAGAGTTTACTGTCGTAGTTCCTTACATGCCTTTACCTTAACCGTTCATGTATTATGTTATTCACTAGTCTCATCTCATGGGGCGACTCACACTTGATTTATAACTAGTGGTGGTGTTCTATCAAAAAAGCATACCCCGTGAAAAAGACATACCCTCGTCACTTCCGGTGACGCGGTTGCCCCGGAAGTGACGTCCATCCAATGGAGCAGGAGGTGTGCTGCATCGCGCAGGCGCACAACCTCCAGGTAGTGAATTTTCACAGTTAGAGTCGGACACCACCGCGCATGCGCACGGTGCGTCACTAGGGGATACAGGGTAGGGAAAAATAACGGCACAGTGCACACGTGCGGCACAGTACTCCCGTCGGAGGTACAGCGCACGTGCGCACTAGTGGCCAGGGAGCACTTATAGTTCATCCCATCTCCCTACCCCTCACCGCGCGTGCGCAGTATAGGGGTAGGGAAATTTCACAGGACAAATGGCCATCAAATCTCCCTACCCCTATACTGCGCACGCGCGGACTCACACCATCTGATTAACGCCTCTCCCTGCTCCCAACACTCTCAGCCATCCAAGGGGAAGGTGCAGTATATTGGGACGGTGGGGGTTTCTGTGAAGTATATTGGGGGGAAAGGGGCTTTCAATACAGTATATGGGTATATGGGGGGGGGTTCTGTGCAGTATATGGGGGGCTGTGCAGTATAATAGGGGGTCTGCGCAGTATAATAGGGGGGTCTGCGCAGTATATTGGGGTCTGCGCAGTATATTGGGGGTCTGCACAGTATAATGGGGGTCTGCACAGTATAATGGGGGGCTGCGCAGTATAATGGGGGTGCACAGTATATTGGGGGGTCTGCGCAGTATAATGGGGGACTGTGCAGTATATTGGGGGGTCTGCACAGTATATTGGGGGTCTGCGCAGTATAATGGGGGATGCGCAGTATGGGGGGGGCTGCGCAGTATGGGGGGGCTGCGCAGTATAATGGGGGGGCTGCGCAGTATATTGGGGGGTCTGCGCAGTATATTAGGGGGTTTCTGTGCAGTATATTGGGGGGGTTCTGTACATTATATTGGGGGGATTTCTGTGCAGTATATTGTGGAGTTTGTGCTGTATATTGTGGGGTCTGCGCTGTATATTGGGGGGTCTACGCTGTATATTAGGGGGGTCTGTGCTGTATATTGGAGGGTCTGCGCAGTATATTGGGGGGGGTCTGCAAACTATATTGGGTGGCCTATGTGTTAGATGTGGGGGGCAGTGTATTAGATGGGGGCTGTGCGTTAGATGTGAGGGGGCTGTGCGTTAGATGCTGGGGGGCAGTGTATTATATTTGGGGGATGTGCGTTAGATGTGGAGCTGTGCAGTACGTGTGGCCTGTGTGTTAGATGTGTTCAACTCTAGTTTCCCAAAAAAAATATTTATTTCCTAGATATCATATGCCATGGCATGATTTTTGCTACGAAACCGCAGCCATCTAGTCACTCACCAGAGAAGGATGAGAAACTGCACCCCAGCGAGAGGGACTGCCCCACATCTGCAACCAAATCCGTCGGTCACTGAATTCAGTCATCTCCGTCTCTTTGTGCATTGTGTATGTATGGTACTCCCAATTCTTATATTTAATCCGGTGTGTTTCCCACAATCTTTGTGTCTGTCTGCTGTATGTATGTGGTATGCAAGCAGTGGCGTACACACAACCCATGGGGCCCCGGTGCGAAAACTGATCCGTGCCCCCCCCCGCCCCCCCCGCGCGCTTACTCTGTGCGAACTGGCGGTGGGCACCTCGTCAGAGGGGTCACAGGGCTGCGACCCCTGCGACCGCGGTATGTACGCCAGTGCATGCAGATAGACATACACTTAAAGGACCACTACGGACACCCAGATCACATCAGCTCAATGAAGTGGTCTGGGTGCCAGGTCCCTCTAGTTTTAACCATGCAGCTGAAAACATAGCAGTTTCAGAAAAACTACTATGTTTCAATGAAGGTTAATCCAGCCTCTAGTGGCTGTCTCATTGACAGCCGCTAGAGGAGCTTCTGCGATTCTCACTGTGAAAATCACAGTGAGAAGACGCTGAACGTCCATAGGAAAGCATTGAGTAATGCTTTCCTATGGGAGGTTTGCATGCGCATTCGGAGCTGAGTGGCGGAGAGTTCCCCAGCGCCAAGGGTGTCCGGCGCTGGAGAAAGGTAAGTGCTTAAGACATACACACTCTCATGAACAGACGCATACACACTAGCTAACAGACACACACACTCAGTGGCAGACATACACACTCTCTAACACACACACACTAACACACACACACTATAACACTAACAGACACACACTCTAACACTAACACACACACACTCACTAACACTCACTCACACACACACACACACACACACTCACTAACACACAGACATTCACTAACACACACACACACACACTCACTAACACTTACTAACACACACACACTCACTAACACTCACTAACACACACACACTCACTAACACTCACTAACACACACACACTCACTAACACTCACTAACACACACACTCACTAACACTTACTAACACACACACACTCACTAACACACACACACACACACACACACACTCACTAACACACACACACACTCACTAACACTTACTAACACACTCACTAACACTTACTAACACACACTAACACACACACACACACACTCACTAACACTTACTAACACACACACACTCACTAACACACACACACACACACACACTCACTAACACTTACTAACACACACACACACACACTCACTAACACACACACACTCACTAACACTCACTAACACACACACACTCACTAACACACACTCACTAACACTCACTAACACACACATACTCACTAACACACACACACACACACACACACACACACACACTCACTAGCACTCACTAACACACACACACACACACACTCACTAACACACTCACTAACACTCACTAACACACACACACACTCACTAACACTCACTAACACACACACACACTCACTATCACTTACTAACATACACTAACACACACACACACACACACACACTCACTAACACACACACACACACACACACACACTCACTAACACACACACACACGCACTAACACTCACACACACTTTTTTTTTAAAATCCCCCCAGCCTCCCTACCTTTAGAAGTGCTGAGGGGATTCCCTGGGGTCCAGTGGTGGTGGTGCTGCTGGGCGGGTTATCTGGCTGGCGGGCGCGCGAGGGAGCACTTTCCCCTGAGTGCTCCCTCTTCAGCTCCCTCGCGCGCAGAGTATTGATACTGGAGCCGGAAGATGACGTCATCTTCCGGCTCCGGGAACAGTGCGGTGCGCGAGGGAGCTGAAGAGGGAGCACTCAGAGGAAAGTGCTCCCTCGCGCGCCCGCCAGCCCGGTGATACCACGGCCAGCCTCTGGGGGCCCTGAGGTGGCCGGCTCCTGGGCCCCCCAGGGGAAGAGGCTGGCCACAGTGGTTACATACCGGGTTGCAGGGCAGCCGGGCCCCCTGGTGGGCCGGGCCCGGTCGCAGCCGCGACCCCTGCGACCCTGGTATGTACGCCACTGTACGCAAGTCTGCATGCACTGTGTCTGTTATGCCAGTTACTCTAACCAGTTTTTTATTTGTTTTTGTGTGTGTCGCAACTCTGACAAGCATGTTCTCCTATGGGACACAAAGTACATGAAGTGGAATGAAGAAACCCATGTTTGATGCTCGTCTCCAGGGTGGAGTATTGCATTTATAAGTAATGAAGTGGTATCTGGCACATGACAAGCTGCTCCTGTTTGCACAGCGACTTCAACATTGTGTACTGTGATCATGGCCTAGTTCAGAGGTAGGTAACTTTGGGCAGTCCAGATGCTGTGAATTACACCTCCCATAATGCTGGCAAAGCATTATGGAAGGTGTAGTCCAAAATATCTGGAATATCGAATGCGTATGAATGAAAAGTATGGTGTGTGAATGGTCAGTAACAAGGGTTGAAGCCTTGACGTGGCGTTACTGCTCACATGTGTATCCATGTGCCAATTCAACCAATGTGAGTGACTGTAATACTTATGAGGTAACCATAAATACCGTGACTATGGAGAATTAAACGCCTGTATCGCCTAAACATTGCTTATACTGTTACCGTATCGCCTAAACACTGCTCACACTGTGACCGTATCACCTAAACACTGCTCACACTGTGACCATATCACCTAAACACTGCTCACACTGTGACCGTATCACCTAAACACTGCTCACACTGTGACCGTATCACCTAAACACTGCTCACACTGTGACCGTATCACCTAAACACTGACTTATACTGTGACCGTATCGCCTATACACTGCGACCGTGCCACCTAAATACTGCTTACACTGTGACCGTATCTCCTATACACTGCGACCGTGCCACCTAAACACTGCGACCGTATCTCCTATACACTGTGACCATGCCACCTAAACACTGCTTACACTGTGAATGTTTGCAGTTTCATTAAGTTGTTAACCACTATCCTCAATCTTCTGTTCTGAGTTTTCTTAGATTTGTGGGAAAAACACGGTGATCCTTTCAATTTTACACGCCTTTACTGATGGTTCCAGTGTCAGAGGAAAAAAACACCATTGACCTAGACCTGCTGAAACAGAAGAGATTACCTTCTTCTACAGAAAACTTCCATATGACTGTTTCGGAACACATGCTGCAGACATGAAGTAACCTTCATCTTCCAGTGATTAATAATCCTGGACGGCCCAGATAGAGAGAGACTATTATATTATAAAGATACTGCCTTCCTAATGCCATACAGCCTTTCTGCACAGGTGATTGAACTTTCTCCATGTTGGATATGACACTCTGCTTTTTTTAGCCAGTTTCCGCATTGACTTTTATATTTTTTTTCACTATACATATAAAGTGTAAACTGCATATTAACTTTAAAGAAATAAAGTATATTGCTGACACCTTAACATGCTATTTGTGTTACTTAGCTATAAATAATAACAGCACTTGCTGTGTCACATTGTATGACATCACTGCAATTCTACAGCAGGGTGATGAGATGGTGGATTTTAGAGGAGAAAACACAAAAAAAAACAAAGACCTCAGGTTCTATTGTTGAACACAGATTTGAGTGCCATTTTGGCGTTATAGATGTTTTGGGAACCTATATAAATTTAGAAATGGGGTAAAGACTCTTTGTTTTAAAGGAAACATATGGTGCTAGGAATATCAAACTGTATTTCTAACACCCTCTTCACCCTTTTTGTCAGTTACCTGATTGTTAGGTCAGGCTCCGCCAACATCAGGTCCCTCCTGCGCACACATTTGGGCTTCCACATAGGAAAGCATTAACTCAAGGCTTTTCTATAGCGTTTTTAAAGACACTGGTTGTCCTCATGCAAAGCGTGAGGATGTCCAGTGTCATTTCACGTAGTTGGTCTCCACTAAGGACCTGAAGCGCCTCTAGTGCCTGTCTGGTTGACAGCCAATAGAGGACGAGATAACCTTGCAAGATAATTATTGCAGTTCCTCAGAAACTGCAATATTTCACATTGCAGGGTTAAGGGGACATAGGAACTGCACCCAACCACTTCAGCAAGATGAAGTGGTCTTGGTGCCTATAGTGTCCCTTTAAAGAACAACTTCTTACTCTGCTTATTGCTATCTTTTGAAAGTCATCACTGTCATAAGCAAAACTTTCCATAGGCACAGTGACAAGAGGACCTATGTGCACCATAAATTATCATAGTTTGATACAAAGCCATATTTCCTAACAGTCCTGGATTGTTTGATAGAGTACCAGTTTGGGGTTGCTCTCCATTGTCCCACATTAATTAGCAGGTTAATGTTGATTAGGGATTATTCTAGCCTCGGTGAGGGAATAATTTAAATTTTATTAAAGACAGGAGGCGAATATTTGCTTTACCTTCTTTACTGAAACCTCCAGCAGCAAACAAACAGTTAACAGAACTTTTCAAAACAACCAATCAGAACAAAGCAACAATAGTATAAAACCCCTAAGCAGGCTCTTCCTCTTCCTCTTTCTTTGATGAGGTTGAGCAGGAGAGCAAGGAAACCAACGAATCCACCTTGTAGCAGACACATCCAGAGAAGCAATCGTTAAGCCCAGAAAGAAAACAGATCACACTGCAAGAAAAAGGAAAACATCATTAAAGTAAACTGTCAAGGCAAGATGTCATATCCATACAATATCACCTGCACATCATAATACCTGATGAATAAACAAAGTCTACAGATCTTATGAAGACCTAGTATGTACCTAAACTAAAAAGGCATTGACGAAACATAATTACAACACACAGGGGTGGACTGACCGGTCGGGCACTTCGGACATGGTCCGAGGGCCCGGCCGGGAGCGGGGCCCGCCATCAAGGGGCCCGGCGGCACACTTTGAGGGGGCTAGCCGCCCCTTTAAATGCTGCAGCTGCCTGAGCGCTCTCATAAGAGACTCAGGCGGCTGCAGCTTCTCCCCTCCCCTCCCCTGTAGCGTGGCCGAGCTGCACTCCGGTCCGCGGTGCCGGCCGGAGTGATAGGAAGGTGCACACTGAGTGTGCACCTTCCTGTCAGTCCGGCCGGGTACAGGAAACAGAAACTCCTAGTAGAACCAAAAGCAATATGAGATAGAGGACTGAAGTAAAAGGAGAATGGAAAAACCCATTCCCTAAACCAAGCAGCGGTGTAGAGAAAATGCAGAAGGGACCCAACGGCTTCCAAAGTTGTTGAGGTGACAGCACCCCGAGCCAAAAAGTGTCCCAGAGGAACTCTCAAGGTGAGCCAATGAGAGGATCCACCAAATCCAATGGGCGAGCGCAGATGCAGAAACAGTCCAAAACGGCTGTACGCAGAAATCAACAGCTGTCCATGAGTAGACGGACGAGAGAACCAGATCCTGGATCTACATGGTCGTGTACAACCTGTCAGAACTGTGGCCTATCCGGAGAATAGGGGTACAACACAGAGGACGAATAGAAATGAAATGTGTGGAGCAGAAGCCGATATACTGAACGGCAAGAAGGAAGAAGACATTACATCGATACCATGACGTTAGAACGCCATGAAATACAAGATGTACTGGGGAAAACCGTAAGCGGAAAAACTGGCGCAAGGCAAGTCCTTGTCATCAGGTCATTCCTCAAGGAAATGCAGAACACACGATACCACTAGAATTGAGGAATAGCGAGAGATAGGGCTCCCGTAAGGTATACACCTCTTGGGAGACTGCAGACAAAGAGATCCTTACCAATGCCAGAATCTTGAGAAAACGCACATGAGTCGTCCACTAGCTGACATAAGATATGAATGGCCCCATACGATCCTACCCTGAGAGGGCAACTCAGCCAGGGAATGGGGACAGCCATAATAAGGACCACCATAGGGACCCAAACATCTCTCCAGACACCAGTCATGGCAGGCTACCCCTGTGGAACCCACACAGGACATTAAGAGACAGGGAGTCGTAGATTGCTTTCCCATGGCAAACTCCAGCAAAAAGGGGAAAGCACAGAGGACTCCTCCGAAGTGGTGTGGCCAGGCGAAACGACACTCCCAGGAATTCGGTCTGAAGCAAAGCCTGAAGTATCCTGGAGGTAAACGGGATGCGTACGCCCCGAAGGAGACCAAGCTTGGAAAACGCGCCCCTCGCCGAGGGTTCGGCAGCCAGCTGGAGAACCGCTCCGTATGGCGGTTCGCACCAAATTTAATCATGCCAGCACTCAAGACTCCGGAGGGTGAGGCAACCAATCATTGGGGTCTCTCCATGGTTGGGTGAAGCCGTCCGCCACATGAGTGTCTCGTCCCGCAGACATTCTGTCACAAATGACAAATATTTGTCCAGACGCTATAGATAGCGATCCTACATGAGATCCGACTGCAGTCCGTAGTGGGCAACCAGTGATAAGTCCACGCCGGAAGGTAGCGAGCAGTACAACTTCCCCTGGGAAAGCTGTAAATGTTGACCAAACCTGCAGGTAGTTCCATGCAGTTGGCACAAAGAGGTCCCTCCTCCGGACTCCTCCAGAGTCCAGGCCGAAGTTGGTTGGGGTCCGAAACTCCTAGGTAGGCCAGGTCCCCCTATGTCGGAGTCAACAATTAAGTTTTAGATGAGCTTCATCCGAGGTCACATAATTCGGTCGTACTAGGCCGAAGACCCGAGAAAGCGTCATGTTGGAGCTGCTGATAGTACCGGATCCTGGAGGTATGGCCTCGATGGCATATGCCTGGTATTTTCCTTGAAGACGGACATCTTAGTCTTCGGGAGGCGGAGCACCGCCTGTACCGAATATTCTATGAAAGACCAGAAACTGGGTTGCCTGGGAGTGAGTCAGATTCAATGTGTCCATGTTGATGGCGAAATCCAAGCGGGTTTCTCTCATGTCTAGTTGAGGGAGAGAACCAATCGTCCATGCCGAGCAGCTCTCTGAAGGGATGAGTGCCCTCCGTCTCGAAGTGTCCACAGGCGACAAGTGCATTGGGAGCATGTAGCGTGGGGATGGGGCGGGAGTTCACTCCACCGCACCCTTCGCCCAGCATGGCAACTTCGGAATGGACGCCTCTTTGGTCATGCGTATCGCTCATGGAACGGGCCAAGGTTCCGCAACCTTGATCCTGAGTCCGGGCACGGTCCGAGAGACCTCTGGGGCTAGTTAAGGGGAACCCTATGAATAGACGTGTCAGCTCAATTTGTACGTGAGGGTAACTCTGGAGAGCAGACCCAGCACTTGGATCCCAAATCCGCCAGTTTGATGTCCAGCTTGGACAGGGGCAGTTTTGCGGTTCTCAGGGGTAGAAACCAACTAGGCGATACCTATAAGTCATATTGGTCCATTCCCAAAGAGAATTTAGTCTACTCCGCTTTCCAAGCTGCAACGCGCCGTTTGTCCCGTGTCCGCGTGTCATCGACATCCAGTGGTGAGTCCCAGATAGAGTGCAAACCCTGTATCGGGTGTTTGCGGGGTCCTTTCCGGACTCCGTCATGAAGACTGATCCTCTTGATGAATCCATCCGTTAGCCAACGCGTATCAGGGGTGCTTGGTGCAGCGTCTGGGATGGCCGGTGGAGTGTCCCCTGTATGGTACTGATGGTTCCTGGCAGTGAGGTCAGCGGAGTGGCATGAGGACAGGCCAAGTGACCTTTTTTTTTTTTTTTGTCCTTCGGTCGTGATTGCATAACTGCCATAGAGGTAACACTGTCGGAGTGATACCTAGTGCGGCCAGCTGGGGGTCACCCAGCTTGCAAGAGGGGGTCACCCAACAAGCACAAGCATACCATGCAGTATAGGCCAGCAGGGGAGGGGGTCACCCTCAGTCTGAACATAATCGGACACTGTAGGTACAGTAGTGCCGTAGTGGTTAGCCGTATAATAAAGTAACCAGACATTGCCGGTTCAGCAATGCAAATCAATGAGCAGTATCCAGAACCTATCAGATAAATAGCCTAAATACAGCAACAGATGTTAACAAGTGATACAGCAGTTACATAGCATGAAGTGGTATAGGAAATAACACAGAATAAACTGCCTAGCTAACCAGCAATAGACTGCCTAGATAAACAAAGCAGACAAACTGTTAAAACAAATCCAGCAAGAACCCTGCCTAAATAAATCCAGCAATTAAGCTGCCTAAACAAACCTAGTAAATAGACTGATTATATAGACTGTTTAAATACACAAGCAGCATGTAGGATAAAAAAAACAACCCAGAACAGAGACAACTCTGAGTTGGTGAGTGCTCACCTGGAGGCAGCAGCAAAGAAAGAGGAAGTGGAAGAGCCTGCTTAGGGGTTTTATACTACTGTTGCTTTGTTCTGATTGGTTGTTTTGAACAGTTCTGTTAACTGTTTCTTTGCTGCTGGAGGTTTCGGTAAAGAAGGTAAAGCAAATATGAAGCCTCCTGTCCTGCCATAAAATTACAGATACACATTTCACTGCACATTTCAAAATTGTTTGGAGTTTTAATATTATTTTTTTGCAGGGAACAGCAGTAAACAAAAAGTCTAACAATATTTGTTATTTCTAATGTAACAAAATAGTGAAAAAATATGTTGTACATCAATTACATATATAATAATTGCACATGTGGCCTATTATCAGATATTGTTAACCGCTCTTCACTCTTAAGAGGCCTCATATACTCCTGACTAGGACTTGGATGATGCTGTGATGAGATCTTCCTTTAGTACAACCTTCTGTATCCAATAGTCTCTTATGCAGGGACTCCTCAAGGCGGTTTGCTCCTTCCCTCGGGAGCTGTAAAAATAAAAAATTAAGTTAAAACTCACCAGAACGTAACCAGAAAGCATATTACAATCTACATATTTTCTATTATTACAAACTACAATTTCCATGTTGAGGATTAGAGGCGTAGAATAGAAAGAATGATAGAGCGCTTTCAATTTTGACTTAAAGCATCCCTGCGACGCCCACAAATTAAGAGCAAACAGGAACAACTTTATCTTGAGTATTTTTTATACTTTTAACAAAAGACAGAGCTAATGCATACACTTGAGTAGAGCGCCTCCGTTGGCTTCTGGCAGATTAACGCTCCAGGAGCTGAAGAGGACCTTGAGAAAGAAGATGCATACAAAGGACATTTTAAGTCAAATAAAAACTACCTTCACCTGCCCTTCATGGCCACTGGAATACAAGTGGAACAGTGACCATCTGGGGTCTTTGCACAACATTCAAAATACATAAATAAAATATCATAAAAATATTAAGTGCTTTAGGGTTCGGTCATAATCTCAGAATTGGGTCTAATGCAACAGAGGGTTCCATTTCATGAACCTGTTGAATTCCTGCTGAGCCGCCAGTCATAGATGATGCACAACTATCCTCTTGTTAAACAGAACGATGGTCTCTATCCCATACTGGGACACCAGATCTAATATAAAGAAAATGCACTTAGTGTATAATGCTTTAAACTGCCTCCCTCATCAAACTGAAACTTGATCTGGAATTGAGAAAACAGTATCATATATAATGATTTAAACCTGACCAAACTGGGGCACTATATCTGGAACACTTTATTAACCCCCCCTGGTTAAAGTGGCATGGAGTATAAAACCCTAGATTTCACCTTTGATGGATCACGATAAGTATAAGCAGTTTTTATGATACAGTCACAGTGTAAGTAATGTTTCAGAGATACAGTCACAGTATAAGCAGTGTTAAGATGGTACGGTCACAGTGTAAGCAGTGTTTAGGAGATACGGTCACAGTGTAAGCAGTGTTTAGGAGATACGGTCACAGTATAAGCAGTGTTTAGGAGATACGGTCACAGTATAAGCAGTGTTTAGGTGATACGGTCACAGTGCAAGCAGTGTTTAGGTGATACGGTAACAGTATAAGCAGTGTTTAGATGGTACGGTCACAGTGTGAGCAGTGTTTAGGTGATACGGTCACAGTGTGAGCAGTGTTTAGGTGATACGGCCATAGTATAAGCAGTGTGTAGGCGATACGGTAACAGTATAAGCAATGTTTAGGTGATACAGGCGTTTAATTCTCCATAGTCACGGTATTTATGGTTACCTCATAAGTATTACTGTCACTCACATTGGTTGAATTGGCACATGGATACACATGTGAGCAGTAACGCCACGTCAAGGCTTCAACCCTTGTTACTGACCATTCACACACACCATACTTTTCATTCATACGCATTCGATATTCCAGATGTTTTGGACTACGCCTTCCATAATGCTTTGCCAGCATTATGGGAGGTGTTATTCACAGCAGCAGTGCCAGATGCCACTTCATTACTTATAAATGCAATATTCCACCCTGGAGACGAGCATCAAACATGGGCTTCTTCATTCCACTTCTTGTACTTTGTGTCCCATAGGAGAACATGCTTGTCAGAGTTGTGACACACACAAAAACAAATAAAAAAACTGGTTAGAGTAACTGGCATAACAGACACAGTGCATGCAGACTTGCGTGCCACATACATACAGCAGACAGACACAAAGATTGTGGGAAACACACCGGATTAAATATAAGAATTGGGAATACCATACATACACAATGCACAAAGAGACGGAGATTACTGAATTCGGTGACCGACGGATTTGGTTGCAGATGTGGGGCAGTCCCTCTCGCTGGGGTGCATTTTCTCATCCTTCTCTGGTGAGTGACTAGATTGCTGCGGTTTCGTAGCAAAAAGCATGCATGGCATATGATATCTAGGAAATATTTTTTTTTTTTTTTGTGAAACTAGGGTTGAACACATCCAACACACAGGCCACACGTACTACACAGCTCCCCATCTATCGCACATCCCCCAAATATAATACACTGCCCCCCCGCATCTAACGCACAGCCCCCCATATCTAACGCACAGCCCCCCATCTAATACACTGCCCCCCACATCTAACACACAGGCCACCCAATATACTTTGCAGACCCCCCCAATATACTGCGCAGACAGCCCCCCATATACTGCGCAGACCCTCCAATATACAGCGCAGACACCCCCAATATACAGTGCAGACACCCCCTAATATACAGCGTAGACCCCCCCAATATACAGCGCAGACCACACAATATACAGCACAAACTCCACAATATACTGCACAGAAATCCCCCCAATATAATGTACAGAACTCCCCCAATATACTGCACAGAAACCCCCCAATATACTGCGCAGACCCCCCAATATACTGCGCAGCCCCCATTATACTGCGCAGCCCCCCATTATACTGCGCAGACCCCCCCAATATACTGTGCAGCCCCCCATACTGCGCAGCCCCCCAATATACTGTGCAGACCACCAATATACTGCGCAGTCCCCCCATTATACTGCGCAGACCCCAATATACTGCGCAGCCCCCCTATTATACTGCGCAGCCCCCATTATACTGCGCAGCCCCCATTATACTGCGCAGCCCTATTATACTGCGCAGACCCCCCAATATACTGCGCAGACCCCCTATTATACTGTGCAGCCCCCATTATACTGCGCAGACCCCCATTATACTGCACAGCCCCAATATACTGCGCAGTCCCCCCATTATACTGCGCAGACCCCAATATACTGCGCAGCCCCCCTATTATACTGCGCAGCCCCCATTATACTGCGCAGCCCCCATTATACTGCGCAGCCCTATTATACTGCGCAGACCCCCCAATATACTGCGCAGACCCCCTATTATACTGCGCAGCCCCCATTATACTGCGCAGACCCCCATTATACTGCACAGCCCCCAATATACTGCGCAGTCCCCCCATTATACTGCGCAGACCCCAATATACTGCGCAGCCCCCCTATTATACTGCACAGCCCCCATTATACTGCACAGACCCCCATTATACTGCGCAGACCCCCAATATACTGCGCAGTCCCCCCATTATACTGCGCAGACCCCAATATACTGCGCAGCCCCCTATTATACTGCACAGCCCCCCTATTATACTGCGCAGCCCCCATTATACTGCGCAGCCCCCATTATACTGCGCAGCCCTATTATACTGCGCAGACCCCCCAATATACTGCGCAGACCCCCTATTATACTGCGCAGCCCCCATTATACTGCGCAGCCCCCCATTATACTGCACAGCCCCCCATATACCCATATACTGTATTGAAAGCCCCTTTCCCCCCCAATATACTTCACAGAAACCCCCACCGTCCCAATATACTGCACCTTCCCCTTGGATGGCTGAGAGTGTTGGGAGCAGGGAGAGGCGTTAATCAGATGGTGTGAGTCCGCGCGTGCGCAGTATAGGGGTAGGGAGATTTGATGGCCATTTGTCCTGTGAAATTTCCCTACCCCTATACTGCACACGCGTGGTGTGGGGTAGGGAGATGGGATGAACATAAAGTGCTCCCTGACCACTATTACGCACGCTCGCTGTACCTCCGACGGGAGTACTGTGCCGCGCGTGCGCACTGTGCCATTATTTTCCCCTACCCTGTATCCCCTAGTGAGGCACCGTGCGCATGCGCGGTGGCATCTGTCTCTAACTGTGAAAATTCCCTACATGGAGGTTGGGTGGACATCTCTTCCGGTGCGGCCGCGTCACCGGAAGTGACAAGGGTATGTCTTTTTCACGGGGTATGCTTTTTTGATAGAACAGTGGAGCTGCTGATATAAATACACAGTTGATAACATGCAAGCTACACCCTAAACATGACAGCCATCTTTCACAACAATGTACTGCTATATACTCATACCCTCAGCGCAACTAGCCATAAAAAAAATAAAAAAAATAATACAAAAAATAAAATAAAAAAAGAATGCAGCTTCCGAATGAATCTAAAATGGATGCTGTCCAGGAGGTGGGAGGGTCTGGGAGGGAGGGTCTGCTGCTGATTGGCTGGAATGTGTCTGCTGACTGTGAGGTACAGGGTCAAAGTTTACTTAATGATGACGAATAGGGGGCGGACTGAACATCGCATATGTTCGCCATCCGTGGCGAACGCGAACAAGCTATGTTTGCCAGGAATTATTCGCTGGCGAAGTGTCCGGCGAACTGTTCAGGACATCTCTACCTGAGATTGCTGCATCTCCCTCTATTGTCTAGGTCGTTCATAGACCACTGGATGGCTGCTAAATGGGTAGTATGTGCAGCTAACTTATCTTGGAGAGAGTTTAGTTGTGTGTAAATCACGTCCCTGTCATCTTCCAGGGCGCACACTTTGTCTCCCACGCACCTATGGCATTCAGCTTAGTTTGAAAGATTACCACCAATTTCCCCAGCATGTTTGCTAAATCCTACTTGGAGGGCATGTTTCTTAAGAGGTCTCTCACCTCCCTATCAAACCGGTGACTGGAAGTCTCAGAAGCCTCCGGGCTAGATGGCAAAGTGCCGGTGCGTGGTGAGTCCGGCGTCATGTTGGGGCCTAGCTGGCTTGAAACTTTGTTAATACCCCCAATTCACCCCATGGTTTATTTCTGGAGGTGTGCTGATGTGGACCATTTAGGGTGTCCCATGATTAGTGAGTTTGCCCAATTGCAATTGGTTCTGCACACAGAATGAAAGACCTAAGCTATGCTGCGACCATGTAGCTCCGTAGTTATATCCTCATAAAATAAAAAGAGACCTGAAATACAAAGAAAGAACAATGAAAAAAGAAAAACCACACCACTCAATAAATATTTAAGTGAACCAAGCAATGGCTCTTGGCCAACTGATTTATTTTTGCACTCCCACTGCATGCTGCCAACAGAGGTTAATATTCCCCTCGCAGACAGAGTGAATGCAAGGGGAGCTAGCTTTCCCTTCCCACCCTCCCAACCTGTGGGCACTCACTTTATCTTCTCTCCATTGCAGAGAGTTTAAAAAAACTCTCCAGCGCTGGAACGGTTATTATTAAAACTTATTATTATTATTATTATAACGGTTATTATTAAAACTTACTCTATTTTTTTTTTTAAATGACAAGTTCATATAAAAGCAAGAAAGAAGGCTGGGGGACCTGTCTTTCTTGCTTTTATATGTTGACTATAGAGTCCCGTTAATATAACAATCTAAGCAAATCCAATGCTTTCCCATAGAAGTATATAATCGTTGTGCTGCACCGAGTAGCATCTCCTCATAGAGATGCATTGACTCAGTACATCTCATCACATATGGGGAATATTCAGTGTCTCCATGCAGAGCGTAGAAACACTGAATGTCAATGCAGCACACTGTGCAGCACTGACCCAGGAAGCACCTCTGGTAGCCATCTGAGTGACTGGCACTAGAGATGATCCTAGGCAGCAATATAAACATTTATGTTAAAAAGCCGGCAGGTACAGACTGTAGACACCAGAATCACTACATTAAGATGTAGTTGTTCTGGTGACTATAATGTCCATTTAACTAGAAGGCAACATATAAGCAATAAACCATTTTACATCTATCATAGGTTTCTACATACCTTGACTTGATGATTACCTATATTATGATGTAACAAGTGCTGCTGGATTACTCACAGACCTTGAACCATATGTTGGTTTCACAACTTATCTGACATATTTGTTTCTGTTACTTTCCACACACTTAGATGATAAGAGTTCCCTTTTGGGATTTTATGTTTAAACTGAGAAATTCCATTCTATTTCTCTAACAAATTAAGGTGATATAAGAAGTCTTATTTGAAGGGTTAAGGCTTATTTGCACCATAAGCACTTTTCATTATTGCAAACTGTTTGTTGCTCAGTGCTACATGAGCTTACTCTCATGTTTATGATTGGGCTATAGAGATTTATAAAAGTTCACTAAAATGGTCAATTGTACTGGCAGCACTCCCTTAGTGAGACCTGGAAACTGGTTTCAGTGGGCATATCATTTATGTCAGTTACTATTGCAGTGACTATGGTTTCCTGTGGACTGCACACACTCATTTTGGTAGCTTTCAGAGTTTGCACACCACAAACCTAGCCTGCCACCCACACTTACTTTAGCTTACTTGAGTATGACTCTTTCCACACAGACATGAGACCAGCTCCTCCAGACCTCACACACAGTCACCAAATCAGAGGCTTCTCATTGAGATTAGTTATTTCCCAATTAAGAAACTGAATGTCTCTTCTGAGAAAAATGGTGAGGGCTTGTTAAAGCTGCCGTTTATAAGATCTGCAGCCTTTGCAAGCGCTTTTAATATATTCCCCCCAATGAATACATCAGGGACGTCTTTAATATTCATTAGACCCTGGGCAAGCATTTGCTTTGCTCCCTGGGCCCCTTCCCTCCCCACTCCGTGGCATTCAATCATGTAACAACCCACACACGTACACAGATCATAAACATAGATCATATCAGGGGTGTGTTTCCATGTAGTTGCCTTTTAAATGTGGATGTACATTGTTAGTGTTTGCATGTAATGTTTGAGTTTGCAGGGGTGTTTTTGCTTGTTGTGTGTGATTGCTGGGATGTATGCACATACATATATACACAAATATACATACACCTTAACACACAGATACCCGCATATAAACACACTGACAAATGCACACACCTGGACACATGCACACATCATTATTTATACAAACACCTTGACACAGACACAAATCTTGACACATACACTGACACAGATTCACACACTGGCACACACACATACAAATACACACACAGACATACACACAGATTCACACACTGACATATGCACACACACATACACATCGTTATTTTAATATTTGTAGCCACAACTATTACAACTTAGAAATGGAAATATAATGTTAAATATGTTACAGCACAGTACACCAATATCGGTGGGTCCTACAATAATTTTGACATAGGAGAGTAACATGCTTAAACAGCTTTTACAGACTCAATGTATTCTTTACTGTGGTCACCTCCAAAGGGGCACCTATAGTGTATGGGTGAGGTGCTCAGCCCAATGGGAATCTGGTCTGGATTCCAAATCTACACAGAAAAGAGGGAGATCGGGGGCACACCCATAACTTTCAAAGTAGTGATATACATACAAAATCTAGATAAGGGATAGTGCACAGAAAATAATAACAGTTCTACGTTTCACAAGGCTACTGGAAATCATCTAAGCAAACACATATATGGATTCAGTTCCACCAAATGGCCATGTAGTAGTAAGCCAGCCACTATATGTACATACTTGGGATCCTTACATATGGATAATACAGAATGTGTCATTTTGATATTTCTGACTCTCTCTCTCTCTCGAGGTGGTGTTACTCTGACCTCATTGCATAAGTGATATGCTATTTACATTTACATACCTTGTTTTCGATATATTTCTATATAACTTTCATATGAACAACCAAAAATAATAAAAGGTAAACAGATGAGTGATCCATACTTACAATGAAAATGTTTATTTGTCAGTTTGCTGATCCATTGATTTTCTCAAACAATTTGCGCTTTATCACACACTTCTTTTGAAAGCGGTCTGCTTACTAATATTTATTGCTGCTATCTGCTTGGCAGGCAGCTTAATTAAGAGTACAGATTGATCATACTAGAAACTAGCACATTTATGACATATTTCATCATTGATGAAAAGGTGCAATTATTGATTATGTTTTTGTATAACAATGAGCATAGGAGGGTGTGCAACGGGAGCAGGAATACTATTGCCCCAGGCCACTAGTATGAGATACTTGGCAAGGGGAATGTGGTTTGCAGCCAAACACCATTCTTCTATTGATTAAAATATCAGTAGGTACACTGAGATATCAATTGGCATAGAGCTACACGTGAGGCACCAGACAAGGATTCTTAGAATTTAACCATCACTTTTTCAGAATTCTTTGATTAATATTCTCCACGTGAGAAGGACCATCCACACTGAAATCTGAAAGTTTCAAGACAATTCATTTGTGCTGCCCAGCAGGTAAAAAGTTGCTAGCTGATAATAAGCTAAAAGTCGGTAATAAGCTTATTGACAAGCTTAGGTAGCTGGAACACTCCATGTACCATAACCACTACAGTGCACCTATCACTCTCAACTAATGAGCTAAGCTCTGCATTCCAGACTTAGCTCAATGAACAAAGCATCCTGACTGTGAGGAAGCAAAGAGCAGAACCTGGCAGACCCCAAGTAAAAAGTCAAAACATTAGAAAACAATTTGACTAATTACATTGATGGAACGCCAGGGCAGTATTGCCATCAAAACCATTATGTAGTGTTATGGTGTCTGGAATACATTTCCTCTCCATGGGGATTATAGGTTTAAAACTTACCTTTTCACCCATGCTGCGCCAATCTTGTAACCACTGGTCAAGCCTGGCCCTGACTCCATGGCTGAGATCATCAATCTTGATGAGCTCAGCCAATCCAATTCTTTACCACAGGGAAGCATGGGAGGCTATGACACATGCCTGGCAAAACGCTGTCTGACACCAATTAACATCATCTCATAGAGATGCATTAAATCAGTGTATTACTATAGGGGACATTCAGTGCCTCCATTCAGAGTGTGGAGATGCTGAGCACCAATATTGCACACTATGCGTGCAGCATTGATCTAGGAAGCACCTCTAGTGGACGTCTGAGTGACTGCACCTAAAGGTGAAACTAGGCAGTAATGTAAACACTGCCTTTTAAGAGAATGTTTACAGTGCTAACACTTACATTAAGCCGTAGTGGTTTTGGTGACTATAGTGTCCCTTTAAGATGGGTAATAGACAACAAGCCTGATTTAATATATAACCTGGAACTTCAGCAGCCTGATCTAATGATAACATCAATGAATATTGTACAGAAAAGGCAAGTAGTGTGCTCATTGCTGAAGGATAAAGTTTAACCTTGAACATGCCTGCGAACTATTGTTTTTTGAGGAATCATTCTAAAAACGTTACTTTGTAATTAAAACCAACATAATTTGTGTATAGCAATATATTGCTATGTTTTATTCAGTTTATTGTCATGGATAAAAAAAAAAAAAATCAATTGCACTTTGCTGCTATTCGTTTTATTTAGTCTCCAAAATGTAGTTTGAAAGTACAGGATTGATTGAATGTGCTCATAGAAAATATAATTGCAGGAACATAGAACATTTCTCCTTTTTCCTGTCTATCTTTATATCTGTAACAATATAAACAGTAAATAATTATTACTGTAGCTATGGTGTATACTTTCCCTGTCAATGACATATTCAAGGTCTTGTGTTGCCTACTGTATGACCTTGATTTTAAAAGCATGAAAAAAATAACAAACCTTCAGCCAGGAATCAGCTTATCAAGATTTATTCTGACAAAATATAATAAAAATAATTATAAAAAATAAAAATCATCTTTTATAAGAAAAAGAGAATACAGATTTAGTCTTTGTTTTAAGCAGTTCTTTTCTAATAACTCTCCTTTTACAAGTCCTTAGAACAAAACAATGCAGTGACCTTCACTGATATGGGAAATATAGAACCTGCTTTTAATTTTAAAATATGGTAATAAAAACTTGTTTTACAACAGTTTTTATTATATCATCACTACTTTAAAGGCAAATAGCTTCGACTAATAAAGATAATGCACCACATACCAATTACTAACAACCTCTGTTTCTGCCATTTTTACATAAACTGCTAGATTGCAGATTAAATGTGCAATTTGCACAACAGCATAGTTGGAGGCACACCTTAAGAGTTAGATGCAGAAGGTCACCATTTTCATTGATGTTTATTGGTAAAGGTTTAGTTATTTATAACCCATCTTACCCTATACAGTTATTATCTTATTCAAAACGCTCATGTGATTTCATTGATAAGTCATACCTGGTGTACCATGTATTGTGCACAATGTCTAAAAAGTCTCCTTTCCTTTATGGGATTTATTAGGGAATAAATACAAAATATTTGAATTACAAAGCCCATTTTTTTAATTATCATTATCCCTACTATCCATCCATTCATCTCTCTCTAGATCTGGATGTTCTTGTTTCCCTGTATATGCTTACAATGCCCCATTGGTCCATGGTGCTTCTTTTCCTTTGTTGCTATTGCAATTTGTTGTCAAAAAATATCTATGCCAGCATGGAATGTCCTACATATTTAGCTTTGCCAACTCAATGTCAACGTAGCCTTCTTTCCATTGGTTGAGTAGCACATTGCATTTTGGGGAATGGTAAGCATATCCAGGGAAAAAATAAATAAATCGTTATGTTTAGTACACAAATATGCCACTCTCTCACTTTTCAGTTCCCAAGCACTTCTCTCTCCATTAGAGGGATCTTTGTCTGTTTTTTTTTCATTAGTACTTACATTTATATCATTATATTGGCACCTGTCAAGGGATAGTATATATTAGACAGCAGTTTTTGTATTTTCATGTGTTGGAAGCAGGAAAACTAACAATCAGAAACATCTGAGCGACTCTGGCATGGCCAAAAATTTATGGCTAGATGTCTGGGTTAGAGCATCTAAAAAATGGCAAGTCTTGTGGGATGTTTCTGGCATGCAGTGGTTAATACCTACCAAAAGTGGTGCAAGGAAGGTAAACAGGTGAACCTGCATCAGAGTCATGGGCGCTCATGGCTTCTTGAAGCACTTGGGGAGCGAAGACTATCCTGTCTGGTCCGATCACACAGAAAAGCTACTGTAGCTCAAATTGATGGAAAACTTAATGCTGGCCAGGATAGAAAGGTGTCAGTACAAACAGTGCATTACCGTTTGCTGCATATGGGGATGCATAGCTGCAGACCAGTCAGAGTGCCCATGATGATCCCTGTCCACCTCCGAAAGCTCCTTCAATGGTGATGTGAGTGTCAGAATTGAAACATGGAATAAAGGAAGAAGGATGCTTGGTCTGAGGAATCACATTTTCTTTTAGATTAGGTGGATGCCTGGGTGTGTTGTTTAGCCGGTGAAGAGATGGCAGGCCAGAGGAGCACTCTGGATAATCCAGATGTGGATTCTATGCTCACTGTGCCTAGTGGGGTATCATCTCTACCTCCCTGATGAGGCACAAAGAAGGCAGAAACAATAGTTTGGGGTTACTGTTTCTCTGATGCAGAGAAAACTTGCCTGCATTTTGGCTATGGATTGCCCTTATGGGTGGGATCAGTCTGATATGCCTTGGAATAGGTTCTCTATCTAATGGCACAAGTGAGCAGAAACTATTTTGAGACCTGAGCGGGGATTTACCGAAGGGCAAAATACTGAGTTTTTCTAAGCTTTTGTCCATTCTCAGAGTTTTCACATTCTCTGTTTTTGTTGCAATGCTTTCTGGGAAACTTTGGGTTAATGTGGCATTAATGCAGATGTTATTTTGACATGTACCAGCTACCTAGCAATGGTTGCAGACCAAGTGCATCCCTTTATAGCAATGGTATTTCCTGATGAAAGCATAATGCACCCTGCCACACTGCAAAATGGGTTCAAGAATGACTTGAGGAACATGACAATGAGTTCAACGTGTTGCCTTGACCTCCAAATTCCCAAGATCTCAATCCAGTTGAGCATCTGTGAGATGTGCTGGAGCAAAAAGTCTGATCCATGACCCTTCGCAACTTGCAGGACTTAAAGGATGTGCTGCAAGTCTATGTGCCAGATGCCTCAGGACACATTCAGTGATCCATGCATTGATGCATTAGAGTTGTTTTGGCATGATGAGGGGTACCTACACAATATTAGGAAGGTTGTTTTAATGTTGTGCCAGTGTAAATATCCAGTTTATTGCTGAAGAAGTTTTTAAAAAGTTCATTAAATATGTCTTCAAAATAAATAATTTTGTGTAGCACCATGCAGGCATAAGTACCGTATTTATCGGCGTATAACACGCACTTTTTTCCCCTGAAAATAGGGGGAAAATCGTGGGTGCGTGTTATACGCCGATATCCCATAATTACTTACCTGTCCTGAAGCGTGGGCCGGCTTCACAGCGCGCACCGCGGTACAGGAACTTTAATTTAAGGTTCCGGTTTCCGGCGGGACTGAAAGGAAGTGTGCACAATAGTGTGCACACTTCCTTTCAGTCCCGCCGGAAACCGGAACCTTAAATTAAAGTTCCTGTTCCGCAGTGCACGGTGTGAAGCCGGCCCACGCTTCAGGACAGGTAAGTAATTATGGGAGGGGAGGAAAGTACACTATGGGAGGGGAGGGGAGGGGGAGGAAAGTACACTATGGGAGGGGAGGGGGAGGAAAGTACACTATGGGAGGGGAGGGGGAGGAAAGTACACTATGGGAGGGGAGGAGGGGAAGTACACTATGGGAGGGGAGGAGGAGGAAAGTACACTATGGGAGGGGAGGGGGAGGAAAGTACACTATGGGAGGGGAGGGGGGAGAATACTATGGGAGGGGAGAGGGGAGAATACTATGGGAGGGGAGGGGGGGAGAATACTATGGGAGGGGAGGGGGGGGAGAATACGAGGGGAGGGGGGGGAGAATACTATGGGAGGGGAGGGGGGAGAATACTATATACTATGGGAGGGGAGGGGGGGAGAATACTATGGGAGGGGAGGGGGGGAGAATACTATGGGAGGGGAGGGGGGAGAATACTATGGGAGGAGGGGGGGAATACTATGGGAGGAGGGGGGAATACTATGGGAGGGGGGAGAATACTATGGAAAGGGGGGAGAATACTATGGAAAGGGGGGACACTATGGGATGAGGGGGGAATACTATGGGATGAGGGGGGGGAATACTATGGGATGAGGGGGGAAATTTCCTGGAATTTCTTTCTAAAAATGAGGTGCGTGTTATACGCCTGTGCGTGTTATACGCCGATAAATACGGTATGTTATTGGTAAGTAGATTAATACAGGCAGTTTACTGAGCATAACTCCTACAAATCTTCACCAGGCAAAGATATAGTGTTGGTGGAAAAAGGTTTCATGTCATTTGAACACAGTGAACAGCAAAAGGCCCATATAACACTAATATGTGTTTAATTACAAGACATATTCTGAAAAAACGGAACCAGAGAATGTTGGATAACCCTTTTATTAAAATAGAGCATATAACAATAATAAAGTGAAAACATGAAAATCCAAATGTGACAGCTAAAGGCAATCTTAATAAACTAAAATAGTAAGACAATACCCTCCCAAAACCTATGCCAGTATTAGGGAAAATCCTTTATTAATTGCTAGGGTAGATAGTTAGGGTATGTCTACTAAATATCTCCTATAGGGTAAAGCTATAACACCAAGAATAGGATAACCAGGACTAAGTATATAGCATGAGTCACTAATATGAAATCAGAACTGGAGTTAAATGATGAAGCCAAGTAGCTACTTCTAACAGCTAAATGTTACTCAGTTAACCATGTGATTGACTTAAATGTAACAAAAATTGTACCCTAACAGCTAAGAGACAATGAATTTGCCCTGCTAATGGGCTAGAGACAGAGGAGGAAGGTCTGTTATAAAGTCTTCAAAATTCTCCGTGGTGAAGACTGAAAAAAATAAATAAATAAAGAAGAATTGTGCTATAAATAATTAACCCTTAGTATAGGATATATTACATAATTTAGATATAGACTCACGATCCCTCTCTCTTAACGGCTACTCAAACGGCTGCTATTTCAACAGTTCTATTAAAAACACTGTTGAGACCTTGTTCGGATCCTTTTGAACAGAAGCATATCAAAAGTACATAGTAATGTACTGCTTCTATTCTTACAGTCTCCTCTCCGTACTTTTGCAGGAGAGTCGTGCTGCATACTGATCCACGCCCACAGAGGCTCCTATTGGTTGACCACAACGAAGGGGCGGATTTAAGTTTTGGCGCAAGATTTAAATAAGCCACCTATGGGGGGTGTCCTCACATTAGCCCTGGACGAAACGCTTGTTGGGCATTTTTTAAATGCTTTTATTTGGTATTATGATTTGGGAAGTTTAATTTATTTTGGCATCTTTAATTTGTTTACTCTAGTTGGGGTCTAGCTAGCGTCAAGCCTTCAGCGACTGTCATGCTTAGATTACGCTATGTTCCTGCTGTAGACCTTTAACCCCTTAAGGACACATGACATGTGTGACATGTCATGATTCCCTTTTATTCCAGAAGTTTGGTCCTTAAGGGGTTAAATTGCTTGTACAGGGATTCGAGTAATACAGGTTAACTCTTGATATTAGGTAGTGTTCACTTCACCAAGAACAACATATCTGTATTCTCTACCCCATAGCTACCAGGCAGCAGCATATTATATTTAGTAATCTAGACAATCGCATTTATTTATTGAGAAATATATCTATCAGGACTAGTGATGTCCCGAACGGTTCGCTGGCGAATAGTTCCTGGCGAACATAGCTTGTTCGCGTTCGCCACGGATGGCGAACATATGCGATGTTCAGTCCGCCCCATATTCGTCATCATTGGGTAAACTTTGACCCTGTACCTCACAGTCAGCAGACACATTCCAGCCAATCAGCAGCAGACCCTCCCTCCCAGACCCTCCCACCTCCTAGACAGCATACAATTTAGATTAATTCTGAAGCTGCATTCTTTTTTTTTATTATTATTTAATTTTTTTTTTTTTAGACAGAAGTGTGTTATATTTGAGCATGCTAGGCTGAACGTGTGTATTTCATGGCTAGTTGCACTGAGGGTATGAGTATATAGCAGTACATTGTTGTGAAAGATGGCTGTCATGTTTAGGGTGTAGCTTGCATGTTATCAACTGTGTATTTATATCAGCAACTCCACCACTAGTTATAAATCAAGTGAGTCGCCCCATGAGATGAGACTAGTGAATAACATAATACATGAATGGTTAAGGTAAAGGCATGTAAGGAACTACGACAATAAACTATTTAGGAGGTGAAATAATGACATGTTTAAACGCTTGCTACTTTACGATTAGTTAATGTGCAGAGAGCAGTTCATGTGATCAAAGGCATGGTGTGGAGGATCGGCTATAGTGGGACATGCTTGGCAGGCTGCTGTTTACTGCTTGTGCTCATCCGATCCCTTCTGGGCGCCAGGTGCAGACCCTGGGAGTCCCTGATACCTGGAACAACAAAGGCAAGTCTCTGGCTGAGTGCCAGGTTCGCGGCTTGAGGTGGTGGAAGCTTGTTTTGTCGGGTGGTTGGATCTGTCCCGGTGGTGCTTCACGTCTGGTGCGGATTGTGGTGGCTTAAGGTGGAGGCGAGTGCTTGAAGTGGGGCAGGCTCTGCATTTCTGTTTGTGCCTCCGGTCCCATCTTCGACGCCTTTGCGTTGGTGGATTTTAATGGGGACTGCTTTGCTTAGCTGTGGTGGAGCTTGTTGGGGCTGTGGTGGAGCTTGTTGGGGCTTCCTGTTTGTTATTTGCTTTTTTTTTTTTGTGTAATCTAATTGCAGTTGCCTGCCTGCTAGCGTGTGTGTCAGGCTCACAGCGTATACTGTGCCCACTTGCCCAGTGCCACCACTCATATCTGGTGTCACAATAGCTTGCATTTAAAAAAAAAAAAACTTTTTTGACTGTAATATAATAGCAGTCAGTTTCCTTCACACGTGTGCATTTCAGGGCCTGCCAGGGCACAGTGTCACACCAGTGCAACTCATAACTGGTGTAACAGTAGTGTACATTAAAAAAAAAAAAACTAGAAATTTGACTGTGAAATAGTAGCAGTCAGTTTCCTTCACAAGTGTGCGTTTCAGGGCCTGCCAGGGCACAACTCTGGTGTAACAGTAGTGTACATTTAAAAAAAATTCAGGGGGCTTGTTGTCACCTTTTGGGGACCCTTAGTGTTGTACGTGGCTGGGTGGAGGAAGAGACCTTCAATGACATCAGTGAGGACAAGGAACGGGACATGGCTAGCTTGGTATCCAACCTTGTGCAAAGGGGCAGTTTGCGGTCGTGCAAATGGACTGTTTGCGGTTGTTTGCAGTGCGTTAAACGGGGAGTTTGGTCTGTCACTGTGAAGCGGGTGTAACCCTTACACTACCTGATCGATACAACATCATACCTGATGTTTTAAAGCACGTTATTCCAAACAATTTAGGAATGTTAGGTGATTTATGCCCTTTATGGATTAAAACCAGACTCTGCATCAACTATGTCATTTTCCATGGGAGTTTTGCCATGGATCCCCCTCCGGCATGCCACAGTCCATGTGTTAGTCCCCTTGGGAAAGTTCTGTGTCTCTTAGCTGTTAGGGTAATTAATTTTGATACAATTTTTGTTACATTTAAATAAATCACAGGGAGGCGGAGCCAACCGCGAGCCGAGCTGGACGTGCTGTAGCTGAGCTCTGACAGGGACCGCGGGTAATCCACCAACATCGGGCGAACAACGCAATATGGGACACCCCAGAAAAGGTACCAACCCAGCTCAAACCTCCCAGAAGCAGTCCATAGCAAAAACGGGCGCTCTCACCAAATTTTTTAAAGATAATCCAGCGAAAAACGCTGATGAAGTAGGCCCCAAAATGGCGGCGGAAGTATTAAACGAGCATTCTTCATCCTCACCCCCACTAAGCCCAGCCAGCTCGGACACAACTTCCACACACATAGATGCAGATCTGAGAGCTATACTGAACAATCTGCCAACAAAGCAAGATATCCATGCTTTGATTCAGAAAATGGAATCCTCATTTCAAAATAAACTAGACAATATGGCGGCCGAAGTTAAAGGGGTAGAGGAAAGATTAGAAGCGCTTGAAGACAACCAAGACCACACACTCACTCAAGTTCAGCAAGTTCATCAGGCCCTGGAAGCTCAAAATACACAGATGGCCATGATGTACAGAGCTATAGATGATATTGACAATAGGGGAAGGCGCAACAATTTGCGGCTAAAAGGCATACCAGAAGTTGAAGGGGAAAACCTTCCTAAATTACTACAAGAGCTATTCAATTATTTACTCCACAAAGATCCAGCGGAGCACATTCTGTTCGATAGAGCCCATAGAGCACTGAGACCACGAGGCCCAGCCTCAGACGCCCCAAGAGACATAATTTGCCGTTTACATTATTTTGGAACAAAAGAAGAAATACTTCGAGAACTACGAAAAACATCCCAACCACTGCTTTTTCTGGGGGCCCAAATACAAATCTACCCCGACCTTTCATGGATGACACTACAAGCAAGACGGCTTCTTAGACCCCTGACAGATTTACTACGTGCCAGAAACATCAAATACAGATGGGGATTCCCCCTCTCATTAACTGCCACACATAACGGAACCACCGCTACCGTGACCACTGCAGAGGATATCGCCATATTTACGTCTACTTTAAACTTACCCGAAGTGCAGATTCCCGATTGGTACGGCCCGATCCAAGCACCTCATAACTACCCCCGCCCTCAGAGATCGAGATGGCAAACACCACCAAAGAAGCGTCGTAATGACAACCACCTTCCTCAGCGGAACTCACAAAAGCAACAAGCAGAACCACACCGAATCTGACCAGATCACGCCAGAGATGGTCGGAAAACCACGTAAACGACCAATGAGATTTTACCTATTTTTTGTCCACTGACCACCATCCTGTTTAGGACTGATCCAGACAATCAGCAAAAAGGGACTCAGACTTTGGTTTCGCACTATAGGAGGCCCCTCGTGCCTCTCCCCATCGGTAACAAGGACTCTAACACCTAGGTTTTTCAAGAGACTCACAAGGGGACTTTGCCGCTGGAGAGGGCAATTACCTCCTGCCAAGGAGACGACAGGTGAAAAGGTAGAGGCTTTCCAACCACCACATCGAAAGACGAGACTGTGCAACATCAAAATGACCTACCGAACCAATCCAGTGACTCTCACCACTAGAATGGGATAGGTAACACACAACTTGTAAACGGGAATGCCTCCCCCCTCTCAGCACATGCCAGAGCAGGAGGCTGAGAATGCATATTTACCTAAAAGTTTCCCGATTGTGTTTAATCATTTTAACAGGTTATTGATCAAATCTGCCTCTGTATTCACTCTCCTACCCTTCCTCCCTCTGGCTAACCTACCACCCCCCCTCTGAACCGCTTCCCCCGCTTGCTCTGACCCTCAGGGGCGTCGGGGGGCTGGAGGGACCCTCGGGGGCGACCCCAGGTCCTCTCCCCCGCGACATGCTCTTTTTCCATCCCCACCTTTCTATCTTGGTATTGTAATATGTATTGAAGGGGTACTGGTGGGCTGAGGGTAAATGGGGGCGGGGTGGGGACCAAGGGATACTACAACCAAGAGAGAGCGGGTGAGAGTGCTACTCTAGTGTGAAACCATATCCAACTCTATATAGATGAACTGCTCTAAAATACCCTACGGGCCCAAGAGGCCCACTCGCAGCGCATAAAATGGTCCCAATTCCTTATAGTACTACAACGCCCGACACACATATCCAACCATAACGAATCAGGTGGATTACCCGCCACCACCCCTACCTCGCATACGCCACCCTAGACTTCCCCCCCCCACCACAGATAGACTGTGGAATCCTCTGTAGCAGCAATACAAGCCCAAGCGGTGCCTTACCTGTCTCCCCGTGTTCACTCAACACGCTAGGAGAAAGCCACCGGCTAAAAGGGCTTACCCATTCATAAGATTAAAGCACTCTCATTCGCTAGCTCCAGAGTTTATCCTACGTATTTGTATATAGTTTGGATTCAATCCGGTTTATTTCTTCCTATTGTTACGCTGATATTTGCACCCACTGTAACTTTCTTGGAGTCACCTCTTCGCACACACTACTACCTGAGCAGACATCGCTTACACAACCCTAATACTACACACTCTTGGACGCAAGGAGTCTTTTCCCCTCCCGGACTAACCCACCATGGCTACAATTCGTATAACGACCCTAAATGTGAGAGGACTTAACTCCCCTCTCAAAAGATCTATAGCTCTCAGGGAACTTCACGATCTTAGAACAGATATAGCGTTTCTACAAGAAACACATTTCAAAGCAGACTCAGCCCCAACCCTACGCAATAAACACTACCCGACAGGTTACTTTAGCAACTATGAAGGTTCCAAATCAAAAGGGGTAGCCATTCTTATAAATGCACATATACCCTTCACGTACATGTCACACCAATCGATCGCAGATGGCAGGCTTCTGGTAGTCAAGGGAAAGATAGGGAACACAGTAGTGACTCTCGCCAACCTATACCTCCCCAACAACAAGCAATGCACACACTCCCGCAAATACCTTACTGCAGTAGAC
The DNA here is from genome assembly GCF_036172605.1 of Pelobates fuscus. Classification (NCBI taxonomy): domain Eukaryota; kingdom Metazoa; phylum Chordata; class Amphibia; order Anura; family Pelobatidae; genus Pelobates; species Pelobates fuscus. The sequence goes on from NC_086317.1 coordinate 116,682,541, forward strand.
AAAGTCACGGAAGGGATCCTTATTTTAGGGGGAGATTTCAACATTTCAATAGATTCTGACTTAGACACAACCTCCAAATACACCAAGTACAATGCAACCTCCAGGTCCAGAATTGTCCAACTCCTAGACGAGCATCATCTCTTCGACTGCTGGCGTGTGACACACCCCACCTCCCGGGACTATTCCTTTTTCTCAGCGGTTAAACAAACCTACTCGAGATTAGACATGCTTTTTCTCCAACATAGACACCTGCACCTCATACAATCCTGTGAATATGGCCCTATAACATGGTCGGACCATGGCCCCCTCTCCATGACAATCCAGATACCAAACTTGATCCCATCAAGATCACAATGGAAACTTAATGATACATTACTCAACGACCCGACCCACGTAACCTCATTACAAGAGACACTTACTAAGTATTTTGAAGAAAACTGCACCCCGGCAGTATCACCCACGGTTATCTGGGAGGCCCACAAAGCTGTAATACGGGGACACATAATCGCCCTAGCTTCCCGACAAAAGAAAGCGAGGGAGGCTCAGATTACATCCCTCACGACAGACATCAGAAACCTAGAACGCACCCACAAACACCACTTACGCCTAGATACCTACAAAGAACTAGTAGACAAGCGCTCCTCTCTCCAGACACTACTGAACGCAAAAGTCCAGAAATCACTCTTTTACTCCAAACATAAATATTACACCCAGAGCGGAAAATGTGGCCGCATGCTAGCCAGGGCGATACAAAAAGAGAGGCAACAATCATACATAACCCACATCAAAAACTCTAATGGGACTGTGACTCACCTATTGCCAGACATAATGAAAGAATTCCACTCCTACTATACTAACCTATACAATCTCAGGCCCCAGCCACCAGACCCAGAGGACATCCAAAACTTTCTCACTCAGAGATTAGCACAAACGATTCCACCCAACGCCAGACAAATACTAGACTCCCCAATTACACCCGAGGAATTCTCACTAATCACAAGACAGTTGCCGTTAGGAAAAAGTCCGGGGCCTGATGGCTTCTCGGCCAAATACTTTAAAACATTTTCCGCAACCCTGAACAAACCGTTTCTACAGGCTTTTAATTCCTTAAACCATGGCCACACCCTACCACGAGAAACACTTGAAGCTCATATCACACTCATACCCAAACCAGGCAAAGACCCAAAGGAATGTGGCAGCTACAGGCCCATCTCCCTAATAAACGTTGACCTAAAAATCTTTACAAAGATATTGGCGGTCCGTCTCAAGCCCTACCTGCAGGGCCTAGTCCACCCAGACCAATCAGGGTTCGTGCCAGGCCGAGAAGCCAAGACTAATACCACCAAAGTATTGAATCTCATATACCATGCACAGATGGAAAGGGACCCGAGCCTTATCCTCACGATTGACGCCGAAAAGGCGTTCGACAGGGTGGACTGGGCCCTGTTAAAGGCTACAATGCAGGCCATGGGCTTCGGGCCCAACTGGCTAGCTTGGCTCTCAGCCATTTACTCCAGACCGGGGGCTAAAATAAGGGTTAATGGCCAACTTACGGACACAGTTCACATCTCCAATGGGACACGACAGGGGTGCCCCCTTTCCCCCCTTCTGTTCATCCTGACACTAGAACCCTTCCTCCAGGGAATCAGAGACAACCCGAATATTCAAGGTATACAAATAGCGGACAGGGAGTATAAGGTCTCTGCTTTTGCAGACGACCTTTTATACACGATACGGAACCCCGAAACCTCACTACCTCACCTGCTACGGGAAATCGACCAGTATAACCTAGTGTCCAACTATAAAATGAACAGTAGCAAAAGTGAGATCCTGCCCTTAAGCATCCCAGAAGAGCTAGGGTCCCGACTTAAACAGACATACCCCTTCCACTGGCCACAGACCTCAGTAAGGTACCTAGGAATACAACTCACAAATACACTTAACAAAACATACGAACTCAACTTTCCCCCACTGTTAGCCAACATAGATAGGGATTTAAAAAATTGGAACAAACCCCAATTCAGTTGGCTATGCAGAGTACACATACTAAAAATGGCCATCCTACCAAAATTCCTATATGCACTACAAACACTGCCTATAAAAATACCAGCCGCTTTCTTTAAAACGGCAAAACACATCCTCTCCACCTTCCTATGGGCTGGTAAACGCCCGAGAACCCAATATACACAACTGACGAGACATAAGTCACACGGAGGCCTAGGAGTACCAGACATAGAGACATACCACAAGGCGGTGGTCCTCTCCAGAATCTATGATTGGACTAATGCCTATAACCAGAAACAATGGGTACAATTAGAAGCGACAAGCCTAAAAGTTCCCATTAGCACAATACCCTGGCATGAAACAGGTCTGACATTGATTAGACAAAACCACTCAGACCACCCAACAGTAATCCCCACGCTGAAATATTGGAACAATATCAAAAAACTTGAAAACATTGCCCCCTACCCCTCCCCACTATACCCAATAACTAACAACCCATATTTTGAACCGGGCCTCTCACAGCACGCCTACCGAAACTTTGGGAACCAACAAGAACAACTATGTCTAAAAGACGTAATCGATGCGGAGGGAATAGTCCCATTATCAAACCTAATCCAAACGCCCACACACACACCTATGCAATGCTACAATTATGCTCAGCTCTCGCATTTCCTACAAACGCACCAGTCACTCTCACAAGGTAATAGACCACTGTCCACATTCGAGCACAGGGCCCTCTTAGGGACAATGAAAAAGAAACACATCACCGTGTTCTATAAAACACTGCAGATGACCCTACATGCCCAACTCCCAGATTTCACAAAGTCCTGGGAAAAAGAACTAAAGTTTACATTAACAACTGACGAATGGGAAATGATATTTAAAAACACCTTTAAGTCCACTACTAACACTATTGCCCAAGAGAGCAATTATAAGCGCATTTCGAGATGGCATTTCACGCCAACCAGGTTACGCAACTTCTTCCCGAACACATCCAACCTCTGTTGGAGATGCAAAACGGATGTAGGGTCTCCGGGCCACATTTGGTGGTTCTGCCCCATAATTCAAACATACTGGAGCAAACTAACCACCATAATGACGCTTATAACGAAATATGCGGTTCCGCAAACCCCCGAGGTCCTCCTTTTCATGCTATATCCCACCCCCCTACCAAAATCTACACGCCTTCTGCTCCATCACCTGCTTACAGCAGCTAATGCCCTAATTCCTCTCAAATGGAAGCAAAACACACCTCCATCCATTAGGGAATGGATCAACAAGGTAGACTCCATCAGACAGATGGTGGAACTCTCTCATTCTATAGCGGGCACGTATGATGTATTCACGTACACCTGGGCACCATGGGATAAATATATCAAAGACTCGGCACTATCCCCTCTCCACGATACTTAGTCCACAGTAATAACTACGGGCGAGTTCGAAGAAGCTCCTTCCGGGCAGATGTCGCCTCTTAGAGTAACGTTATGGGTACCTCACTAAATGTATACTTACCGTTATCAATATTGTAACAGTGGTGTGTAAAAGGTTTGACATTCTTTAAATATGCAGATGTACATAAATGTCATTTCACCCCAGAATACTGTAATATGGTACTTGTTCTGCAATGTATTGACTCATTTATTAATTTATTGTAAAGTGCAAAATTGAATAATAAAAATTTTGAAAATTAAAAAAAAAAAAGAAAAAAAAAAGAAATACGCAATTATGTTTGTGAAAGAGGGATTTTCCTCATTATTTATTATTGTTTTAAGGTTAATCCAATAATGGATGCTTACTCATCTCTGTAATGTTGTTTTTATATTATGTTAAACCATACTTTGTTTAATTCCATGGTATTGTTCACCGAACTGTGAAATCTTAAATATCCTTATAATTAAAAAAAATATATACTTTCAAAAATAAATCACATGGTTAACTGAGTAACATTTAGCTGTTAGAAGTAGCTACTTGGCTTCATCATTTAACTCCAGTTATGATTTCATATTAGTGGCTCATGCTATATACTTAGTCCTGGACTGGTTATCCCATACTTGGCATTATAGCTTTACCTTATAGGAGATATTTAGTAGACATACTCTATCTATCTATCTACCTATCTATCTATCATCTATCTATCTATCTATCTATCTATCTAAGCAATTAATAAAGGATTGTCCCTAATACTGGCATAGGTTTTGGGAGGGTATTGTCTTACTATTTTAGTTTATTAAGATTGCCTTTAGTTGTCACATTTGGATTTTCATGTTTTCACTTTATTGTTGTTATATGCTCTATTGTAATAAAAGGGTTATTCATCATTCTCTGGTTTAGTTTTTTCGGAATATGTCTTATGTGTTTAAACTAAGGTTAGGCCGTTACTAGTTGGGTATTCCCGTGAGACCTTTCTCTTTCTCATTTATTCTTTAATATGTGTTTAACTTATAACACAATGTGAAACAACTACACAGATACATGAATGTATGTAGCGGGAAATGGGATGCAAATTAATGATAACAGGGCCTACCCCAAATCCCCCCAATAATGACAGACACCGAATTTGGATGAAACAGGCCACAGCATTTATTATACCACACAAACTGTAGGACTCATCCATCATTTATCAAACTTTATCATTTTAATTAGAATAAAGAGATAAATACATAAGTAAACCATAAATTAACATGTAATTATTAACACATAGTGCCCTAACTTTAACGTAACTAAATGTCCTTGCCAATTAAATTGACCATATGCCTATGCACAAAATTACCCCAGAGGGTTCTCGCCTCCCCCTCGTCCATCAAAATTCCCTTTTCTTTTCAATGCTTATCACCTGCCGGCTTCTAGCTTGGATGGCACGTCAAAGTCGGTAACGTAAAAGTTTACCCTACAGAGCAGGGGAGTTTGAGACCCGAACCTTGTCTATTTCCTGACACTCAATGCAACAGCCCCAAAACTGATTGGCAAGGACTCGCCCCCTGCCACAAACCCTGCTGTTTTAAGCCTAAAATCAGCAGGGGGCCCCACCCACAGCACCCAAGGCTTGTTCCACCGCTTCCTATATAGCAAGATTAAAAACGTCCAGCCCGACCTCCACAAGGTGAACCCCATCACCCCGAAAGAAATTCGCTTCATCCCGTTTGAACACCCTGTGGCAGACCAGAATCCCTTTAACACCCTTTAATATGTAGAATATTCCGAAAAAAATATATTTTATAATTAAAGTATATTGCTGTTCTTGTTTTTTACAAGGTTTTGATGTCTAGTTATTTATTCAAAAGGGCTAGATTTACCAGTAGGCAGAGTAGGAACTTGCTTGCAGGTAGATGCTGTGTTTTCAACACTTATTATGTATCTTTTTGGAGCTTAAATGGACTCGTAGGGAGAAATAAGGAGCATTGGCCAGTGTCCTCCATGGTCCAGTCTGCCTTTTATGCCTTATAACAGGGCTGCAGAAACTGTTAAAAAGGAAGTAAAGCTCAATGCTGTCCAAGCTCCTCCAGTATCTGTGTGTGAGGCTGGACAAGAAGTGGAATGGATGATTTTCCATCTGCCTACTAACAGACTCGCACAAATGCCTTGCAAGAGGAGCAGGGAGAGCAATAAGTGATGTACACTGTGTAACAGCTCCTGCAGCTGTACTATCACTCATGGAAGGTGATAAGACTCCACATGCCCTAAAAAAACCTTTTCTATACCCAAATTTAGCCCCTCGTAAAACCTTTTCCTTAGTCACAAATTTAAGAACTAAAAGTTTACATCTGAAAAAAAATCTTAATCCTAGGTAAAAACTGAACACCTTATGTTCCCCTATATTACATTTAACCCAACTCTTACTCTAAATAATCATAAACACCCCTAGTGCTAAAAATTATAATTGTAATCCCTCTTTGACTCTAAATCTAATAATACTTTTCACCTCTTTAACCACAAGTACAACACTGTCACACACATTGTGTAATCTAACACTGAACCCTCTGAAACCTTAAACCTTCCTTTCCTCAAACCACTTCTAACATTATCCTTAACCCTGCATGCATTTACACAGCTGCATATATTGACTTTACTCGCAGATTCTAAAAACACAATACATATATTGACTGTACTCGCAAATTCTAAAAACACAATACACACATACAAATATCCATATTCAGTTGTCAACCATAAATATATGCTTTTAGACGTTTGTATGCTTGCAATGTCTTGTTACACCTGTACCATGGTAAAATCCTAAGGTGCAACACAAAGGACTAAATGTTGACCTAGGCAGCCCCATGGTGAGAAAGGGGCCCAGGAACCATGAAGATGCTTGGCCCTATTTATCACACATCTGTGAAAAATGAAGGAGGAGCTCAAACAAGGTTGCTTAAGATGGCACTGTGAAATGTTAATCCTTCTCTGGTGCCACACAGGCTCTTTCTTCACACAGAATATTGCTTACACTGTTTAATAAATTATTGCAGACCATTCACAACTGCCTACACATGTATATGATGTAATGCAAATCTGAAAGCAGATGTGAAAGTGTATTTCTGTCACTGCACCTATTTATTTTTATTGTTATTTTATGTAACTAATTTACTCAAAAGGTACAGTAGCTTTGGAAAACGCAGTCAGTTCCAGATTTATAAATCTTTTAAACAGAGGCTAAAAGAACTTCAGCAGTGCCTTCAGTACCATTATATAGTAACGACCTCCAGAGTCCAAAGATTATAGCATGCTGCAGTCTATGTCTTCACATAAGTGAGTCATGTTGTAGCATTTCCATAAAATGTCTGTTAATATATATATTATTTGTTATGCTTAAAGTACATTCAGTGAATGTATGAAATATGCTGGGAAATTATTGATTTTATAGCAAGACAGTAGGCTCGTATCACGCATTAACTTTCTTTACTTAACTCCAGCAGCAAAGACATTTTTCAATAAAGTTTAGTGAATACAAGTAAAAAAACAAAACAAAAAACAGAGTAACTTAAATGAAACACTCGATAGCCAATCAGCATCCAGCATCATATAGTGAATGATTCCCAATATTCCACCTCTTTCTTTGCTGCTTGAGTAGAGATAAGTATCATATATTCACGTATGCTACTGTTTTCTATATGAATACTTTCTGATTTGGTTAAATATATTTGTATATGTGTTTATTTCTTTATGTTGTATGTTTTCTAAAGCAATTTTGTATATTTTTCTCATTATTTTTTGTTTAACCTCTTAAGGACCAAACTTCTGTAATAAAAGGGAATCATGACATGTCACACATGTCATGGGTCCTTAAGGGGTTAAATATATATATTTGGTTTATATACTCTGGTATTCGTGCCTTTTCATCCAAATTGAGTTTGTGGTTAGTCCGCATTTTTTTTTTTTTTCATACGAATTGTTACTATTCATTTATTTAGAATGACTCGTGTTCGGTAGATTTCTCGCAAATTTGTTTGTTTTTTTTATTCCTTTATTATGCTCACATTCGCTGTTTTTTTGTACGACCGTGTATTTCACTGTTTAGTTTAATTCGGCAGTTTTTCATGCGAACCGCTACATGTGCAATTTTAGTTAGTCCTTCATAAATTGATGACTTTTTTTATGGGCAGGAATTCCAGTTAGTTGGTTCTCAGCTAACTTTCCCGCCCACGTTACCTCAGCGCATCGTTTCTCCACAACTTTATTACTCTTTGTTGGTAATTATTATAACTTTTAAATTATTTGACTTTCCTGTCAGGATTTTACCTAATCTTTTGCAACATTATTTTTCTATTTACTAATAGTAATTACAAGTTACAATTTGTTGTAATATTGAACGATGAATTCTAAAGAAATCAGACAAACTCCTTCTCAGTAACCAAAACCTGGTACTACTCATGATTGTGAAATCTTCACTGAAGATTCTATACAAAATATTGTAGACTTATCCGTTCACAAATCAGTTTTATCTGCAATTTATACTACAATGTCTTCCATGCAGGAAGCAATTGCAAAGTATGTGGCTCAGGCCATAAACAATTCAAAAGACAAGTTAGAAACACTCTAAAATGTAGAGTACAAACTCCAGGAGCTGGCTAGTAACTAATGGCTAAAGTACTATGTATGGATAATCACAATATAATAAAATATGTGGGGTAAAATAGGTGAATAAAATAAGTAAAATTTAATATGTGCTGTGTCTTAAATGCTCAATATGTGCGATGTCCCTTTAAATGCAATAAGGGATCATGGATAAAAAAACAGATAAATGTAACGAGGAAATGAATAACGTGAGGTAGGAAGAAGAAGGAAAAAAGGGGGGATAAATACATATAAAGAGAAAAATAATGGAAAAAGAGGATAGAGATGTAAATGTTAAGAAATAAAATACGGTAAGAAAAATAAACTGAACTCCTGAATGAGTATGCAGCAAATATGAATAGAACAGGTATCTCAATCCCCAATATAGTGTGAGGTAGATGATGCTTGTTCCAAATAAAATACTTTGTAATATCAAAGATAAAAATATCTAAATGTTTAAGCAACACAGTACATGGAACTGTTTGTTAGCTTAGGCGATATACACAATGTATCGCTATAGACTGAAGCAATAAAAACTGGGTATAAAAAAATGCCAGTTTATTTCATAATTAAAAATATAAAAAAAAAAAAAAAAAAGGTGGTTAAAAATGCAAAAATACAGGTCAGAAATAGTTCATAAGTGCATTACCAGACTTGTATGAGTCAAATGACAGCAAGGACCTTCAAATTATTTCAAATTATTTGAGGATGGATTTGGATTGAGTTGACAGATGATTTGTATTCCGGCTGCCGGTGAGGACGGCGTTGGTCTGAGTGCACGTCCCGAACAGGAGCCTCACTTCGGGAGACGTGCAGAACAGACAATTCCGGTTACAGTTGCTACCAAAGGTCCTGCGAGAAAGAATGAACTACTGTTGGTTAACGCGGTCTGCTTCTGTATTCTGCTGTGAAGATCTGTCTTACGCGTTTCTGCTGTGAAGATCTGTCTTACGCGTTTACGTGACGTCTCGAAATTGTCTGCTTAATCCTGTTTGGAGGTTTGTTGTTCTTATCCTTGGAGTTTACTCTACTAGATACTTATTCTAGATTTGCAGCTCGAAAGAGGAAGAATATTGGGGATCATTCACTATATAGACTATGCCGGATGCTGATTGGCTACTGAATGTTCCATTTCAGTTAATCTGTTATTTTTTGTTTTTTTTACTTAACTTTATTGAAAAAAATTCTTTGCTGCTGGAGTTAAGTAAAGAAAGTTAATGCATAATACTCGCCTCCTGTCTTTAATAAAATCTATATTTTCTGACGTCAAGACTAGGAAAATTTTGATTTAAAACCAAGGCCTAAATTTTATATTTTTTCACTTTTGAAGTGATCACTGTCTGTTAATAACAAATTTCAGCTGATTTATCTACAAGATTTAAGATAATGGTTACTTTGTTAGATAAATTATTTGTAACATTTTTCAAACAGATTGTGATCTTAGGAAAATCTTATCCAGAAATACTAAATAGATGCACAAGTAAGTTAGCAATCCTTATATATATATATATATATATATATATATATATATATATATATATATATATATATATATATATATATATATATATATATATATATATATATATATATATATGTATGTATATATATATATATATATATATATATATATCATTATTCATTTTCACAAGTATCTTGTTTTTATACATTTATAGTTAACATCCCTTTTTCCAAATGTATAGATTGCATCATAAACAAATGAACATATTACATTCTCATAACCATACAAAAAGGATAATTGACTGGCCATTACATCTGTATCTTTCAATGTCATATCATAGAAGTTCTCTATTTGTCTTAATATCCCTTGCACATACAACAATGCTTTTTTTATGGACAGAGCTTTTGAAGCTGACTGTGCTCATTATTCTTGCGAAATAAGAAAGAGATCACTAGAACATTAGCACAAAAGGTTTCTATATATCTTTTAAAGTGCCTGGCACCTGTAACATATTCATCCTCACCTTGCGGTATCTGCGCTCAGTGGCCATGCGTCAGTGTACCTGACTCCTGCAACATGCTGATGGCCTCTGGCCGCTGCGGATCCACGCCTCATTATAGCCCCACGTCCGCCCATGATGAGAACGACGTCAATGTGCATATGATGTCACGCGGGAGACGCGCGTGCACATTCTGGGGTCAAAAGCCGATTTCGACCAATCAGTTTGTAAAAGGCTTATTTAAACACATTTTTACTTCTCCTCATTGCCCTGTCATAGTTTCCTTTAGTGGTTGTCTGGTGGTTAGTGGTTGTCTGGTTTCCCTGCCTTTTGGCTTTCCCTCATTGTTGTGTCCCATTCTGTGTCCCCGACCTCGGTAAGTATTCTGACTATTCTTTGGTATGTTAAGTCCAGCCATTCTAAGGCCTGGTAAGACGTTACCTTTTAGTCCTAGGTGTGATACAGTTCTATGTGCTGGATCAAATAGTGGTCCTGATAGCACCAGCATTATAGTCAGAGGGCACTTTCTTGTAATATTAATTCACAAAAAGATCCTGGTGTTCAAATAGCTGAGTAGAATAAGCGTTTGTTCCAAATCAGTAAAGGCTTAACAGAACTTTTATGATGGCATGATACAATTTGTAAGATGGTAGCCCACGAGTCAATGGGCTTCAATCTTAGTAGACAAAACCACATATTTTAGGATGATATGAAGGAAAATGCAATACTAGTAAGCCTTACTGAAATTAAATTACTGAGACCTTTTAGAGAGAAATATAAAAGGGATAGTAAATGAATGCCCCTTCTGCGTACGTACATCATAATAAACATAATGCATCATAATGCATCATAATAAACAAGGTCCAAAGAAAAAAAGAGATATACAATTTGACCAAATATTATGGTTAATAATTGTAAAAAGAAAAACATTTAACACAAGTCAAGGTATCAATAAAAATTTTGGTAAATAGAAAACAAAACAAAGTGTTACAACAAATACATTAAGCCCCACAAAACATGAGAGTAGGGATTAAAACTGCCATAAAATCCACACAGTAAAACTGAATAAACAAGTAAAAATGACAATATAGAAAGCACTCTATAATAAACATCAAGCCTTAAGCCCTTCACCGGATTAAGAATACATCTAACTGGAGTGCACCAAATCCTATTACCGAAGTCAGTAGTAGATCCACTTTGGAACGGTATATGCCAAACCAAGTCTTTCAAATCATTTCCAGGTAAATAATTAGAACTTCTGCTGAGGTCCCACAATTAGAAGGTAAATCTTGGGTATTCAAGTAACTCACAGGGCCCATCAGCAATTTATATTACAGATATTATAATTATTATTATTATTATTATTATTATTATTATTATTATTATTATTATTATTATTATTACACTCTCCCCTGCTCAGCTCCCTTGCATGCAGCACAGTGATGCCGGAGGCCGGACTATGACGTCACTCCGGCCCCGGCATCACTAAGAGGCGCTCAAGGTGTTTGAGCAGGAAGACCACTGCTCCCTCGCTGCCTGCACTGTATGCCCACATGGCAGCCGCTCAGCCCAGCAGCCCCACTGGACCCCAGGGGACCACACGCCAGCCACTCAGCCCAGCAGCCCTACTGGACCCCAGGGACCACATGCCAGCCGCTCGGCCCCGCAGCCTCACTGGACCCCAGGGAATTAGAGACTCCATGCCAGCACTCGCAAAGGTAGGGAGGTTGGGTAGATTGAAATTGTAGACAACCCAAGGTATTGCAAATGGGGTATGTCCAGTCATTTTTAGTAGCCACTTAGTCGCAAACACTGGGCAAATATTTGTTTTTTGCTTTTTTCACACAAAAACAAATATGAATGCTAACTTTGGCCAGTGTTTGTGACCAAGTGGCTACTAAAATGACTGGACATACCCCACTTGCAATACCTAAGGTTGTGTACTTTTGCAAATGGTATGCCATCATGGGGGTTATTCTCATTCCTGGGCTACCACATGGTCTCAAAGGTAACATACTAATCTGGCAAATTTTAATGTGAAAAAAATGAAAAATGGAATGTGCTATATTTGACCCTGTAACTTTCTCAAACACTGTAAAATCTGTTAATGGGGGGTACTGCTTTACTCGTGAGACTTTACTGAATACAAACGTGCATTTTATTGCAGTAAAAGCGAACAGTATTATGACATTTACAACTAAAATATCAGGCGGAACTATAGAATCTTTTTAAAAATCTTAATTTCTCACAGTTTTTTTTATTTTATTCATAATAAGTTATGTTTCATATATAAATAGTTCATGAGAAATAAAGCACTGTTTCTCCTGAATAAAATGATATATAATAAGTGTGGGTGCATTTAATATGAAAGAGGTGAATTACGGTTGAACAGACATATAGCGCACATTCCAGTTTTTGTTTACATTTTGTTTTGATCAGAACGTGTACTATTGACTCTTTCTTTCCTGAAGGGGTTAATTATGGTGGGTTTTGTTTTCTTATTAGAACAAATTAGTTAAGGTATAAGAGTGACTGTGTATGGTGTAAAGTAACACAACTTTATTCAGCAAAATTAGGTTAGTGATTGGTGGATCACTGCTGTAAAGTATAAACACTAAGAAACACTGCAAAATGCTTACTCTGGCACAGCTCACATTAGACTTAACAATCAAATATTTATTTCTTACCTGCAAACAGTTAAATCAAAAACTTAAAAACCAAGTGCATTCTGGCATGCTAGTCTCACACAAGAGTCAATAGGGTTCAATCAGACTCAGTTCAGTTGCTATAGCAGCTTTTGGATGTGAGCCCAGGACTGGCACAAAGTGGAGTCATTTTATTTATTAGGTCCCTGTATTAATGTTTAGAAAAATATACGTAAAGTGATTGGGTTCCCAATAAATGGGATCTCAAGTGTGTCCACAGAATCTAATATAGGGGTTAACCCTTAGATATATAACCAAATATGAAGACTGTAGGTAGTCCCAAGCCCAAATAAGCTCAGGAGCACCAAGAAAATATTCTCTGGGTCTATCTTTGCTGGACAAAAATAAAAAACACCTTTATTATAGGGTATATACGTTCCCCCCAAAAATAAAGAAAACTTATAAGAAATACTGACACATCTAATAAAGAGTGATAGATAAAAAGTGGGGGAACTAGGAGTGTATGTATGAGATCGGAGTGAGTAGTTCAATCCTTGTAAACATATAGTAAAAGGTTCCTTTAAGTCTCCTTATAGTCAATATGAGAGGTAAGCTATACCTACTACTGAGAGGTAAGCTATACTTACTACTGAGAGTGTAGACTAGGAACGCTATATGAAAACAGGATAAATAATATCTTATGGATGGAGCGATTACTTAGTCTTGTATAAGATTGCAAATTGATATATAGTTACAGACATCGAAGTCATGGACAAAGTATCAATTGTGTGTACCCAGGAGTATCAACATCCTATGTGGTATACTGCTGTATCTTATAAATAGTCAACTTGAATGGGATATCTAAGATGCACTTCCTAAGAGAGAGGCTAATTGCCCCAATATGCTAGTGCCCTGTAGAATAAAGCGACTTACTAATGAATGGTACAAGCTTGCTAGACATAGAAAATAACTAGAGCGTGCTATTTTATCCAGAATGGATCCCTTAACAGTATTCTGTAGCGTAGTTTTAGAACAGGTAGTAAATAGAAAGCTCAAGTGGAGTATCTAGAACGCACTGTCTAGGACGGAGCTAATGACCCCAGAACCACTTCTCGCCTGTAGTCTATTATTACTTGCTGACTTGCTTAACAGAAATATGTCACAGATATAGATCTCCCTCAGACAGATCACTCCCAGTATTTCTATAGTGTAGCTTAAAGACCAGATTCAATTATAATAGCCGCAGATGTTGCTGTTGCTAAGGTTATTCAAAAGTAGCTGCCAACATTGTAACAGAGTGACTGAGCAAACTCATCCTGATCATACTGACTGTCGTACACTATAAGCGCCCAACTGATATGTCTAGGATAAAGGGTTAACTCAGATAGATCACTCCAAACATTTCTGTAGTGTAGCTTAAAGACCCGTTGTGATAATGGTAACCACGGGTACTACTGTAGCTGACACTATTCAGGAGTAGCTGCTAAAGTTGTCACAGATAGCCTAAACAGAGATACCCAGACCGTGCAGACTATTACACACTAACAGCTCCAAACAGATATTCCATAAACTCCTATAGCTCTCATCTGTCTCCCCCCACCAAGTGAACACACAAAGTGCCGGTGATTAGTTTAAAAGCATAACCTAACGCACGTTTCGGCGCTATGCAAGCGCCTTTTTCAAAGGTAAAAATGACACTGCCGCTGACTCGGTTATATATCACAATACCTTAGTCGGGTGTCCAATCGCAGGGCACCACCCATTAGCATCTCTCGCGCCGAAATTACGATGGGCGGTCCAGGTCTCTTAGCTCTGCCCCTCTGCATCATCGTGGGGGCGTGTGTTAACGCGAGTGCATATGTGGTAGTCACATACATCCAAATGTGATTACCAGGGAATGTCAGGGATTACAGATGACTCTATTATCTATATAGCTATATAATTGGTGGACATAATGTATAATATGAATCCCAAGGAAACAACCACATGCGCATTTATTAACACTGAAAAGTGTGATGTGTTACAAAGGCATGAAATCCTGGTCATTAACTTTTAAAGAGATATATACAGTAAGTTCCATTTAAGGACATACAGTAAGTCCTATATATAGTAAGTTTTAATAAGAAAGATAGTGTCAACACTGGGTAATAAAGCACTAAACAGTGCCTGCTATTCTTCAGTTGCACTCATATTTTTAACTTGCCTTATATATAAAAGGTCTCATTACATCCCCTGCATCTCTGTGATATATATGCCCTGGAGTGGTATCGCGATGTGTCACAATTTATGTTAGCATTATGTGAAAGTTATACCCCTATTGTATCATTGGTGTTAGGTAAATAAATAGTCCCAAGTAGACAAACTCTTATATATTTACATATTTACATGGATTACTTTGGATAAGTTAGCCAATGAAGGGAGTAAATGTAAACCCTTCATTGAGTCCTTTTGGTGATAAAGTATCCAATTTGTGGATCCAGTAGCATTCCCTTCTTTTGAGTGCCTGGTCCAAGTCTCCTCCTCTCCTACCCATCTGGACCTTTTCGATGCCCGCAAATTTGATACAACGGGGTGTATCCGTATGTTGGGACCTAATATGTCTGGCGACTGGAGTGTCTCTATTTGACGTCACGGAGTGGACGTGTTCCATTATTCGCTTCTTGAATGGACGGATAGTTTTTCCCACATATTTTATGCCACATTTACATGTTAGTAAATAGACCATGCCAGACGTATTGCAGTTAAAAAACTGCTTTATGGGAATTGTGGTGGTGTCAGCTGAATCTGTGATTGTCTTAGATCCTTTAGCAATAAAAGTGCACGCCACACATCTCCCACATTGATATGTGCCCTGTACCTTGATCCAATTTTTAGATGTATTCTTAGATGTAGAAAGGTGACTGGGTACTAGCATGTCTTTAATGTTTCTCCCTCTTCTGGCCGTAATAGACACTCGAGGGGAAATAGTGTCCTTTAAGTGTGGATCTTGTGTCAACAAGGGCCAGAATCGATTTAGGATCCGTTTTGCTTCTTCCCAGCCTGCATCATAGTTGGCTATACATCTAATTTGTTTGTCGGCATCAGGTTTAGTATTATGCAAGAGGGTTTCTCGGTCACTGTCCAATGCCCTTTGGTATGCTTGCTTTAAGCATCTAATTGGGTATCCTTTTTCCCTAAATCTTTGTCTTAGTTCTCCGGCTTTGATCTTAAAATCATCAGTGGATGAGCAGTTTCTTCTTAACCTGAGATATTGTCCCACTGGAATACCCCTTTTGAGGGGGATAGGATGATAGCTTTCCCATCTCAGCATATTGTTTGTTGACGTGGGTTTACGAAAAAGAGTTGATTTAATCTCCAAGGTTTCAGTTATTGAGAATGTGCAGTCAAGGAAATTGAGAGCTTGATCGCTAAATTCCATAGTGAATTTCAAGTTTATATTATTCACATTCAGTGTTGCTACAAATTCCTCAAACACTTCTCTGGTTCCTGTCCATATCACTAGGATATCATCTATGTAACGTTTCCATACATAGATGAAATCCGTATATCGTGAGTTATGTTCAGAGAACACCACCTCCTTTTCCCACCAACCCAGGTGCAGGTTGGCATACGCTGGGGCACAAGATGTCCCCATAGCGTTCCCCTGCACCTGGTGGTAGTTACGAAATAGGAAGAAGTTGTGGGTCAAAATGAATCGTAATAGGTCCAACACGAACTTTGTGTGGGTGTCATGCTCTGGACCTCTTTTCTCCAGAAAATAGCCGACATGGTCTAGCCCGCTTGAATGTGGGATAGATGAGTATAGTGTCAGGGTATTTATATCGGCAGACATTTTGTGCTATGATAGAAATACAAAGTGTATATTCTGAAGTCATTGCTAAACAGACCAGACTCCATTTTGTATCTTCAAGCTAACAAAAGAGACACAGAATTTCTTTCCTTTCTCTAAAACTGACCGCTTAGCCAGAGCTGAATGGAATGTCTTGTATAAACAAACCAAGTGATAACAGACCGTCTAGGTACTAATGGAATATAATAAATTCTAAAAACCCAGACCTGGGTGACATAGGATTAAATAATTAAATTTTACTTTCGATATTGTACAACGTCCCATTATAGTTTAAGGTGAAACTTAGTTCACAAACTATCAATTTTAGGAATTATAGCAGAATTTGCAGACGCATAGTCTGAAGAAATCCTCTTGATCTGACAGAAAATATAAGTTATAGGCCACATATAGATAACGTAAATGACGTCAAAAATAGCCACCAGGAAA
The DNA here is from genome assembly GCF_036172605.1 of Pelobates fuscus. Lineage (NCBI taxonomy): Eukaryota > Metazoa > Chordata > Amphibia > Anura > Pelobatidae > Pelobates > Pelobates fuscus. The sequence goes on from NC_086317.1 coordinate 116,699,475, forward strand.
AGTTAACTCTTTCCTGGATAGGTATGTGTAGTGGAACAATACTGCCATCTAGAGTCCAAATACGAGAATGGTTACCTAGAAGGCAACCACACCCCACATTTGTGATTGGCTATCACTTAGAGGAATTTCCCCTTTAAAAAGTTAAGACAAGGGAAGAGTCGGGAATTCAAAGATTGAAGAGAGAGACATTACAACACACTCGGGAGATTCAGGGAGATTCAGAGAGATCCAGGCAGAATCGGACACTCAGAAAATCAAGACACTGCATGCAGAGAAAGAGACCCATGACACTTAGCTACCTGGGAACATCTGATGAGAAAATATCTACTTAACTGGTAAATATACAGGCATTTAATTAATTAATTTAAATTAATTAAATTAATAGCATGATATATGACTGGATAAATCATGATTAGATTTCATATTTAGAAATCTTAATTATTAAAGAATATATATATGGTTATAGCATCCTATCTGCAGCTGGGATTAATATAGCCATTAATGTATTTGTGTGATTAATATCACGTTAGCATATCATGACCATTTATCCAGCTCTATTGATTGGCTCTAAAATGAGATAAAATATCTATTTAGACAAATTAATTAAAATATCAGCTAATATAACATAGTATAACATAGATCATTGGATGCAAGGAAATGTTTAAAGATTATGACTGGGTAATGTTATTTATTTAAAATTACATAAAAGTAGACCTTAATTACTTAGGAGGTCGAGCCAGCATTGCAAGGGTTATTTCTAAACTGCCAGCTGAAAGTTTCTTTAGGATCTCATGCTGCATGCTGAAACTTCACATTCTTTGTCTCTGTGAAAGGGTCGTAAATCAATCCTGACACCTAATGCTTTAGATTCTAAACTACGTCTTAGCCATTAGGAAATGTTTGTTTTAAATTACCATATTGTATTGCATATTCATGTTATACTCGAATTCCATTGATTATTATCACGCATGTTACTTATATTATTATCATTTGAATATAAAAATAAATAAATTATCTATTTTTATAACAATTTGTGATTTTAATTACCGGCATATGATCATACATTTCACTTATAACGATAACGATTAGGGATCTGAGAATTGAAACTCGTGGGCAATTCTCTCTGTTTACAATTATTATCCCATAAATATCCCCACAAATGGGATTCTACATCTAAGCTGCAGAGTACTGACCCTCTAGGTACCTTCAGTGATTTCAAGAACTTCAAGGTATCTTTTGTATCCTTAAGATACGATGGTAGAGTTTCTACATATGGTCGTAATATTCTATCCACATAAATGCTTCCCTTGCTGGTGAAATTATTGGACCCTGAGACAATGGGTCTTGCTGTAAGTATCTCATATTGCTTATGGATTTTTGGGAGGCCATAGAATGTGGACGTAGTTGGATATTTAATGAAGATGCTGCAGTATTCATCTTTAGTCAAGATTGCATCGTCATATGCTTGGTCTAGGAGCGTTTTGTACTCCATTTGGTACTTGGTTAATGGGTCACTGGTAAGTACTCTATAGGTCTTTTAATCAAGGAGGATGTTTTCTATTGTTTGTATATAATGTGGTCTGTTCATTATCACAACATTGCCACCTTTGTCCGCCGGCTTGATAATGATATAGTCATTATCCTTTAAACTACAGAGAGCTTTCCATTCTGCCTTGGACAGGTTCTCTTTTGGTTTCATGGTGAGCATATCTGTATTCATCATTTTTATCATGTTAGTGGTGGACTCAACAAACATGTCGATATTCTTAAACTCCCTTAGGTTGGGGGTGAATTTGCTCTTAGGGCGCAGGTTTGTATATGGAGTGGTTATAGTCGTATTGTCATTCTCCTCCAATAGGGTAACCAATTCCTGAAGGCATTGATATTCCCTAGGGTTGAAGCCCAATTCTTTAGCCTTTTTTTATCTCTTATTTTAAAGAATTTATGTAGGGCCAATCTTCTGCCGAATAGATTGATGTCTTTAATCCATTCAAAATTATTGAAAGGATATGACGATGACCAAGCATATGACGATGCAATCTTGACTAAAGATGAATACTGCAGCATCTTCATAAAATATCCAACTACGTCCACATTCTATGGCCTCCCAAAAATCCATAAGCAATATGAGATACTTACAGCAAGACCCATTGTCTCAGGGTCCAATAATTTCACCAGCAAGGGAAGCATTTATGTGGATAGAATATTACGACCATATGTAGAAACTCTACCATCGTATCTTAAGGATACAAAAGATACCTTGAAGTTCTTGAAATCACTGAAGGTACCTAGAGGGTCAGTACTCTGCAGCTTAGATGTAGAATCCCTATACTCATCTATCCCACATTCAAGCGGGCTAGACCATGTCGGCTATTTTCTGGAGAAAAGAGGTCCAGAGCATGACACCCACACAAAGTTCGTGTTGGACCTATTACGATTCATTTTGACCCACAACTTCTTCCTATTTCGTAACAAGTACTACCACCAGGTGCAGGGGACTGCTATGGGGACATCTTGTGCCCCAGTGTATGCCAACCTGCACCTGGGTTGGTGGGAAAAGGAGGTGGTGTTCTCTGAACATAACTCACGATATACGGATTTCATCTATGTATGGAAACGTTACATAGATGATATCCTAGTGATATGGACAGGAACCAGAGAAGTGTTTGAGGAATTTGTAGCAACACTGAATGTGAATAATATAAACTTGAAATTCACTATGGAATTTAGCGATCAAGCTCTCAATTTCCTTGACTGCACATTCTCAATAACTGAAACCTTGGAGATTAAATCAACTCTTTTTCGTAAACCCACGTCAACAAACAATATGCTGAGATGGGAAAGCTATCATCCTATCCCCCTCAAAAGGGGTATTCCAGTGGGACAATATCTCAGGTTAAGAAGAAACTGCTCATCCACTGATGATTTTAAGATCAAAGCCGGAGAACTAAGACAAAGATTTAGGGAAAAAGGATACCCAATTAGATGCTTAAAGCAAGCATACCAAAGGGCATTGGACAGTGACCGAGAAACCCTCTTGCATAATACTAAACCTGATGCCGACAAACAAATTAGATGTATAGCCAACTATGATGCAGGCTGGGAAGAAGCAAAACGGATCCTAAATCGATTCTGGCCCTTGTTGACACAAGATCCACACTTAAAGGACACTATTTCCCCTCGAGTGTCTATTACGGCCAGAAGAGGGAGAAATATTAAAGACATGCTAGTACCCAGTCACCTTTCTACATCTAAGAATACATCTAAAAATTGGATCAAGGTACAGGGCACATATCAATGTGGGAGATGTGTGGCGTGCACTTTTATTGCTAAAGGATCTAAGACAATCACAGATTCAGCTGACACCACCACAATTCCCATAAAGCAGTTTTTTAACTGCAATACGTCTGGCATGGTCTATTTACTAACATGTAAATGTGGCATAAAATATGTGGGAAAAACTATCCGTCCATTCAAGAAGCGAATAATGGAACACGTCCACTCCGTGACGTCAAATAGAGACACTCCAGACGCCAGACATATTAGGTCCCAACATACGGATACACCCCGTTGTATCAAATTTGCGGGCATCGAAAAGGTCCAGATGGGTAGGAGAGGAGGAGACTTGGACCAGGCACTCAAAAGAAGGGAATGCTACTGGATCCACAAATTGGATACTTTATCACCAAAAGGACTCAATGAAGGGTTTACATTTACTCCCTTCATTGGCTAACTTATCCAAAGTAATCCATGTAAATATGTAAATATATAAGAGTTTGTCTACTTGGGACTATTTATTTACCTAACACCAATGATACAATAGGGGTATAACTTTCACATAATGCTAACATAAATTGTGACACATCGCGATACCACTCCAGGGCATATATATCACAGAGATGCAGGGGATGTAATGAGACCTTTTATATATAAGGCAAGTTAAAAATATGAGTGCAACTGAAGAATAGCAGGCACTGTTTAGTGCTTTATTACCCAGTGTTGACACTATCTTTCTTATTAAAACTTACTATATATAGGACTTACTGTATGTCCTTAAATGGAACTTAATGTATATATCTCTTTAAAAGTTAATGACACGGATTTCATGCCTTTGTAACACATCACACTTTTCAGTGTTAATAAATGCGCATGTGGTTGTTTCCTTGGGATTCATATTATACATTATGTCCACCAATTATATAGCTATATAGATAATAGAGTCATCTGTAATCCCTGACATTCCCTGGTAATCACATTTGGATGTATGTGACTACCACATATGCACTCGCGTTAACACACGCCCCCACGATGATGCAGAGGGGCGGAGTTAAGAGACCTGGACCGCCCACCGTAATTTCGGCGCGAGAGATGCTAATGGGTGGTGCCCTGCGATTGGACACCCGACTAAGGTATTGTGATATATAACCGAGTCAGCGGCAGTGTCATTTTTACCTTGGAAAAAAGGCGCTTGCATAGCGCCGAAACGTGCGTTAGGTTATGCTTTTAAACTAATCACCGGCACTTTGTGTGTTCACTTGGTGGGGGGAGATAGATGAGAGCTATAGGAGTTTATGGAATATCTGTTTGGAGCTGTTAGTGTGTAATAGTCTGCACGGTCTGGGTATCTCTGTTTAGGCTATCTGTGACAACTTTAACGCACGCTCTAGTTATTTTCTATGTCTAGCAAGCTTGTACCATTCATTAGTAAGTCTCTTTATTCTACAGGGCACTAGCATATTGGGGCAATTAGCCTCTCTCTTAGGAAGTGCATCTTAGATATCCCATTCAAGTTGACTATTTATAAGATACAGCAGTATACCACATAGGATGTTGATACTCCTGGGTACACACAATTGATACTTTGTCTATGACTTCGATGTCTGTAACTATATATCAATTTGCAATCTTATACAAGACTAAGTAATCGCTCCATCCATAAGATATTATTTATCCTGTTTTCATATAGCATAGAAACATAGAAACATAGAAACATAGAATGTGACGGCAGATAAGAACCATTCGGCCCATCTAGTCTGCCCAGTTTTCTAAATACTTTCATTAGTCCCTGGCCTTATCTTATAGTTAGGATAGCCTTATGCCTATCCCACGCATGCTTAAACTCCTTTACTGTGTTAACCTCTACCACTTCAGCTGGAAGGCTATTCCATGCATCCACTACCCTCTCAGTAAAGTAATACTTCCTGATATTATTTTTAAACCTTTGTCCCTCTAATTTAAGACTATGTCCTCTTGTTGTGGTAGTTTTTCTTCTTTTAAATATAGTCTCCTCCTTTACTGTGTTGATTCCCTTTATGTATTTAAATGTTTCTATCATATCCCCCCTGTCTCGTCTTTCCTCCATGCTATACATGTTAAGATCCTTTAACCTTTCCTGGTAAGTTTTATCCTGCAATCCATGAACCAGTTTAGTAGCCCTTCTTTGAACTCTCTCTAAGGTATCAATATCCTTCTGAAGATAGGGTCTCCAGTACTGTGTACAGTACTCCAAGTGAGGTCTCACCAGTGTTCTGTACAATGGCATGAGCACTTCCCTCTTTCTACTGCTAATACCTCTCCCTATACAACCAAGCATTCTGCTAGCATTTCCTGCTGCTCTATTACATTGTCTGCCTACCTTTAAGTCATCAGAAATAATCACCCCTAAATCCCTTTCCTCAGATGTTGAGGTTAGGACTCTATCAAATATTCTGTACTCTGCCCATTCCTAGTCTACACTCTCAGTAGTAAGTATAGCTTACCTCTCAGTAGTAGGTATAGCTTACCTCTCATATTGACTATAAGGAGACTTAAAGGAACCTTTTACTATATGTTTACAAGGATTGAACTACTCACTCCAATCTCATACATACACTCCTATTTCCCCCACTTTTTATCTATCACTCTTTATTAGATGTGTCATTATTTCTTATAAGTTTTCTTTATTTTTTGGGGCGAATGTATATACTCTATAATAAAGGTGTTTTTTATTTTTGTCCAGCAAAGATAGACCCAGATAATCTTTTCTTGGTGCTCCTGAGCTTATTTGGGCTTGGGACTACCTACAGTCTTCATATTTGGAAAAATATACTACATTATTCTATAGGGTGAAGTCATGCATCCCTACTCCCACCCAATAACCTTTAAAGGGAGATAATAATTTGCTCATAGCAGCTGCCTTTGAGCAGGAGCTAAGGGAGAGATGTGGCAGACAGATAGAAAGGAGATTCAGTCAGATTCATAACAGAGGCAAGATAAATTACTAGTGATGAGGACTGCACTCCCAATGTGTTAAAATACCTTAAAGCAAATAATCCAGTCAAGTCACTAAAGGTTAACCAGCTTCACTAAAAAGCTGCTAAATTAACTTTGTCTAGTGACTGGACCCTGCCTAATTTGTCAGAAAATGTATTAAACAAAGGAAGCGTCAGCTTTTGAATACCTAGGGGACAGAATTGTCAGACTGGCGCAATGTGGAGTCACCTATTTTATTTGACCCCTGCAAGAATAGTTAAATAAATATACTGCAGTACTGCACAGGGTGAAGCACTACAGTCCTATTCTTCTCCCACCCAATAACACCTAAAGGGAAATATTTTAAGTTTTAAAATCACAATGCCAGCAGCTAACTGCTCAAACATGTGTCCAGGGAACAAGTGGCTGACACCCCCCAAAATAAATAAAGAATTTAAGTAGTGGGCTAATGACTCCCTTACAATAAGTCTCCATCTGCATTAACATATAGAGATGGGTAGCCAAGCTTGGCTTTGATGATTTTAAAAATACTGTTTTCTCAACTAACTCTGGTGAGAGCTGTGAGATCTGGGGATTGAAGATGTTGAAACAGACTATGTCACTTTGTATACTTGTGAGTGGGCATTACAGCAGTTGTTGCACAGCCAATACTAAGGCTTGGGCACACCTGACTTTTTAGCTCCCAATAAGTAAATAGGTACATTTCGTAGAAGGAGATAAAGTAGATTATGAAAGGTATGCTTCAAACATTTCACAGCCGCTACTCTCGGATGATGATTTGCCTCCACTGGTTCAACCTGCTCAGGGCGGCTTTAGGTGTTCAGGTGCCCTGTGCGAGCCAATCTTGTGGCGCCCCACCATCTGTTTTACCCCCTCTAAACAATTTCAGGCACATTTTACCTCCACCCCCTTTTACAACACTCTGCCCCCTTCACCAGACCCCCACCCCTCTTCGCTAAAACCCCTGGCCTCCCCTTCACCAAACACCTGCACATGCTTCACCAAACCCTGTACCCCTTTGTCACACCTCTGGCCAAACCTTCATCAAACCTTTGCCCCCCTTCATCAAGCACCTGGCCACCCATTTATCAATCCCCTGCCCCTCTTCATCAATCTCCTGCCCCCTTCACCAATCCCCTGCACCCTTAATTAGCCCCCTGCCCCTTCACACACCCCGAAGGCTGTACCTGCCATGGCTCTAGTAAGGGTCTAGTAAGGGACTCTCCACTCTTTCTGTCTCTTCCTTTAGCACCATGATCACATACACCAACAAAGGAAGCATAGCTCTGCTGCACAGAGGTGCTGTCAATGCTATAAGGAGTTCTAGGACTTTTTTTAATTGTTCTCCAATTGCCAATACCACTTCTGCTGTTGGTCTATTATCACACCACTCACTCTCTGTATCTCATGCACTTTACAAATTAGTCTTTCCACATAGTCAGGTTTTTACTCCTCACAGTTAGATTGCCCTTCATTCTTGGGTCACAAATGGTGGCTAGCAGTAACTCTGGAATTTTGTCCATCACTTCACACATGTAACCTTATTCCTCCATAAATCTATAATAAAACTAACCATGTCTCAATGCAAAGAAACAAAGAGTTACCTGCGCACTAGCCTAAATCCTTGTGTATATTTAAATAAATAGAGGTTATTTAGTAATTCCAATGGCCATTAGATGTAAGCCCACCTGCCATGTCAAGGCAAACCTCTTAGGTAGGTCCTACACTAACAATGCACCTTGCTTCATTCAGCCTCATCAAATAAATCTCTAATAAGACAGAGAGGGGCATTTTTCTAAACCCCTACATACTTATTAAAGGATCACTATATGATCAGGAACACAAACATGTATTCCTGACCCTATAGTGAAAATCCACCATTTAGGTTTCCTACTAATAGGTGTAATGTTGTATTTGACTTTAATTTTTAATCTGTTATTGTCATAGCTATTATAACTAACAAAAATGGGTTGAATGCAATTATTTCTAACACTTTTTGGATACATTTTTTCAAATGATCGCAGTATGTCAGACAAACTTTTCAAATGATTTATCTACCAAAATATGTTGTTGTTTTTTAACAGACTGGGATCATTTAAAAAGCATATCCAAAATATTAATTTGAGGCCCATGTCAAATATTTCAAGACAATTGATATTGAATTATCTTTAAAGAGGTAATCATCCCACTATTTCTATAAGGGTTATATGTAAGGATTACGTTCCAAAAAACACAAGCAACTACATCAAAAATTAGAATTTTGTTGATTTACATAGTTGCATAATGTTACTTTTTCAGTTTTCTTTGAAAAATAAATAAAGAAAACTGCCAATTCATTTCTTTTAACATCACACAAAATACATATAAGATACAATCATATACAACAGGAAATTGATAGGCATTTAGCGTAAACATGCCACTGCGAAAGTTGCTAAAGCTTGTATGGCATGCAAGGGTCATGATTTTTTAAGGGTTAAAAAGCCATCAGAAAATGTTACTCAATCATTCATTGTTCTATAAAGTAGAGGCCAAACAGGTTAATTTGACATCCTGCATTAAATTTTATAAATCCTCTTGTCCTTGCAGAGGACGAAAACATACTGGTTGTTTTGTGTTACCTTAGTAACTAATAGCACATGTCCTTGTAAGCTTTAGTGACTAGGAAAGTTGTAGACCTTTTAGATGCTGAAAGTATAACTAAGACTTTTTAAAGCATATTGCAATATATCAAGACATATGTATATATTCCACTTTATAAATAAACACATATATTTAATATATATTATATTTAGTGATGTCGCGAACATAAAATGTCCGCGAACCGGGCGAACCGCCATAGACTTCAATGGGCAGGAAAATTTTAAAACCCACAGGGACTCTTTCTGGCCAGAATAGTGATGGAAAAGTTGATTCAAGGGGACTAACACCTGGATTGTGGCATGCTGGAGGGGGATCCATGGCAAAACTCCCATGGGAAATTACATAGTTGATGCAGAGTCTGGTTTTAATCCATAAAGGGCATAAATCACCTAACATTCCTAAATTGTTTGGAATAACGTGCTTTAAAACATCAGTTATAATGTTGTATCGATCAGGTAGTGTAAGGGTTACGCCCGCTTCACAGTGGCAGACCAAACTCCCCGTTTAACGCAACGCAAACAACCGCAAACAGTCCATTTGCACAACCACAAACTCCCCATTTGCACAAGATACCAAGCTAGCCATGTCCCGTTCCTTGTCCTCACTGATGTCATTGAAGGTCTCTCTTCCTCCACCCAGGAAGCGGGAGATGGAAAAAGATGCTTGGTCGGTCCTCCTTTTTCAAATTTGGGGCACTGCGCGTGCAATCTAATGTGCCACCAGATAGGAGTGGTGTGTTAAGTAGTACTATTCCTATCAGTTTAATCCCTGTTACGTCCCCTATCAGGGGACGTGTATATAAGGCATCGATTTTAGGAAGCGGGAAATGGAAAAAGATGCTTGGTCGGTCCTCCTACTTCAAATTTGGGGCACTGCGCGTGCAATCTAATGTGCCACCAGATAGGAGTGGTGTGTTAAGTAGTACTATTCTTATCAGTTTAATCCCTGTTACGTCCCCTATCAGGGGACGTGTATATAAGGCATCATTTTAGGAAGCGGGAGATGGAAAAAGATGCTTGGTCGGTCCTCCTACTGCAAATTTGAGGCACTGCGCGTGCAATCTAATGTGCCACCAGATAGGAGTGGTGTGTTAAGTAGTACTATTCCTATCAATTTAATCCCTGTTATGTCCCCTATCAGGGGACGTGTATATAAGGCATCGATTTTAGGAAGCGGGAGATGGAAAAGGATGCTTGGTCGGTCCTCCTACTTCAAATTTGGGGCACTCCGCATGCAATCTAATGTGCCACCAGATAGGAGTGGTGTGTTAAGTAGTCCCCCTCATCAGGCCTTTTTTAGTCAAATGTATCGCCCACTGTCAGTACCTTCGGGATCCATCCCTCATTCATCTTAATAAAGGGGAGGTCATCTAGACTTTTTTGACCTAGGCGACTTCTCTTCTCAGTGACAATACCTCCTGCTGCACTAATGGCCTTTCTGACAGGACACTTGAAGCGGGGCAGGCCAGAAGTTCTATCGCAAATTGGGATAGCTCAGGCCACAGGTCAAGCCTGCACACCCAGTAGTCAAGGGGTTCATCGCTCCTCAGAGTGTCGATATCTGCAGTTAAGGCGAGGGACTCTGCTACTTGTCGGTCGAGTCGTTCTCTGAGGGTGGACCCCGAAGGGCTGTGGCGATGCGTAGGACTTAAAAAGCTCCACATGTCCTCCATCATCAACACGTCTGTAAAGCGTCCTGTCCTTGCCGGCATGGTCGTGGGAGGAGGAGGATTACTTTCACCTCTTCCCCTGTTAGATTCCCGTTGTGCTGTGTCGTTCTCCTTCAGCCTTTTTATACGAGGGTCCCTCAACAGGCACGACAGCATGAAAGACCCCATTTGCACAAGGTTGGATGCCGAGCTACTCATGTCCTGTTCCTCGTCCTCAGTGATGTCAATGAAGGTATGTTCTTCCCCCCAGTCACATACAACACCACGGGTACCAGATAGGTGACAACGAGCACCCTGGGATGCCTGTTGTGGTTGGTCTTCCTCCTCCTCCTCAAAGCCACATTCCTCCTCTGACTCCTCTTCCTCACAATCCTCTTCCAGCGTTGCCGCAGGTCCAGCAAGCGATGCTGATAAGGCTGTTTCTGGTGGTGATGGTGACCACAACTCTTCCTCTTCACGCTCATCTACGGCCTGATCCAGCACTCTTCGCAGGGCTCGCTCCAGGAAGAAAACAAATGGTATGATGTCGCTGATAGAGCCTTCGGTGCGAATGACTAGGTTTGTCACCTCCTCAAAAGGATGCATCAGCCTACAGGCATTGCGCATGAGCGTCCAGTAACGTGGCAAAAAAATTCCCAGCTCCGCAGAGGCTGTCCTAGCACCCCGGTCATACAAATACTCGTTAACGGCTTTTTCTTGTTGGAGCAGGCGGTCGAACATTAGGAGTGTTGAATTCCAACGTGTCGGGCTGTCGCAAATCAAGCGCCTCACTGGCATGTTGTTTCGCCGCTGGATATCGGAACAGTGCGCCATGGCCGTGTAGGAACGCCTGAAATGGCCACACACCTTCCTGGCCTGCTTAAGGACGTCCTGTAAGCCTGGGTGCTTATGCACAAAGCTTTGTACGATCAGATTACACACATGTGCCATGCACGGCACATGTGTCAACTTGCCCAAATGCAATGCCGCCAACAAATTTCTTCCGTTGTCACAAACCACTTTGCCGATCTCCAGTTGGTGTGGAGTCAGCCACCGCTCCACCTGTGCGTTCAGGGCGGACAGGAGTGCTGGTCCGGTGTGACTCTCTGCTTTCAGGCAAGTCAACCTTAAGACGGCGTGACACTGCCATATCTGGGATGTGGAACAGTACCTGGGGAGCTGCGGGGGTGCCTTGATGTGGAGCAAGACGCAGCAGAAGAGGACTCAGCCGAGGAGGTTATGGAAGAAGATGGAGTAGGAGGCGTAGAGGAGGTGGCAGCATGCCTGCCTGCAAGTCGTGGCGGTGTCACCAACTCCTCTGCAGAGCCACGCATTCCATGCTTAGCAGCCGTCAGCAGGTTTACCCAATGCGCAGTGTAGGTGATATACCTGCCCTGACCATGCTTTGCAGACCAGGTATCAGTGGTCAGATGGACCCTTGCCCCAACACTGTGTGCCAGACATGCCATTACTTCCTTTTGCACAATTGAGTACAGGTTGGGGATTGCCTTTTGTGCAAAGAAATTTCTGCCGGGTACCTTCCACTGCGGTGTCCCAATAGCTACAAATTTTTTGAACTCCTCAGACTCCACCAGCTTGTATGGTAAAAGCTGGCGGGCTAAGAGTTCAGTCAAGCCAGCTGTCAGACGCCGGGCAAGGGGGTGACTTTGTGACATTGGCTTCTTACGCTCAAACATGTCCTTGACAGACACCTGACTGTGGGCAGATGAGCAGGAACTGCTCAAGGCGAGAGACGGAGGGGCAGATGGTTGAGAGGGGGCAAGGAGGACAGCAGTGGTTAACGTGGCTGAAGATGCTGGACCAGGAGGAGGATGGCAGCTTTGAGTTTGTGTGCTGCTTGTACTAATGTGTTGATCCCATAGGCGTTTGTGATGTGCGATCATGTGCCTTCGCAAAGCAGTTGTACCTAGGTGGGTGTTGGACTTCCCACGACTCAGTTTCTTTTGGCACAGGTTGCAAATGGCATTGCTGTTGTCAGAGGCGACACACAACAAAAATGCCACACTGCTGAGCTCTGCAATGACGGCATTCTGGTGGTGGCAACAGCATGCGTTGATTGGCGTGCTGTCTGGCTGACTCCGGGTGCTGATGCATGCTGTCTGACTGTGCCACTAGCTCCTTGCGACGACCTCCCCCTGCTTCCAACTCGTCTCCTCCTCCTCCTCTCTTTCTCCCGATCTGAACTTTCCCCCTGTTCTTCTTCTATTCTAGCGGGCACCCACGTGACATCCACGGACGCATCGTCATCATCAACCGCTTCACTTGTATCTGCAACTCAGCAAAGGAAGCAGCAGTGGGTACAACATCATCATCATCACACCGTACGTGTGTAATGCTGCCTGACTGAGACATATCCCTGTTATCTACATCCTCTGGCAATAATGGTTGCGCATCACTAATTTCTTCCAACTGATGTGTAAATAACTCCTCTGACAGATCAAGTGAAGCGGCTGTGGTGCTAGTGTTGGTGGTGGCAGCAGGCGGGCGAGTGGTAACTTGAGAGGTGCCCAAAGCTAAGCTGGAGGAGGATGGTGCGTCAAGGTTCCGAGCGGAAGCTGTTAGCCAGTCAACTATGTCCTCAGAACTTTTCAAGTTCAGGGTACGTGGCCTCTGAACACTTGGCATTATTCTAGGGCCAAAGGGAATCACAGCACCACGACCACGATGGCCCCTGCGGGGTGGCCTGCCTCTGCCTGTCATTTTTTTTTTCGATTAGTGGTACTATGCGTGCAAGCTACTGTGACAACAGATATGAGTGGCACTGGTGTGACACTGTGCCCTGGCAGGCCCTGAAACGCACACTCGTGAAGGAAACTGACTGCTATTATATTACAGTCCAAAAAGTTTAGTTTTTTTTTTTTAAATGCAAGCTATTGGGACATCAGATATGAGTGAGTGGTGGCAGTGGGCAGGCCCTAAAACGCACACTCGTGAAGGAAACTGACTGCTATTATATTACAGTCCAAAAAGTTGTTTTTTTTGTTAAATGCAAGCTATTGGGACACCAGATATGAGTGGTGGCACTGGGCAAGTGGGCACAGTATACGCTGTGAGCCTGACACACACGCTGGCAGAAAACTAACTGCTATTCAATCTATTACAGTCAAAATTTTATTTTATTTAAAAATGTACACTACTGTTACACCAGATATGAGTTGCACCGGTGTGACACTGTGCCACGGCAGGCCCTGAAACGCACACTCGTGAAGGAAACTGACTGCTATTATATTACAGTCCAAAAAGTTTTTTTTTGTTTTTTTTAAATGCAAGCTATTGGGACACCAGATATAAGTGAGTGGTGGCACTGGGCAGGCCCTGAAACGCACACAAGTGAAGGAAACTGACTGCTATTATATTACAGTCCAAAAAGTTTATTTTATTTTTTTTAAATGCATGCTATTGGGACACCAGATATGAGTGGTGGCACTGGGCAAGTGGGCACAGTATACGCTGTGAGCCTGACACACACACTGGCAGACAACTAACTGCTATTCAATCTATTACAGTCAATTTTTTTTTTTTTTTTTTAAATGTACACTACTGTTACACCAGATATGAGTTGCACTGGTGTGACACTGTGCCCTGGCAGGCCCTGAAACGCACATTTGTGAAGGAAACTGACTGCTATTATATTACAGTCCAAAAAGTTTTTGTTTTTTTAAATGCAAGCTATTGGGACACCAGATATGAGTGGTGGCACTGGGCAAGTGGGCACAGTATACACTGTGAGCCTGACACACACGCTGGCAGACAACTAACTGCTATTCAATCTATTACAGTCAAAATTGTATTTTATTTTTTTTTAAATGTACACTACTGTTACACTAGATATGAGTTGCACTGGTGTGACACTGTGCCCTGGCAGGCCCTGAAGCGCACACTCGTGAAGGAAACTGACTGCTATTATATTACAGTCCAAAAAGTTTTGTTTTTTTAAATGCAAGCTATTGGGACACCAGATATGAGTGAGTGGTGGCACTGGGCAGGCCCTGAAACGCACACTAGTGAAAGAAACTGACTGCTATTATATTACAGTCCAAAAAGTGTTTTTTTTTTTTTTAAATGCAAGCTATTGGGACACCAGATATGAGTGAGTGGTGGCACTGGGCAGACCCTGAAATGCACACTAGTGAAGGAAACTGACTGCTATTATATTACAGTCCAAAATGTTTTGTATTTTTTAAATGCAAGCTATTGTGACACCAGTGAGTGAGTGGTGGCACTGGGCAAGTGGGCACAGTATATTCTGTGAGCCTGACACACAGGCTGGCAGGCAGGCAACTGCAATTACATTACACAGAAAAAAAGCAGACTGATGTTCTAGCCCTAAAAAGCGCTTTTTGGGGTGCTGTCCTTACAGCAGAGATCAGATGAGTCCTTCAGGATTGTAGTGGACACTGAATACAGTAGCCTAGCTATCAATTTCCCTATCAAATCAGCAGCAGCTACACTGTCCCTACTCTCACTAAGAATGCAGCTTCACAATGAATGTAAAATGGATGCTGTCCAGGAGGTGGGAGGGTCTTGGAGGGAGGGTCTGTTGCTGATTGTCTGGAATGTGTCTGCTGACTGTGAGGTACAGGCAGGGTCAAAGTTTACTCAATGATGACGAATAGGGGGCGGACCGAACAGCGCATGTGTTCACCGTCCGCGGCAAACGCGAACAAGCGATGTTCGCCAGCAACTATACGCCGGCGAACAGTTCGGGACATCACTAATTATATTTATAAAAACATTGTAAAATGTCAGAAGGTTTATTATTACATAAAGATCAAAATTGAAGTTCTGTGTAAATTTATAGAATTTTTGTTTATATATTGATACTACTAAGCAAGTGTATTATAAAGTAACAAATGGCATTAAAATGTTTATATCCAGTTCTACAGTCTGAACTCTGCATATACAAAGATAAATGTTTGCTAAAAATGCAAGGCTTCATAAACATTGATGTGTTTTGTTTGGATAACCTGTTTTAATAATGTCATATAAAAGGTAAAATACACATTGATAATATAACAACGCTGCATTCTCCACCTCTTTTCAAATGCTTGCCTTTACTGCTACTGACATGGTATAGTATACTGTGAAAGCATATATAACAGGTCAAATACATGATGTAATTTAATGTTCATATATTTTACCTTCAAATGCCTTTCCCATCTTATACCCTCAACAGGCATAGGCATTTGGTATACAAATAATGGAATTGTAACCTTACCTATGTATCAGTCAGGCAATTATTATAAGAAGTAAGGATCATGCTCTCTGGTATAAGGCTTCAACCATGTATTTGTGTAATACATAATCACGTAGTAAAAGAGCATCTCAGAGTAGTTTATAAAGTAGGAAGGATATGTATACATTTATTACTGACCCTATAGTGTTAAAATCTCTATTAGTCTCCTGCCCCCCCCCCCCCCTTGGTCCCCTTAAATAGGTAATAAACTCATCTTTATTCCAGGTGCATGCAGGTTCACCAGCACTGGCCACATCGATGATCCGCCTCCTTGGCTGCATTAAATCAAAGCATCTCTATGGGGAAAGTTCAGCGTCTCCATACAGAGTGCAGAGATGCTGAATGTCAGTACTGCACATTGTGCAACACTGACCCAGGAAGCACCTCTAGTGGCCGTCTGAGTGATTGCCACTGGAGGTGTCCCAAGGCAGCAATGTAAACTCTGAAAAGGTTACAGCAAAAAGCTAGCAGGGTCTGACTATACTCACCATAACACCATGACATAGCGGATAGGGATCATAACTCTGGAAATGCACCTATTAAACGCAAAGGACTGTCCTGTTAACAATAAAATGTAATCTACATCCAAAAACAGTCAGGACCAAGTTAATATTCATGATTCTTTGCCCTCATGGAGCATTTTGACAATGGTAGTTTTAAACCTAAAGAAAGACTCTTAAACCGGGAGAAGTATTTTCCACTAAAGAAGAGTATAGACAAAAACCTGATTCCTATTACACCTATGAAAATAAAGAGGAATAAGATGATGTATGTATTTATTCTGATTCTGATTACTCAGATATAAATGGTAAGAGCAACAAGACTCTGCTCTCCCTTCAAAGTTTATTTCTAATGAGGATGTTATGTCTGAAAAGATCTCAAAATATAGATGGTCAGGGTCAACCATTATGTGACCCTAAAAAAATTACACCCACGTTCTTCATACTGTGTAACACTTTTGCTAAATTTATAGAATTGGTTTTTTTTCAGGGTGCAGACGTCCCCTCAGGCGTGTGGACTGTGAAGCAGGTGCTGGTCCACGTAGGCCCCTGGAGAGACAGGAAGTTGGCATATCTTATCATGGAGCTTTCAGGGTGGGTTAGTGAGGTGGTCGGCTGTGTAGCAGAACCCCTTTGGCTGTACAATATATTTCCTTTTATTGTTGGAACCTAAGAGTTTTTCCTGTGCCTGGATTATACAGAATTACATACAAACATATGTGGCCATACTTTGTTCGGTAAAAAGATCTGCAAGTCTGCATGTGAACGGCTATATTCACCATCCAAACTAAAGTACCGAACAACCGGACCACCCTGTTGTGAAGTGTGGCTGTAATTTAACTCCCTGTATGCTCGTTCCATTCCCTTGGTTTAAACACACAAACGCAATGCTGTATTCCCTGGGTGGCCGCCATTTCGGCAGCCGAACACGTGGCGGCGGCCATCTTAAACTCGCGAACAGCGGTGTTTGGTCGTCGAGTGTCTGGAACTCAAATCGGACACTCGACTAACCGAACACCGCTAAGACCTCCATGACTTCAGAAAGTGCCGATTGAAACGCACGAACGGCCCGCCGTTCGGTAGGATGAATCCCACGAACTAGGGGATTCATCCGAATACAAACTTAACCATGGATGGCATAGACTTTCAGGACTTTTGATGCACAAACAGAGACCGACCACAGGGCCAGATCTCATGGAACTATTTTCGGCTACTTTACCCATGCGGTCGGTCAAATCTTTGCTTCCTCATAACTCCCGAACCCCTGGTCTGATCTGGGTGATTTTTTAATATGTTTCTCACCCAGATCAGGGCTACCAGGGTGTATGTCATTTAAAGGTGTAACTACCATATTTGGGGTACATCCAGGAATTGGGGAAAAGTATGTACATTATAATTATGTTAACTGTTAAGTTAAGGGGAGGAGATGTGTGGGAGGTAACGTCTATGTGATTGGTTACTGTAGTAATTATGGTGAATCCCTCCCTTGCATGGGAGAATCCCATAAAAGCAGGAATTGTGTCATTAAACTTCAGTTCTACTCCTGATACTGTGTGTCGTCCAGTGATTGGGAAAGGTGATGGGATACTATTGGATTTTATTGCTGATTGTGCTGGTTACCCTCTTGGATTTACTGCTTGTTCCTGCATTATTCTAATATACCAGTGGAGTTAAGCTGTGGGAAATCAGCTCTCCGCTACAGGCTGCTTAGATGTAGCCAGATCTCCTGGCATATCTTATCAAATTTTACTTTGAAGGACACAATTCACATCCAAGTCTCTGGGCTTACCCAGCACAGGGAAGGTTGCGACTTGGCGACCATTTGGGAAACCACGCTATTGCAGGATCGGCAGTATGTAATATGTGTTAGCAGTGAAGTAAGTAGTTTAGTACCACAGTGGGAACCAGGATAACCCCCACCGGTCTGGGAGGGGGTAGGACGGCTTAAAAAAACTCACTTTGAACTTCCCAACCCCAGTCGGGAGATTGTCCACTTTTCCCAGACTATGGGCTGTCGGCTTTGTAGGCTTCAGGTCCGGAAGGGAAAAATACGTGCCAAAGCGATGTTGTACCAAAGTTGTATTGTCCTTACTGCGAATTAGGGAGTCTGCTGAGCACTCTGGATCACTTTTAGCTTAATTATAGCAAGTTATTGGTTCAGCTTAGCAGGAGCTACTCAAAAAACACATCCAGCCTTCTTAGTGGTAAAGCCCTGCCTCCCCTTTAAGTTGATTTATTTCGAACCAGATAGTCATATTTCTTGACAGATTATTTAATGAGATTGTTATAAGCTTTAAAGAAGAATAATGCGAACCTCCTGTCTTTAATAAAATTTCAGGAGTTTTTTTTCGATTTAGTGGTTTAAAATCACAATTTTTTTAAAGACTGGAGCCAAATATTATACCTCCCTTTTATTGTCCCACCTTGTCTTTATGTTTTTGTCTAGGCTAAGATGATTTTTCTTTTTCAAGGGTTATGGACTCTCTTGTTCACTCGTACAGATTTTTTTCAACAATGTTCTTTCAAGTTTTTCTTTTGAATTTCTTCTGCAAGAAGCTTTATATTCAAATTTTACATGAGGGTTTTTGACTGTTCTGATCAAAAGAAAATGTAAACAAAACATGGAATTTGACTATATGTCTGTTCATGGAATTTGACTATATCTCTGTTCATGGAATTTGACTATATGTCTGTTCATCCATAATTCACCTCTTTCATATTAACTCCACATTTATTATATGTTATTTTATTCAGGAGAAACAGACAAACAAATTAAACATAATTAAATATGAATAAAATCTTAAACAAATGTGAGATTTTAAGAATTAAAAAATAAAAACGTTTAGTTCTGCGTGGCATTTTAACTGCGACTGTTATAATATGGTTTGCTTTTACTGCAATAAAATACACATATTTGTATTCAGTGATGTCTGATTTTTCAGTTTATACACATTGACATTTGTTAGATTGTTTTTTTTGCCTTTGAGACCATATGAAAGCCCAAGAATGAGAAATACCCTTATGTTGGCATACCATTTTCAAAAGTATACAACCCAAGTTATTGCAAATGGGGTATTTCTAGTCTATTTTAGTATCCACTTAGTCAAAAACACTGGTCAAAGTTAGAATTTATATTTGTGTGTTAAAAAAAAAAAAAAAATATGAATGCTAATATTGGCCAGTGTTTGTGACTAAGGGCTTCTAAAAAAAAAAGACTGGACTTATCCCATTTCCAATACCTTAAGTTGTCTTTGTAAATAGTATGCCATCATGGGGGTAATTATCATTCCTGGGCTACCATATGATCTGAAAGGCAACCTAACCAATCTTGCAAATTTTGCTGTGAAAAAACTGAAATGCAAGCCTTATATTTGACCGTGTAACATTTGAAAACACCAAAAAGCCGGTATATGGGGGTATTGTTATACTCGAGAGACTTTGCTGAACACAAATATTAGTTTTTGAAAATAAAGTAAAATGTATCACAACAATAACATCAGTGAAATTTCAGTTTGTGTAAGAAAAATCCAAAATAATGGCACTTTCACTGACAATATCATTGTTGTGATATGTTTTATTGTTTTAAAACACTAATAGTTGTGTTCAGGGAAGCCTCTTGAGTATAAATGTACCCCCCATGTAAAGATTTTATGGTGTCTTGGAAAGTAACACCAAAATAAAATACCAGGATAAAATAGCTAAAGCTTTTGAAGAATATTATAGAAGCCTATATAGCATCAATCTTAAAGGGACACTCCAGGCACCCAGACCACTTCTGCTCATTGGAGTGGTCTGAGTACCAACTCCCACTACTCCTAACCCTGCACGTGTAATTATTGCAGTTTTTTATAAACTGCAACAATTACCTTGCAGGGTTAACTCCACCTCTAGTGGCTGTCTATTAGACAGCCACTAGAGGGAACTTCCTGCTCTATAGCACAGGAAACCTGTGCTAGAGAGTCGCTGGACGTCCTCACACTGTGTGAGGACCTCCAGCGTCGCTCAAATCCCCATAGGAAAGCATTGACATTCGTTTTCAATGCTTTCCTATGGGAAGACGTAATGCGCATGCACGGCATTGCCGCGCATGCGCATTAGGTCTCCTCGGCCGGTGGGCGGGATCAGTCTCGCCCACCGGGCGACGGAAGAACAGGGAGGAGCGTCGCGGAGGAGGAAACAGCGACGAGGGACATCGCCGCTGCCTCAGGTAAGTGACTGAAGGGGTTTTCACCCCTTCAGTAACCGGGGATTGGTGGGTGGGAGGGAGAGGGACCCTCCAGTGCCAGGAAAACGGATCGTTTTCCTGGCACTGGAGTTTCCCTTTAAGTAACCATTACAGAATGCTGAACTGTACTGTCAAGAGAAGGAATTGAAAAAAATAAATCATGTACAATTAAAAAAACTTAATGAACCCTTCTTATTAGAAGAGATTATAGACATAATTGACCATTTAAAACCCAATAAAGCACCGGGTCCTGGTCGTCTGACAGCTAAGTTCTGTAAGTCATTTAAAAGAGAAATGGCCCCCTATCTGCAGATCATTTTTAATGAGATCGCGGAAAAAGGAGACCTTCCGGAAGATCTATTAAGAGGGAACATAGTAACTATTCTAAAGCAAGAGAAAAACACTTGGGAGGTAACAAATTACAAATTAAATAAAACAAAATCAATTGCATTATATATCAATATGTCAAAACAAGAAATAGATTCCTATCAAGAAACATATAGTTTTATTAAAGCTAAAACGTTCCTATATCTAGGAATTAAAATTTGCAGAAATGTAGAAAGCATTATGCGTATACATTTTATGGATCTCTTAAAAGAAACTAATAAAAATCTGAAAGAATGGAGAAAATTAGGAGTATCTTGGGGAGGAAGAATAAATATTTTGAAATCATACATTTTACCAAAATGGATTTATTTGTTTAGAATGCTCCCATTAGAAATCCCGAATGCATGGCTGACAATGATTAACAAGGCTTTCTCTAACTTCGTATGGCGAGGGGAAAAAAACAGAATTAAAAATTGAGTACTATCAAGAGGAATAAAGAAGGGAGGCCTAGATTATCTGAATATAATAAAATATTACGAAGCAGGGATCATTATGCATGTCATGGCTAGTCAGCTAAAACAAAATAAAGAGGAAGTATGGTGGTGGTCAGAATTAGAAACTAGCCAATTAAGAGATCCCCTAGAGTTAATTTGGAACACAAAAAAATGTAATCTATCCAGATCATATATTTTAGGACAGATCACTCCAATATGGCAAAAAATAAGGAAAACAATTGATTTGGTCAATAAAGTATTCGATTTTCAAAACTTATATATAATAGAACTAAATATGGATAATGTTTCCTTAAAATTATGGAAAGAAAAGGGAATAAATACATTAAAAGATTTGACCAAAGATGGTAAAATCAAGCCTTATAAAACGTTGGTAGAGGAGTTTAAGATCTCTGCTAAAGATGTATATACCTATGTCAGAGTAAAACACTATTTGGAGAAAGTAGTGCTAGTTAAAGAGGGAAAGATGTATGATATATTAAAATCAATCTTATACCAGAATAAAATAAAGCAGCTGTTCTCTAGATGCGTTAGAATGTTGGATCCAATGTATGACTCTGTCCTTCCCAGTGCTATTAAAACATGGAATACTGAATTAAAAATAAATATAGAATTAAATGAATGGTTATCTACCTTACATAAAATTAATACATTTGTTCACTCCTTTGTACTGATAGAAACACACTTCAAGATGGCTAATCAATGGTATATGACGCCAACTAAAATATCTAAATTCGATACATCTATGGATATAAAGTGTTGGAAATGTAGAGAGGAAATAGGAAACTATATCCACATGTGGTGGTCATGTAAAAAAGTGATTGTTGTATGGCAGTGGGCTCAATTCATCATTCATACACTGTGCGGGGTTAAAATATTTCTAGAACCTGAAATAATGTTATTACACTGCCAATGGCCAAAATTAAATAAAATAAAACAATTTCTAATTACTCATTGTGTAATATCATGTAAAATAGTAATAGCAAGAAATTGGAAGGGAGATACCCCATTTAACATCAAGTTAATAACAATACAGTTGGTCTACCAACTTAAAATGGAGAAGGATCACTGCAAGCTTTTGAATGATGACAGGAGCCTATGGGACAATTGGGAGAAAACATTATTACAAATGTAATATTAATACCACTTGAAGTACGATAAAGGGGTTGGAAGTCTGTAGAACTCTCGTGGGGTGGTGGGGTGTTTATTTTTGTTTTTTTTGTGTGTGTCATTGTCTATGTATACGGATGTTTTTAAAATACTTTTTTGTACAAATGTTATTGTGGTGACAAATTTAACAATAAAAAAAGAGTTAAAAAAAAGGGAGGTAACAAGCTACAGACCAATCTGTCTGCTGAATGAAGACTTTAAATGATATGCTGGCATTAAGGCAAAATGACTTAAATCTGTTATAAACAACCTAATCTATAATGACCAGATGGGATTCATCCCAGGAAGATCATCAGCAAGTCATATACGGACACTGTCAAATATTTTTGAGATCGCAAGGCGTGAAAGGACACAGATGCTGGCCCTTTGTTATGATGCTGAGAAAGTATTTGACAGGGTCAGCTTGGATTTCCTTTCAAATACCCTTATGCTTTTGGCTTTACGGGCAGTTTCTATCAAGATTTAATGGCTTTATACTCGAACCCTATGGGGAAGTAATAGGCCAGGGCATATCTTGTAACTCTTTTAAATTATATAATGGCACTAGACAAGGCTGTCCAATTTCCCCCTTCTTTATGTTTTAACTACTGGCATTCAAGATAAGAAATAACAATAAAATTAAAGGATTTAAGGATACAGGAGAATTAAAGATAAAGTTATATGCCGATGATGTACTCATTTTGCTGGAAGACCCAGTAAATTAAATCAATGAACTAATGGAGTACAGTCGTTTCTCGAACTATAAATTAAACACATCCAAAACGATGGCTCTTTCTCTTTTTTTAACACTGCAGATGAAAAGAGTGATTGTGGAAAAGTTTGATTTCCTCTGGGCAAAGTCCCTATATGGGATTAAAAATCTTAACCAACCCCCAAAAATGGATAGAGATTAATTTGCTCCCCCCAAAGAAAAAAATATCATGGTGGGGTCAGATAAACAATATAAAAACGTATATTCTACCGAAAATCTCTATATTTTGAGTCTAATTCCTAGTGATATCCCTCAAAGTTGGATCAAGCTACTACAATCTTTACTAAATTTATATGGGCAAAAAAAAGAACGAGAATTAGTACTAAACGAATGATAAAAATAAATAAATTGAAAGATGTAGGTCTAGTAATTCCATCTTTGTCAAGATTGGTTCAGGCTACTCTTTTAACCCATGCTATACATACTTTCCAGGATTCATCTAAAGAGGAAAGTTGGTATCAACTTAAAGCAGGGAGAATTGGTCCCTACAGAAACATCTCCTCAATTTTCTGGCTGTCAACCCAGGAAATTAGAAGGCTAAACCTTTTCTTTAAATCATATACTGCAGAATTGGTTCAAAATAAAAAGAAAATTAGACATAGACAAAATAATATTTTTCCTTCTCTTAGAATCAATTTTTTTGACTTTTTACTAGAGTTGAGCGAACCCGGACTGTAAAGTTCGGGTTCGTACCAAACATTATGTTTTTTTGGACCCTGAACCCGAACACAGACATATCAGTGTATGTTCGGGTTGGAGTTCGGTGTTAGGCGATTTAATGGCACGTTTTGAAAGGCTGCAGGGCAGCCAATCAACAAGCGTTTGACTCGTATGCCCTTAGAAGCCATCACATCCATGCCTACTAATGGCATGGCTGTGATTGGCCAGTGCAGCATGTGACCCAGCCTCTATATATAAGCTAGAGTCACGTAGTTCCGCACGCACATGAGCTCTTATTAGTGTAGGGAGAGGATGCTGCCGCTTTCAGGGACAGATTAGGAAAGAATTCTGCAAACTAGTACATTAGTGGGGTGCACTTCATATCTGAGAGTCGAATAGAAGCGTCAAATACTGCGGTTGCATCAGAGATTTAAAACTTCATTTTTTTTTGGTGCTAAATAGTACATTTGGGGTGTGCACTTCATATCTGAGAGTCAAATAAAAGCGTCAAATACTGAGGTTACAGTGCAGTTGTAAAAATGCTAATTGTTTTGATGCTAATCTGCTAAATAGTAAATTTGGGGCGTGCTCTTCATATCTGAAAGTCAAATAGAAGCGTCAAATAGTGCGGTTACAGCGCAATTGTAAACATTCTTATTTTCTGGATGCTAATTAGCTAAATAGTACATTAGTGGGGTGCACTTCATATCTGAGAGTCAATTAAAAGCGTCAAAAGTGCGGTTACAGCGCAATTGTAAACATTCTTATTTTCTGGGTGCTAATCTGCTAAATAGTACATTAGTGGGTTGCTCTTCAAATCTGAGAGTCAAATAGAAGCGTCAAATAGTGCGGTTACAGCGCAGTTGTAAAAATTCTAATTGTTTTGCTGCTAAACTGCTAAATAGTAAATTTGGGGCATGCTCTTCATATCTGAGAGTCAAATAGAAGCGTCAAATAGTGCGGTTACATCGCAATTGTAAACATTCTTATTTTCTGGGTGCTAATCTGGTAAATAGTACATTAGTGGGTTGCTCTTCATATCTGAGAGTCAAATAGAAGCATTAAATAGTGCAGTTACAGTGCAGTTGTAAAAATTCTAATTGGTTTTCTGCTAAACTGCTAAATAGTAAATTTGGGGCGTGCTCTTCATATCTGAGAGTCAAATAGAAGCGTAAAATAATGCGGTTACAGTGCAATTGTAAAAAATTTTATTTTCTGGGTGCTAATCTGCTAAATAGTACATTAGTGGGGTGCTCTTCATATCTGAGAGTCAAATAGCATCAAATAGTGCGGTTACAGCGCAGTTGTTAAAATTCTAATTGTTTTGCTGCTAAACTGCTAAATAGTACATTAGTGGGGTGCTCTTCATATCTGAGAGTCAAATAGAAGCGTAAAATAATGCGGTTACAGCGCAGTTGTAAAAATTATATTTGTTTTGCTGCTAAACTGCTAAATAGTAAATTTGGGGCGTGCACTTCATATCTGACAGTCAAATAGCATCAAATAGTGCGGTTACAGCGCAGTTGTAAAAATGCTAATTGTTTTGCTGCTAATCTGCTAAATAGTAAATTTGGGGCGTGCTCTTCATATCTGAAAGTCAAATAGAAGCGTCAAATAGTGCGGTTACAGCGCAATTGTAAACATTCTTATTTTCTGGGTGCTAATTAGCTAAATAGTACATTAGTGGGGTGCACTTCATATCTGAGAGTCAATTAAAAGCGTCAAAAGTGCGGTTACAGCACAATTGTAAACATTCTTATTTTCTGGGTGCTAATCTGCTAAATAGTACATTAGTGGGTTGCTCTTCAAATCTGAGAGTCAAATAGAAGCGTCAAATAGTGCGGTTACAGCGCAGTTGTAAAAATTCTAATTGTTTTGCTGCTAAACTGCTAAATAGTAAATTTGGGGCATGCTCTTCATATCTGAGAGTCAAATAGAAGCGTCAAATAGTGCGGTTACATCGCAATTGTAAACATTCTTATTTTCTGGGTGCTAATCTGGTAAATAGTACATTAGTGGGTTGCTCTTCATATCTGAGAGTCAAATAGAAGCATTAAATAGTGCAGTTACAGTGCAGTTGTAAAAATTCTAATTGGTTTTCTGCTAAACTGCTAAATAGTAAATTTGGGGCGTGCTCTTCATATCTGAGAGTCAAATAGAAGCGTAAAATAATGCGGTTACAGTGCAATTGTAAAAAAATTTATTTTCTGGGTGCTAATCTGCTAAATAGTACATTAGTGGGGTGCTCTTCATATCTGAGAGTCAAATAGCATCAAATAGTGTGGTTACAGCGCAGTTGTTAAAATTCTAATTGTTTTGCTGCTAAACTGCTAAATAGTACATTAGTGGGGTGCTCTTCATATCTGAGAGTCAAATAGAAGCGTAAAATAATGCGGTTACAGCGCAGTTGTAAAAATTATATTTGTTTTGCTGCTAAACTGCTAAATAGTAAATTTGGGGCGTGCACTTCATATCTGACAGTCAAATAGCATCAAATAGTGCAGTTACAGCGCAGTTGTAAAAATGCTAATTGTTTTGCTGCTAATCTGCTAAATATTAAATTTGGGGCGTGCTCTTCATATCTGAAAGTCAAATAGAAGCGTCAAATAGTGCGGTTACAGCGCAATTGTAAACATTCTTATTTTCTGGGTGCTAATTAGCTAAATAGTACATTAGTGGGGTGCACTTCATATCTGAGAGTCAATTAAAAGCGTCAAAAGTGCGGTTACAGCACAATTGTAAACATTCTTATTTTCTGGGTGCTAATCTGCTAAATAGTACATTAGTGGGTTGCTCTTCATATCTGAGAGTCAAATAGAAGCATTAAATAGTGCAGTTACAGCGCAGTTGTAAAAATTCTAATTCTAAACTGCTAAATAGTAAATTTGGGGCGTGCTCTTCATATCTGAGAGTCAAATAGAAGTGACAAATAGTGCGGTTACAGCGCAATTGTAAATTTTTTTATTTTCTGGGTGCTAATCTGCTAAATAGTACATTAGTGGGGTGCTCTTCATATCTGAGAGTCAAATAGAAGCGTCAAATAATGCGGTAAGTTGCAAAAATTATATTTGTTTTGCTGCTAAACTGCTAAATAGTAAATTTGGGGCGTGCACTTCATTTCTGAGAGTCAAATCGAAGCGTCAAATAGTGCGGTTACAGCGCAATTGTAAACATTCTTATTTTCTGGGTGCTAATCTGCTAAATAGTACATTAGTGGGGTGCACTTCATATCTGACAGTCAAATAGAAGCGTCAAATACTGTGGTTGCAGCGCAGTTTGACAAATTCTAACTTTTGTTGGGTGCTAAATAGTACATTTGCGGCTTTCACTTCATATCTGACAGTCAAATAGAACCGTCAAATACCAATACAACAATATTGTAATGCAGGGGCAATACCCTCACAAGTCAAACTGAGAGGTCAGTTTATAGGGAAAACTGTTGCCTGGATACAATTCTAAAACAATTCCCATATGTCCTTTGCAGAGTTTACATGCTGTAAAAACACAGGTGCCAACTGCCAAATTTGTTGCAATATTGAACGATGAATTCTAAAGAAATTAGACAAACTCCTTCTCAGTCACAAAAACCTGGTGCTACTCATGACTGTGAAATCCTCACTGAGGATTCTTTACAAAATATTGTAGACTTATCCGTTCACAAATCAGTTTCATCTGCAATTTATACTGCAATCATAGGCGTGCGCAGCCTGTTGCATTAGGGTGTGCACCTTAAAGCACAAACACACGCCGCGTGAATATGTATTTTTATATACACATACACACACATACATATATATACATACATGCATACACACAAATACAAATATACATAGGTGCAGTGTGTGTGATTGTGAGCAGTGCAGCGTGTAAGGGGTGCAGTGTGTGTGATTGCGAGGGGTACAGTGTGTGTGTGTAATTGTGAAAGGTACAGTGTGCTGTAATTGTGAAGGGTGCAGTGTGTATGATTGTGAAGGGTACAGTGTGTGTAATTGTAAGGGTACATTGTGTATAATTGTGAGGGGTACAGTGTGTGTGATTGTGAGGGATGCAATGTGTGTGGGGTACAGTGTGTATGATTGTGAGGGGTGCACTGTGTGGGCGACAGGGGTTAGGTGGTTGGAGGGGCAGTGACAGGGGGTAGGGGGTGGAGGGGCAGTGACAGGGGGTAGGGGGGTGGAGGGGCAGCGACAGGGGGTAAGGGGGTAGAGGGACAGGTGGTAGGGGGGGTCGTGGGGCAGTGACAGGAGGTAGCAGGGGTAGATGGTTAGTGACAGGGGTTGGGGTAGAGGGGCAGTGTAAGGGGTTAGGGGGTAGAGTGGCAGTAACAGGGGGTGTGGGTGAGTGGAGGGGCAGTGACAGGGGGTAAGGGGTAGTAACAGGGGTTGGGAGTAGAGGGGCAGTGACAGGGGTTGGGCGGTACTGACAGGGGTAAGGGGGGTAGAGGGGCAGTAACCGGGGGTGTGGGGGAGTGGAAGGGCAGTGGCAGGGGGTAGGGGTTAGTGACAGGGGTTAAGGGGGTAGAGGGGCAGTGACAGGGGTTAGGGGGGTAGTGACAGGGGTTAGGGGGGTAGAGGGGCAGTAACAGGGGGTGTGGGGGAGTGGAGGGGTAGTGACAGTGGTTGGGGGGGTAGAGGGGCAGTGGCAGGGGGTAGGGGGTAGTGACAGGGGTAAGGGGGGTAGAGGGGCAGTGACAGGGGTTAGGGGGTAGAGGGGCAGTAACAGGGAGTGTGGGGGAGTGGAGGGGTAGTGACAGTGGTTGGGGGGTAGAGGGGCAGTGACAGGGGTTAGGGGGGTAGAGGGGCAGTAACAGGGGGTGTGGGGGAGTGGAGGGGTAGTGACAGTGGTTGGGGGTGTAGAGGGGCAGTGGCAGGGGGTAGGGGAAGGGGGTAGGGGAAGGGGGTAGGGGCAGTGACAGGGGGTTGGAGGGGGCAGTGAGTGACAGGGGGTAGAAGGGGGTGGGGTGGGGGGCAGTGGGTAGAAGGGGGTGAGTGAATGGGGTGCAGTTAGTGACAGGGGGTAGAAGGGGGGTTTATAAATACCTGCCCTGGTGGTCCAGTGGGCGCCCTCTCTCTTTAGTCTGCAGCTCCGCTGGGAGTGAGCTGCAGACCACATGGTGAGTCTCGCGATCTCCAGTCAGAGCGTTGCCACGGCAACGCTCTTACAGGCTGGAGATCGCGAGACACCTCAGTCTGCAGCTCACTCCCGGCGGAGCTGCAGACTGAGGCTGGATCTCTGTCAGGGCAGACTGACAGGAGGGGCCTCGCACCCGGCGGCATTGTGGGCAAGCCGCCGGGCCCCCTCCTGTGTCGGTTCGAGGACCCGACATGTCAGTCTGCCCAGAGGCAGTGCAGCACGGAGGTGTGATTAGGGTGTGCCCAGGCACACCCGGCACACCCCGTGCGCACGCCTATGACTGCAATGTCTTCCATGCAAGAAGCTATTTTAGATTCCCCTTTTGAATCCCCTGGCTGTTCTAAGTCACATAAGATGGGGAACGACCAAGATCAGAACAAAATGCGTGTCTCACGCAAAACTGAAGCATGCAATCAATCACTCAAAAGACCCTCTGCTCGTGAGGACGACAGATGAGCTTGGAAGGCCATTCACAGGAGCAAACTTGCCTCCTATAAAACCTCCTCGAATTATGACTTATCCTCAAACTCAGAAGATGAAAAATCTGACTCTGATTCTGCCTCAAATTATTCATCTGTTTCAGAGGCACCTGAGCTTCTCTCTAAACCATTATTTGACCATTATTTGACCCAGACCATACTAAGCACCCTAGGTGAGCTGAATGGGGCCCTATGGCTCAAGTAGCCAAATATCTTGAATGCTGGTTGAGGAAACCCCTTGACCAAGTGGCTAGAAATAAGCTAAGAACTGAATGCCCTAGACTGACTTTGTCTAAGGAAGTCGCACAGACTCCTGATCTAGATCCCACTATTATGCGATTTTTAACAAAATCAGGGAATAATCCAAATAAAGGACTTGGCAGATCACTAAAATCTTGTCAAGATGAATTAATGGACATTTCTGGTCCTGTGTCAAAAATGTTTGAGACTTTAGAACAAGCTGCAGCTTCTGGAATTCCTCCCAGCATTGATATTTTGAGAGGTTGGACCCAACGCATTGTATGCTTTTTGGGAAATGCTAACGCAGCTCTGACCAGCGAATACCGTAGGTCTATTTTAATGAAAATTGACCCTCAGTTGTCGAATTTAGCCACTTCTGAACCTGGACCAACTGCTGAAGGTCTCCTATTCGGATAATCCTTTATTAAAGACATTAATAAATGTGTAAATGTATTTAGCTCCCTTGATAAGGCTCAGTCATCTCTGAGGAAAGTATTCAACCCTAAGGTTTTTGGAAGGGCTGGAAGAGGAAGGAACCGCTCTTCCAGCTGCTCCTTTCATCATAGACAGGTACCAAGGAACACCTTCTAGCCCACCAGGCATATGACACCCAACAAATAACTAAATTCTCAAGATTCTCAAGATCAAGCTCTGGTCCATCAAGAAATATTAAATTTATGCTCAAAAAATGCCATCATGCAAGTGCCCATGAGCAGTCCAGGCTTCATAAGCAATTTATTTTTGGGTGAAAAACTAAGGTTCTGGTCACAGACCAGTTATAAATGTAAAATATTTAAACAATTTTGTCACATACCTACATTTTAAAATGGAAGGGAATTTATTATCTCAAAGACCTATTGATACTCAATAGTGATGTAGCAAACACAAAATTTTCGGTTCGCGAATGGCGAACGGGAACTTCCGCAAACGTTCACGAACCGCCATTGACTTCAATGGGCTTGCAAATTTTAAAACCCACAGGGACTCTTTCTGGCCACAAAAGTGATGGAAAAGTTGTTTCAAGGGGACTAACACCTGGACTGTGGCATGCCGGAGGGGGATCCATGGCAAAACTCCCATGGAAAAATACACAGTTGATGCAGAGTCTGGTTTTAATCCATAAAGGGCAGAAATCAATTAACATTCCTAAATCACAATGGATATGGATTGACAACTGACATATGGATTGACACCTGTCCTCAGAGACTCTGATACACACTGACACAGAGCAGAATAGGGACTGTTCACCCTACATAGGGTCACTTGGCAGGTATGGATTGACACCTGTCCTCAAAGCCCCTGATACACACTGACACAGAGCAGAATAGGGGTTCATCGCTCCTCAGAGTGTCGATATCTGCAGTTAAGGCGAGGTAGTCTGCTACCTGTCGGTCGAGTCGTTCTCTGAGGGTGGATCCCGAAGGGCTGTGGCGATGCGTAGGACTTAAAAAGCTCTGCATGTCCTCCATCAACAACAAGTCTTTAAAGCATCCTGTCCTTGCCGGCGTGGTCGTGGTAGGAGGAGGAGGATGACTTCCACCTCTTCCCCTGTTAGATTCCCGTTGTGCTGTGACATCACCCTTATACGCTGTGTAAAGCATACTTTTTAATTTATTTTGCAAATGCTGCATCCTTTCTGACTTGTAATTCGGTAACATTTCTGCCACTGTCTGCTTATACCGGGGGTCTAGTAGCGTGGACACCCATCACAGGTCGTTCTCCTTCAGCCTTTTTATACGAGGGTCCCTCAACAGGCACGACAGCATGAAATACCCAAGGTTGGATGCCGAGCTACTCATTTCCCATTCCTCCTCCTCACACAGAGCAGAATAGAGACTGTTCCCCCTACATTTTTTATTTATTATTTTTTTTCTATCCTTCTTTTGGATCAACAGCAAAAAACAAATGTGAGGAAGGCTGAACTTGATGGACGCAAGTCTCTTTTCAGCTATGGAACTATGTAACTATGTACATAGGGTAACTTGGCAGATATGGATTGACACCTGTCCTCAGAGACCATGATACACACTGACACAGAGCAGAATAGAGACTTTTCCCCCTACATAGGGTCACTTGGCAGATATGGATTGACACCTGTCCTCAAAGCCCCTGATACACACTGACACAGAGCAGAATAGGGACTGTTCCCCCTACATAGGGTCACTTGGCAGATATGGATTGACACATGTCCTCAGAGACCATGATACACACTGACCCAGAGCAGAATGGAGACAGTTCCCCATACATAGGGTCACTTGGCAGATATGGATTGACACCTGTCATCAGAGACCATGATACACACTGACACAGAGCAGAATAGAGACTGTTACCCCTACATAGGGTCACTTGGCAGCTATGGATTGACACCTGCCCTCAAAGCCCCTGATACACACTGACACAGAGCAGAATAGAGACTGTTCCCCCTACACAGGGTCACTTGGCAGATATGGCGTGGTTGTGGGAGGAGGAGGATGACTTTCACCTCTTCCCCTGTTAGATTCCCGTTGTGCTGTGACATCACCCTATACGCTGTGTAAAGCATATTTTTAGTTTATTTAGCAAATGCTGCATCCTTTCCGACTTGTA
Source organism: Pelobates fuscus (assembly GCF_036172605.1). Taxonomy (NCBI): domain Eukaryota; kingdom Metazoa; phylum Chordata; class Amphibia; order Anura; family Pelobatidae; genus Pelobates; species Pelobates fuscus. The sequence goes on from NC_086317.1 coordinate 116,731,855, forward strand.
ATTCGGTAACATTTCCGCCACTGTCTGCTTATACCGGGGGTCTAGTAGCGTGGACACCCAGCACAGGTCGTTATCCTTCAGCCTTTTTATACGAGGGTCCCTCAACAGGCACAACAGCATGAAAGACCCCATTTGCACAAGGTTGGATGCCGAGCTACTCATTTCCCAATCCTCCTCCTCACACAGAGCAGAATAGGGACTGTTCCCCCTACTTAGGGTCACTTGGCAGATATGGATTGACACCTGTCCTCAGAGACCATGATACACACTGACACAGAGCAGAATAGAGACTGTTCCCCCTACATAGGGACACTTGGCAGATATGGATTGACACCTGTCCTAAGGATCCCTGATACACACTGACACAGAGGAGAATAGGGACTGTTCCCCCTACATAGGGCCACTTGGCAAATATGGATTGACACCTATCCTAAGGATCACTGTTACACACTGACACAGAGCAGAATAGAGACTGCTCCCCCTACATAGGGTCACTTGGCAGATATGGATTGACACCTGTCCTCAAAGCCCCTGATACACACTGACACAGAGCGGAATAGAGACTGTTCCCCGTATAAGGGTCACTTGGCAGATATGGATTGACACCTATCCTAAGGATCCCTGATACACACTGACACAGAGCAGAATAGGGACTGTTCCCCCTACATAGGGTCACTTGGCAGATATGGATTGACACCTATCCTAAGGATCCCTGTTACACACTGACACAGAGCAGAATAGAGACTGCTCCCCCTACATAGGGTCACTTGGCAGATATGGATTGACACCCGTCCTCAAAGCCCCTGATACACACTGACACAGAGCGGAATAGAGACTGTTCCCCGTACATAGGGTCACTTGGCAGATATGGATTGACACCTATCCTAAGGATCCCTGATACACACTGACTCAGAGCAGAATAGGGACTGTTCCCCCTACATAGGGTCGCTATGTGCCTTTTGTTTGGTTTTTGAAGCCACAGTGCAGCACCATAGGGCCGAAAAATTAGGCATGTACACATGCCAGAAAAATTAGGTATTGTTGCAGCCGCTGCTGTAGCAGTGGCCATAAAATTTGATGTTTGTTTCCCAGGCAGAAAGTGCCCTAAAACATTGTGGCTTGAACCCTAGTTGGTGGCGGATAAGTCACGCAAGTCACGCATTCAGAGCTAAAATACAGCAGCGTGTGGACCATTTTTAGCCCAAGGCAGCTCATCTCATCAGGCCTTTTTTAGTCGAATGTATCGCCCAGTGTCAGTCCCTTTGGGATCCATCCCTCATTCATCTTAATAAAGGTGAGGTAATCTAGACTTTTTTGACCTAGGTGACTTCTCTTATCAGTGACAATACCTCCTGCTGCACTGAAGGTCCTTTCTGACAGGACACTTGAAGCGGGGCAGGCCAGAAGTTCTATCGCAAATTGGGATAGCTCAGGCCACAAGTCAAACCTGCACACCCAGTAGTCAAGGGGTTCATCGCTCCTCAGAGTGTCGATATCTGCAGTTAAGGCGAGGTAGTCTGCTACCTGTCGGTCGAGCCGTTCTCTGAGGGTGGATTCCGAAGGGCTGTGGCGATGCGTAGGACTTAAAAAGCTCCGCATGTCCTCCATCAACAACACGTCTTTAAAGCATCCTGTCCTTACCGGCGTGGTCGTGGGAGGAGGAGGAGGATGACTTCCACCTCTTCCCCTGTTAGATTCCTGTTGTGCTGTGACATCACCCTTATACGCTGTGTAAAGCATTCTTTTTTATTTTATTTTTTGCAAATGCTGCATCCTTTCCGACTTGTTGTAATTCGGTAACATTTCCGCCACTTTCTGCTTATACCGGGGGTCTAGTAGTGTGGACACCCAGTACAGGTCGTTCTCATTCAGCCTTTTTATACGAGGGTCCCTCAACAGGCACGAAAGCATGAAAAATCCCATTTGCACAAGGTTGGATGCCGAGCTACTCATTTCCCGTTCCTCCTCCTCAGTGATGTCAATGAAGGTATGTCCTTCCCCCCAGCCACGTATAACACCACGGGTACCAGATAGGTGACAACGAGCACCCTGGGATGCCTGTTGTGGTTGGTCTTCCTCCTCCTCCTCAAAGCCACATTCCTCCTCTGACTCCTCTTCCTCACAATCCTCTTCCAGTGTTGCCGCAGGTCCAGCAAGCGATGCTGATAAGGCTGTTTCTGGTGGTGATGGTGACCACAACTCTTCCTCTTCACGCTCATCTATGGCCTGATCCAGCACTCTTCGCAGGGCACGCTCCAGGAAGAAAATAAATGGTATGATGTCGCTGATGGTGCCTTCGGTGCGACTGACTAGGTTCGTCACCTCCTCAAAAGGACGCATGAGCCTACAGGCATTGCGCATGATTGTCCAGTAACGTGGCAAAACAATTCCCAGCTCCGCAGAGGCTGTCCTAGCACACCGGTCACACAAATACTCGTTAACGGCTTTTTCTTGTTGAAGCAGGCGGTCGAACATTAGGAGTTGAATTCCAACGTGTCGGGCTGTCGCAAATCAAGCGCCTCACTAGCATGTTGTTTCGCCGCTGGATAGAAAAGTGCGCCACGGCCGTCTAGGAATGCCTGAAATGGCCACACACCTTCCTGGCCTGCTTCAGGACGTCCTGTAAGCCTGGGTACTTAAGCACAAAGCGTTGTACGATCAGATTACACACATGTGCCATGCACGGCACATGTGTCAACTTGCCCAAATTCAATGCCGCCAACAAATTTCTTTCGTTGTCACAAACCACTTTGCCAATCTCCAGTTGGTGCGGAGTCACCCACTCATCCACCGGTGCGTTCAGGGCGGACAGGAGTCCTGGTCCGGTGTGACTCTCTGATTCAGGCAAGTCAACCCCAAGACGGCGTGACACTGCCGTATCCGGGATGTGGAATAGTACCTGGGGAGCTGGGGGGTGCCGTTGATGTGGAGCAAGACACAGCAGCAGAAGAGGGCTCAGCCGAGGAGGATATGGAAGAGGATGGAGTAGGAGGAGTAGAGGAGGTGGCAGCAGGCCTGCCTGCAAGTCGTGGCGGTGTCACCAACTCCACTGCAGAGCCACGCATTCCTTGCTTGTCAGCCGTCAGCAGGTTTACCCAATGCGCAGTGAAGGTGATATACCTGCCCTGACCATGCTTTGCAGAACAGGTATCAGTGGTCAGATGGACCCTTGCCCCAACACTGTGTGCCAGACATGCCATTACTTCCTTTTGCACAATAGAGTACAGGTTGGGGATTGCATTTTGTGAAAATAAATTTTGTCCGGGTACCTTCCACTGCGGTGTCCCAAAAGCTACACATTTTTTGAACGCCTCAGACTCAACCAGCTTGTATGGTAAAAGCTGGCGGGCTAAGAGTTCAGTCAAGCCAGCTGTCAGACGCCGGGCAAGGTGGTGACTTTGTGACATTGGCTTCTTACGCTCAAACATGTCCTTGACAGACACCTGACTGTGGGCAGATGAGCAGGAACTGCTCAAGGCGAGAGACGGAGTGGCGGATGGTTGAGAGGGGGCAAGGAGGACAGCAGTGGTTGACGTGGCTGAAGATGCTGGACCAGGAGGAGGATGGCGGCTTTGAGTTTGTGTGCTGCTTGTACTCATGTGTTGATCCCATAGGCGTTTGTGATGTGCGATCATGTGCCTTCGCAAAGCAGTTGTACCTAGGTGGGTGTTGGACTTCCCACGACTCAGTTTCTTTTGGCACAGGTTGCAAATGGCATCGCTGTTGTCAGAGGCAGACACACAAATAAAATGCCACACTGCTGAGCTCTGCAATGACGGCATTCTGGTGGTGGCAACAGCATGCGTTGATTGGCGTGCTGTCTGGCTGACCCCGGGTGCCGATGCATGCTGTCTGACTGTGCCACTAGCTCCTTGCGACGACCTCCCCCTGCTTCCAACTCGTCTCCTCCTCCTCCTCTCTTTCTCCCCATCTGAACTTTCCCCCTGTTCTTCTTCTGTTCTAGCGGGCACCCACGTGCCATCCACGGACGCATCGTCATCATCCACCGCTTCACTTGTATCTGACAACTCAGCAAAGGAAGCAGCAGCGGGTACAACATCATCATCATCATCACACTGTACGTCCATGTGTGTAATGCTGTCTGACAGGATGTGTAAATAACTCCTCTGACATACCAAGTGAAGCGGCTGTGGTGCTAGTGTTGGTGGTGGTGGCAGGTGGGCGAGTGGTAACTTTAGAGGTGCCCGAAGCTAAGCTGGAGGAGGATGGTGCGTCAAGGTTCCGAGCGGAAGCTGTAGAAGATTGGGTGTCCTGTGCTAGCCAGTCAACTATGTCCTCAGAACTTTTCCAGTTCAGGGTACGTGGCCTCTGAAAACTGAGCATTATTCTAGTCCCAAAGGGAATCACAGCACCACGACCACGACGGCCCCTGTGGAGTGGCCTGCCTCTGCCTGTCATTTTTTTTTCGATTAGTGGTACTATGCGTGCAAGCTACTGTGACAACAGATATGAGTGGCACTGTGCACTGGCAGACGTTGGCAGTGTAGACGCTGTAGGTCTGACACACACGCTTGCAGACAACTAACTGCTATTCAATCTGTTACAGTCAAAATTGTATTATTATTTTTAAAATGTACACTACTGTTACACCAGATATGAGTTGCACTGGTGTGACACTGTGCCCTGGCAGGCCCTTAAACGCACACTCGTGAAGGAAACTGACTGCTATTATATTACAGTCCAAAAAGTTTAGTTTTTTTTAAATGCAAGCTATTGGGACACCAGTGAGTGAGTGGTGGCACTGGGCAGTCCCTGAAACGCACACTTATGAAGGAAACTGACTGCTATTATATTACAGTCCAAAAAGTTTAGTTTTTTTTAAATGCATGCAATTGGGACACCAGATATGAGTGGTGGCACTGGGCAAGTGGGCACAGTATACTCTGTGAGCCTGACACACACGCTAGCAGACAACTAACTGCTATTCAATCTATTACAGTAAAAATTGTATTTTTTTTAAAATGTACACTACTGTTACACCAGATATGAGTTGCACTGGTGTGACACTGTGCCCTGGCAGGCCCTTAAACGCACACTCGTGAAGGAAACTGACTGCTATTATATTACAGTCCAAAAAGTGTAGTTTTTTTTTAAATGCAAGCTATTGGGACACCAGTGAGTGAGTGGTGGCACTGGGCAGTCCCTGAAACGCACACTTATGAAGGAAACTGACTGCTATTATATTACAGTCCAAAAAGTTTAGTGTTTTTTAAATGCAAGCTATTGGGACACCAGTGAGTGAGTGGTGGCGTTGGGCAGTCCCTGAAACGCACACTTATGAAGGAAACTGACTGCTATTATATTACAGTCCAAAAAGTTTAGTTTTTTTAAATGCATGCAATTGGGACACCAGATATGAGTGGTGGCACTGGGCAAGTGGGCACAGTATACGCTGTGAGCCTGACACACACACGCTAGCAGACAACTAACTGCTATTCAATCTATTACAGTCAAAATTGTATTTTTTTTTTAAATGTACACTACTGTTACACCAGATATTAGTTGCATTGGTGTGACACTGTGCCCTGGCAGGCCCTGAAATGCACATGCGTGAAGGAAACTGACTGCTATTATATTACAGTCAAAAAAGTTTAGTTTTTTTTTAAATGCAAGCTATTGGGACACCAGATATGAGTGAGTGGTGGCACTGGGCAGGCCCTGAAATGCACACTCGTGAAGGAAACTGACTGCAATTATATTACAGTCCAAAAAGTTTAGTTTTTTTTTTAAATGCAAGCTATTGGGACACCGGATTTGAGTGAGTGGTGGCACTGGGCAGGCCCTGAAATGCACACTCGTGAAGGAAACTGACTGCTATTATATTACAGTCAAAAAAGTTTTTTTTTTTTAAATGCAAGCTAATGGGACACCAGATATGAGTGAGTGGTGGCACTGGGCATGCCCTGAAACGCACACTCGTGAAGGAAACTGACTGCTATTATATTACAGTCAAAAAAAGTTTAGTTTTTTTTAAATGCAAGCTATTGGGACACCAGATATGAGTGAGTGGTGGCACTGGGCAGGCCCTGAAACGCACACTCGTGAAGGAAACTGATTGCTATTATATTACAGTCCAAAAAGTTTAGTTTTTTTTAAATGCAAGCTATTGGGACACCGGATTTGAGTGAGTGGTGGCACTGGGCAGGCCCTGAAATGCACAATCGTGAAGGAAACTGACTGCTATTATATTACAGTCAAAAAAGTTTGTTTTTTTTAAATGCAAGCTATTGGGACACCAGATATGAGTGAGTGGTGGCACTGGGCATGCCCTGAAACGCACACTCATGAAGGAAACTGACTGCTATTATATTACAGTCAAAAAAGTTTAGTTTTTTTTAAATGCAAGCTATTGGGACACAAGATATGAGTGAGTGGTGGCACTGGGCAGGCCCTGAAACGCACACTCGTGAAGGAAACTGACTGCTATTATATTACAGTCCAAAAAGTTTAGTTTTTTTTTAAATGCAAGCTATTGGGACACCAGTGAGTGAGTGGTGGCACTGGGCAGGCCCTGAAATGCACACTCGTGAAGGAAACTGACTGCTATTATATTACAGTCAAAAAAGTTTTTTTTTTTTAAATGCAAGCTATTGGGACACCAGATATGAGTGAGTGGTGGCACTGGGCATGCCCTGAAACGCACACTCGTGAAGGAAACTGACTGCTATTATATTACAGTCAAAAAAGTTTAGTTTTTTTTTAAATGCAAGCTATTGGGACACCAGATATGAGTGAGTGGTGGCACTGGGCAAGTGGGCACAGTATACTCTGTGAGCCTGACACACACGCTAGCAGACAACTAACTGCTATTCAATCTATTACAGTAAAAATTGTATTTTTTTTAAAATGTACACTACTGTTACACCAGATATGAGTTGCACTGGTGTGACACTGTGCCCTGGCAGGCCCTTAAACGCACACTCGTGAAGGAAACTGACTGCTATTATATTACAGTCCAAAAAGTGTAGTTTTTTTTTAAATGCAAGCTATTGGGACACCAGTGAGTGAGTGGTGGCACTGGGCAGTCCCTGAAACGCACACTTATGAAGGAAACTGACTGCTATTATATTACAGTCCAAAAAGTTTAGTGTTTTTTAAATGCAAGCTATTGGGACACCAGTGAGTGAGTGGTGGCGTTGGGCAGTCCCTGAAACGCACACTTATGAAGGAAACTGACTGCTATTATATTACAGTCCAAAAAGTTTAGTTTTTTTAAATGCATGCAATTGGGACACCAGATATGAGTGGTGGCACTGGGCAAGTGGGCACAGTATACGCTGTGAGCCTGACACACACACGCTAGCAGACAACTAACTGCTATTCAATCTATTACAGTCAAAATTGTATTTTTTTTTTAAATGTACACTACTGTTACACCAGATATTAGTTGCATTGGTGTGACACTGTGCCCTGGCAGGCCCTGAAATGCACATGCGTGAAGGAAACTGACTGCTATTATATTACAGTCAAAAAAGTTTAGTTTTTTTTTAAATGCAAGCTATTGGGACACCAGATATGAGTGAGTGGTGGCACTGGGCAGGCCCTGAAATGCACACTCGTGAAGGAAACTGACTGCAATTATATTACAGTCCAAAAAGTTTAGTTTTTTTTTTAAATGCAAGCTATTGGGACACCGGATTTGAGTGAGTGGTGGCACTGGGCAGGCCCTGAAATGCACACTCGTGAAGGAAACTGACTGCTATTATATTACAGTCAAAAAAGTTTTTTTTTTTTAAATGCAAGCTAATGGGACACCAGATATGAGTGAGTGGTGGCACTGGGCATGCCCTGAAACGCACACTCGTGAAGGAAACTGACTGCTATTATATTACAGTCAAAAAAAGTTTAGTTTTTTTTAAATGCAAGCTATTGGGACACCAGATATGAGTGAGTGGTGGCACTGGGCAGGCCCTGAAACGCACACTCGTGAAGGAAACTGATTGCTATTATATTACAGTCCAAAAAGTTTAGTTTTTTTTAAATGCAAGCTATTGGGACACCGGATTTGAGTGAGTGGTGGCACTGGGCAGGCCCTGAAATGCACAATCGTGAAGGAAACTGACTGCTATTATATTACAGTCAAAAAAGTTTGTTTTTTTTAAATGCAAGCTATTGGGACACCAGATATGAGTGAGTGGTGGCACTGGGCATGCCCTGAAACGCACACTCATGAAGGAAACTGACTGCTATTATATTACAGTCAAAAAAGTTTAGTTTTTTTTAAATGCAAGCTATTGGGACACAAGATATGAGTGAGTGGTGGCACTGGGCAGGCCCTGAAACGCACACTCGTGAAGGAAACTGACTGCTATTATATTACAGTCCAAAAAGTTTAGATTTTTTTTAAATGCAAGCTATTGGGACACCAGTGAGTGAGTGGTGGCACTGGGCAGGCCCTGAAATGCACACTCGTGAAGGAAACTGACTGCTATTATATTACAGTCCAAAAAGTTTTTTTTTTTTAAATGCAAGCTATTGGGACACCAGATATGAGTGAGTGGTGGCACTGGGCAGGCCCTGAAATGCACACTCGTGAAGGAAACTGACTGCTATTATATTACAGTGCAAAAAGTTTCATTTGTTTTTTAAATGCAAGCTATTGGGACACCAGTGAGTGAGTGGTGGCACTGGTCAGGCCCTGAAACGCACACTCGTGAAGGAAACTGACTGCTATTATATTACAGTCCAAAAAGTTTTTTTTTTTTTTAAATGCAAGCTATTGGGACACCAGATATGAGTGAGTGGTGGCACTGGGCAGGCCCTGAAATGCACACTCGTGAAGGAAACTGACTGCTATTATATTACAGTGCAAAAAGTTTCATTTTTTTTTTAAATGCAAGCTTTTGTGACACCAGTGAGTGAGTGGTGGCACTGGGCAGGCCCTGAAACATACACTCGTGAAGGAAAATATTTTTTTTTTAAATGTACACTACTGTTACACCAGATATGAGTTGCACTGGTGTGACACTGTACCCTGGCAGGCCCTGAAACGCACACTCGTGATGGAAACTGACTGCTATTATATTACAGTCCAAAAAGTGTAGTTTTTTTTAAATGCAAGCTATTGGGACACCAGTGAGTGAGTGGTGGCACTGGGCAGTCCCTGAAACGCACACTTATGAAGGAAACTGACTGCTATTATATTACAGTCCAAAAAGTTTAGTGTTTTTTAAATGCAAGCTATTGGGACACCAGTGAGTGAGTGGTGGCGTTGGGCAGTCCCTGAAACGCACACTTATGAAGGAAACTGACTGCTATTATATTACAGTCCAAAAAGTTTAGTTTTTTTTAAATGCATGCAATTGGGACACCAGTGAGTGAGTGGTGGCACTGGGCAGTCCCTGAAACGAACACTTATGAAGGAAACTGACTGCTATTATATTACAGTCCAAAAAGTTTAGTTTTTTTAAATGCATGCAATTGGGACACCAGATATGAGTGGTGGCACTGGGCAAGTGGGCACAGTATACGCTGTGAGCCTGACACACACACGCTAGCAGACAACTAACTGCTATTCAATCTATTACAGTCAAAATTGTATTTTTTTTTAAATGTACACTACTGTTACACCAGATATTAGTTGCATTGGTGTGACACTGTGCCCTGGCAGGCCCTGAAATGCACACGCGTGAAGGAAACTGACTGCTATTATATTACAGTCAAAAAAGTTTAGTTTTTTTTTAAATGCAAGCTATTGGGACACCAGATATGAGTGAGTGGTGGCACTGGGCAGGCCCTGAAATGCACACTCGTGAAGGAAACTGACTGCAATTATATTACAGTCCAAAAAGTTTTTTTTTTTTTAAATGCAAGCTATTGTGACACCAGTGAGTGAGTGGTGGCACTGGGCAGGCCCTGAAACATACACTCGTGAAGGAAAATATATTTTTTTTAAATGTACACTACTGTTACACCAGATATGAGTTGCACTGGTGTGACACTGTACCCTGGCAGGCCCTGAAACGCACACTCGTGATGGAAACTGACTGCTATTATATTACAGTCCAAAAAGTTTAGTTTTTTTTAAATGCAAGCTATTGGGACACCAGTGAGTGAGTGGTGGCACTGGGCAGTCCCTGAAACGCACACTTATGAAGGAAACTGACTGCTATTATATTACAGTCCAAAAAGTTTAGTGTTTTTTAAATGCAAGCTATTGGGACACCAGTGAGTGAGTGGTGGCGTTGGGCAGTCCCTGAAACGCACACTTATGAAGGAAACTGACTGCTATTATATTACAGTCCAAAAAGTTTAGTTTTTTTAAATGCATGCAATTGGGACACCAGTGAGTGAGTGGTGGCACTGGGCAGTCCCTGAAACGAACACTTATGAAGGAAACTGACTGCTATTATATTACAGTCCAAAAAGTTTAGTTTTTTTAAATGCATGCAATTGGGACACCAGATATGAGTGGTGGCACTGGGCAAGTGGGCACAGTATACGCTGTGAGCCTGACACACACACGCTAGCAGACAACTAACTGCTATTCAATCTATTACAGTCAAAATTGTATTTTTTTTTAAATGTACACTACTGTTACACCAGATATTAGTTGCATTGGTGTGACACTGTGCCCTGGCAGGCCCTGAAATGCACACGCGTGAAGGAAACTGACTGCTATTATATTACAGTCAAAAAAGTTTAGTTTTTTTTTAAATGCAAGCTATTGGGACACCAGATATGAGTGAGTGGTGGCACTGGGCAGGCCCTGAAATGCACACTCGTGAAGGAAACTGACTGCAATTATATTACAGTCCAAAAAGTTTTTTTTTTTTTAAATGCAAGCTATTGTGACACCAGTGAGTGAGTGGTGGCACTGGGCAGGCCCTGAAACATACACTCGTGAAGGAAAATATTTTTTTCTTAAATGTACACTACTGTTACACCAGATATGAGTTGCACTGGTGTGACACTGTACCCTGGCAGGCCCTGAAACGCACACTCGTGATGGAAACTGACTGCTATTATATTACAGTCCAAAAAGTGTAGTTTTTTTTAAATGCAAGCTATTGGGACACCAGTGAGTGAGTGGTGGCACTGGGCAGTCCCTGAAACGCACACTTATGAAGGAAACTGACTGCTATTATATTACAGTCCAAAAAGTTTAGTGTTTTTTAAATGCAAGCTATTGGGACACCAGTGAGTGAGTGGTGGCGTTGGGCAGTCCCTGAAACGCACACTTATGAAGGAAACTGACTGCTATTATATTACAGTCCAAAAAGTTTAGTTTTTTTAAATGCATGCAATTGGGACACCAGTGAGTGAGTGGTGGCACTGGGCAGTCCCTGAAACGAACACTTATGAAGGAAACTGACTGCTATTATATTACAGTCCAAAAAGTTTAGTTTTTTTAAATGCATGCAATTGGGACACCAGATATGAGTGGTGGCACTGGGCAAGTGGGCACAGTATACGCTGTGAGCCTGACACACACACGCTAGCAGACAACTAACTGCTATTCAATCTATTACAGTCAAAATTGTATTTTTTTTTAAATGTACACTACTGTTACACCAGATATTAGTTGCATTGGTGTGACACTGTGCCCTGGCAGGCCCTGAAATGCACACGCGTGAAGGAAACTGACTGCTATTATATTACAGTCAAAAAAGTTTAGTTTTTTTTTAAATGCAAGCTATTGGGACACCAGATATGAGTGAGTGGTGGCACTGGGCAGGCCCTGAAATGCACACTCATGAAGGAAACTGACTGCAATTATATTACAGTCCAAAAAGTTTAGTTTTTTTTTTAAATGCAAGCTATTGGGACACCGGATTTGAGTGAGTGGTGGCACTGGGCAGGCCCTGAAATGCACACTCGTGAAGGAAACTGACTGCTATTATATTACAGTCAAAAAAGTTTTTTTTTTTTTAAATGCAAGCTAATGGGACACCAGATATGAGTGAGTGGTGGCACTGGGCATGCCCTGAAACGCACACTCGTGAAGGAAACTGACTGCTATTATATTACAGTCAAAAAAAGTTTAGTTTTTTTTAAATGCAAGCTATTGGGACACCAGATATGAGTGAGTGGTGGCACTGGGCAGGCCCTGAAACGCACACTCGTGAAGGAAACTGATTGCTATTATATTACAGTCCAAAAAGTTTAGTTTTTTTTAAATGCAAGCTATTGGGACACCGGATTTGAGTGAGTGGTGGCACTGGGCAGGCCCTGAAATGCACAATCGTGAAGGAAACTGACTGCTATTATATTACAGTCAAAAAAGTTTGTTTTTTTTAAATGCAAGCTATTGGGACACAAGATATGAGTGAGTGGTGGCACTGGGCATGCCCTGAAACGCACACTCATGAAGGAAACTGACTGCTATTATATTACAGTCAAAAAAGTTTAGTTTTTTTTAAATGCAAGCTATTGGGACACAAGATATGAGTGAGTGGTGGCACTGGGCAGGCCCTGAAACGCACACTCGTGAAGGAAACTGACTGCTATTATATTACAGTCCAAAAAGTTTAGTTTTTTTAAATGCATGCAATTGGGACACCAGATATGAGTGGTGGCACTGGGCAAGTGGGCACAGTATACGCTGTGAGCCTGACACACACACGCTAGCAGACAACTAACTGCTATTCAATCTATTACAGTCAAAATTGTATTTTTTTTTAAATGTACACTACTGTTACACCAGATATTAGTTGCATTGGTGTGACACTGTGCCCTGGCAGGCCCTGAAATGCACACGCGTGAAGGAAACTGACTGCTATTATATTACAGTCAAAAAAGTTTAGTTTTTTTTTAAATGCAAGCTATTGGGACACCAGATATGAGTGAGTGGTGGCACTGGGCAGGCCCTGAAATGCACACTCGTGAAGGAAACTGACTGCAATTATATTACAGTCCAAAAAGTTTAGTTTTTTTTTTAAATGCAAGCTATTGTGACACCAGTGAGTGAGTGGTGGCACTGGGCAGGCCCTGAAACATACACTCGTGAAGGAAAATATTTTTTTTTTAAATGTACACTACTGTTACACCAGATATGAGTTGCACTGGTGTGACACTGTACCCTGGCAGGCCCTGAAACGCACACTCGTGATGGAAACTGACTGCTATTATATTACAGTCCAAAAAGTGTAGTTTTTTTTAAATGCAAGCTATTGGGACACCAGTGAGTGAGTGGTGGCACTGGGCAGTCCCTGAAACGCACACTTATGAAGGAAACTGACTGCTATTATATTACAGTCCAAAAAGTTTAGTGTTTTTTAAATGCAAGCTATTGGGACACCAGTGAGTGAGTGGTGGCGTTGGGCAGTCCCTGAAACGCACACTTATGAAGGAAACTGACTGCTATTATATTACAGTCCAAAAAGTTTCATTTTTTTTTTAAATGCAAGCTATTGGGACACCAGTGAGTGAGTGGTGGCACTGGTCAGGCCCTGAAACGCACACTCGTGAAGGAAACTGACTGCTATTATATTACAGTCCAAAAAGTTTTTTTTTTTTTAAATGCAAGCTATTGGGACACCAGATATGAGTGAGTGGTGGCACTGGGCAGGCCCTGAAATGCACACTCGTGAAGGAAACTGACTGCTATTATATTACAGTGCAAAAAGTTTCATTTTTTTTTAAATGCAAGCTATTGTGACACCAGTGAGTGAGTGGTGGCACTGGGCAGGCCCTGAAACATACACTCGTGAAGGAAAATATATTTTTTTTAAATGTACACTACTGTTACACCAGATATGAGTTGCACTGGTGTGACACTGTACCCTGGCAGGCCCTGAAACGCACACTCGTGATGGAAACTGACTGCTATTATATTACAGTCCAAAAAGTTTAGTTTTTTTTAAATGCAAGCTATTGGGACACCAGTGAGTGAGTGGTGGCACTGGGCAGTCCCTGAAACGCACACTTATGAAGGAAACTGACTGCTATTATATTACAGTCCAAAAAGTTTAGTGTTTTTTAAATGCAAGCTATTGGGACACCAGTGAGTGAGTGGTGGCGTTGGGCAGTCCCTGAAACGCACACTTATGAAGGAAACTGACTGCTATTATATTACAGTCCAAAAAGTTTAGTTTTTTTAAATGCATGCAATTGGGACACCAGTGAGTGAGTGGTGGCACTGGGCAGTCCCTGAAACGAACACTTATGAAGGAAACTGACTGCTATTATATTACAGTCCAAAAAGTTTAGTTTTTTTAAATGCATGCAATTGGGACACCAGATATGAGTGGTGGCACTGGGCAAGTGGGCACAGTATACGCTGTGAGCCTGACACACACACGCTAGCAGACAACTAACTGCTATTCAATCTATTACAGTCAAAATTGTATTTTTTTTTAAATGTACACTACTGTTACACCAGATATTAGTTGCATTGGTGTGACACTGTGCCCTGGCAGGCCCTGAAATGCACACGCGTGAAGGAAACTGACTGCTATTATATTACAGTCAAAAAAGTTTAGTTTTTTTTTAAATGCAAGCTATTGGGACACCAGATATGAGTGAGTGGTGGCACTGGGCAGGCCCTGAAATGCACACTCGTGAAGGAAACTGACTGCAATTATATTACAGTCCAAAAAGTTTTTTTTTTTTTAAATGCAAGCTATTGTGACACCAGTGAGTGAGTGGTGGCACTGGGCAGGCCCTGAAACATACACTCGTGAAGGAAAATATATTTTTTTTAAATGTACACTACTGTTACACCAGATATGAGTTGCACTGGTGTGACACTGTACCCTGGCAGGCCCTGAAACGCACACTCGTGATGGAAACTGACTGCTATTATATTACAGTCCAAAAAGTGTAGTTTTTTTTAAATGCAAGCTATTGGGACACCAGTGAGTGAGTGGTGGCACTGGGCAGTCCCTGAAACGCACACTTATGAAGGAAACTGACTGCTATTATATTACAGTCCAAAAAGTTTAGTGTTTTTTAAATGCAAGCTATTGGGACACCAGTGAGTGAGTGGTGGCGTTGGGCAGTCCCTGAAACGCACACTTATGAAGGAAACTGACTGCTATTATATTACAGTCCAAAAAGTTTAGTTTTTTTAAATGCATGCAATTGGGACACCAGTGAGTGAGTGGTGGCACTGGGCAGTCCCTGAAACGAACACTTATGAAGGAAACTGACTGCTATTATATTACAGTCCAAAAAGTTTAGTTTTTTTAAATGCATGCAATTGGGACACCAGATATGAGTGGTGGCACTGGGCAAGTGGGCACAGTATACGCTGTGAGCCTGACACACACACGCTAGCAGACAACTAACTGCTATTCAATCTATTACAGTCAAAATTGTATTTTTTTTTAAATGTACACTACTGTTACACCAGATATTAGTTGCATTGGTGTGACACTGTGCCCTGGCAGGCCCTGAAATGCACACGCGTGAAGGAAACTGACTGCTATTATATTACAGTCAAAAAAGTTTAGTTTTTTTTTAAATGCAAGCTATTGGGACACCAGATATGAGTGAGTGGTGGCACTGGGCAGGCCCTGAAATGCACACTCATGAAGGAAACTGACTGCAATTATATTACAGTCCAAAAAGTTTAGTTTTTTTTTTAAATGCAAGCTATTGGGACACCGGATTTGAGTGAGTGGTGGCACTGGGCAGGCCCTGAAATGCACACTCGTGAAGGAAACTGACTGCTATTATATTACAGTCAAAAAAGTTTTTTTTTTTTAAATGCAAGCTAATGGGACACCAGATATGAGTGAGTGGTGGCACTGGGCATGCCCTGAAACGCACACTCGTGAAGGAAACTGACTGCTATTATATTACAGTCAAAAAAAGTTTAGTTTTTTTTAAATGCAAGCTATTGGGACACCAGATATGAGTGAGTGGTGGCACTGGGCAGGCCCTGAAACGCACACTCGTGAAGGAAACTGATTGCTATTATATTACAGTCCAAAAAGTTTAGTTTTTTTTAAATGCAAGCTATTGGGACACCGGATTTGAGTGAGTGGTGGCACTGGGCAGGCCCTGAAATGCACAATCGTGAAGGAAACTGACTGCTATTATATTACAGTCAAAAAAGTTTGTTTTTTTTAAATGCAAGCTATTGGGACACCAGATATGAGTGAGTGGTGGCACTGGGCATGCCCTGAAACGCACACTCATGAAGGAAACTGACTGCTATTATATTACAGTCAAAAAAGTTTAGTTTTTTTTAAATGCAAGCTATTGGGACACAAGATATGAGTGAGTGGTGGCACTGGGCAGGCCCTGAAACGCACACTCGTGAAGGAAACTGACTGCTATTATATTACAGTCCAAAAAGTTTAGTTTTTTTAAATGCATGCAATTGGGACACCAGATATGAGTGGTGGCACTGGGCAAGTGGGCACAGTATACGCTGTGAGCCTGACACACACACGCTAGCAGACAACTAACTGCTATTCAATCTATTACAGTCAAAATTGTATTTTTTTTTAAATGTACACTACTGTTACACCAGATATTAGTTGCATTGGTGTGACACTGTGCCCTGGCAGGCCCTGAAATGCACACGCGTGAAGGAAACTGACTGCTATTATATTACAGTCAAAAAAGTTTAGTTTTTTTTTAAATGCAAGCTATTGGGACACCAGATATGAGTGAGTGGTGGCACTGGGCAGGCCCTGAAATGCACACTCGTGAAGGAAACTGACTGCAATTATATTACAGTCCAAAAAGTTTAGTTTTTTTTTTAAATGCAAGCTATTGTGACACCAGTGAGTGAGTGGTGGCACTGGGCAGGCCCTGAAACATACACTCGTGAAGGAAAATATTTTTTTTTTAAATGTACACTACTGTTACACCAGATATGAGTTGCACTGGTGTGACACTGTACCCTGGCAGGCCCTGAAACGCACACTCGTGATGGAAACTGACTGCTATTATATTACAGTCCAAAAAGTGTAGTTTTTTTTAAATGCAAGCTATTGGGACACCAGTGAGTGAGTGGTGGCACTGGGCAGTCCCTGAAACGCACACTTATGAAGGAAACTGACTGCTATTATATTACAGTCCAAAAAGTTTAGTGTTTTTTAAATGCAAGCTATTGGGACACCAGTGAGTGAGTGGTGGCGTTGGGCAGTCCCTGAAACGCACACTTATGAAGGAAACTGACTGCTATTATATTACAGTCCAAAAAGTTTCATTTTTTTTTTAAATGCAAGCTATTGGGACACCAGTGAGTGAGTGGTGGCACTGGTCAGGCCCTGAAACGCACACTCGTGAAGGAAACTGACTGCTATTATATTACAGTCCAAAAAGTTTTTTTTTTTTTAAATGCAAGCTATTGGGACACCAGATATGAGTGAGTGGTGGCACTGGGCAGGCCCTGAAATGCACACTCGTGAAGGAAACTGACTGCTATTATATTACAGTGCAAAAAGTTTCATTTTTTTTTAAATGCAAGCTATTGTGACACCAGTGAGTGAGTGGTGGCACTGGGCAGGCCCTGAAACATACACTCGTGAAGGAAAATATATTTTTTTTAAATGTACACTACTGTTACACCAGATATGAGTTGCACTGGTGTGACACTGTACCCTGGCAGGCCCTGAAACGCACACTCGTGATGGAAACTGACTGCTATTATATTACAGTCCAAAAAGTGTAGTTTTTTTTAAATGCAAGCTATTGGGACACCAGTGAGTGAGTGGTGGCACTGGGCAGTCCCTGAAATGCACACTTATGAAGGAAACTGACTGCTATTATATTACAGTCCAAAAAGTTTAGTGTTTTTTAAATGCAAGCTATTGGGACACCAGTGAGTGAGTGGTGGCGTTGGGCAGTCCCTGAAATGCACACTTATGAAGGAAACTGACTGCTATTATATTACAGTCCAAAAAGTTTCATTTTTTTTTTTAAATGCAAGCTATTGGGACACCAGTGAGTGAGTGGTGGCACTGGTCAGGCCCTGAAACGCACACTCGTGAAGGAAACTGACTGCTATTATATTACAGTCCAAAAAGTTTTTTTTTTTTTAAATGCAAGCTATTGGGACACCAGATATGAGTGAGTGGTGGCACTGGGCAGGCCCTGAAATGCACACTCGTGAAGGAAACTGACTGCTATTATATTACAGTGCAAAAAGTTTCATTTTTTTTTAAATGCAAGCTATTGTGACACCAGTGAGTGAGTGGTGGCACTGGGCAGGCCCTGAAACATACACTCGTGAAGGAAAATATTTTTTTTTTAAATGTACACTACTGTTACACCAGATATGAGTTGCACTGGTGTGACACTGTACCCTGGCAGGCCCTGAAACGCACACTCGTGATGGAAACTGACTGCTATTATATTACAGTCCAAAAAGTTTAGTTTTTTTTAAATGCAAGCTATTGGGACACCGGATTTGAGTGAGTGGTGGCACTGGGCAGGCCCTGAAATGCACAATCATGAAGGAAACTGACTGCTATTATATTACAGTCAAAAAAGTTTTTTTTTTTTAAATGCAAGCTATTGGGACACCAGATATGAGTGAGTGGTGGCACTGGGCATGCCCTGAAACGCACACTCGTGAAGGAAACTGACTGCTATTATATTACAGTCAAAAAAGTTTAGTTTTTTTTTTAAATGCAAGCTATTGGGACACCAGATATGAGTGAGTGGTGGCACTGGGCAGGCCCTGAAACGCACACTCGTGAAGGAAACTGACTGCTATTATATTACAGTCCAAAAAGTTTAGTTTTTTTTAAATGCAAGCTATTGGGACACCAGTGAGTGAGTGGTGGCACTGGGCAGGCCCTGAAATGCACACTCGTGAAGGAAACTGACTGCTATTATATTACAGTCAAAAAAGTTTTTTTTTTTTAAATGCAAGCTATTGGGACACCAGATATGAGTGAGTGGTGGCACTGGGCATGCCCTGAAACGCACACTCGTGAAGGAAACTGACTGCTATTATATTACAGTCAAAAAAGTTTAGTTTTTTTTTAAATGCAAGCTATTGGGACACCAGATATGAGTGAGTGGTGGCACTGGGCAAGTGGGCACAGTATACGCTGTGAGCCTGACACACACACGCTAGCAGACAACTAACTGCTATTCAATCTATTACAGTCAAAATTGTATTTTTTTTTAAATGTACACTACTGTTACACCAGATATTAGTTGCATTGGTGTGACACTGTGCCCTGGCAGGCCCTGAAATGCACACGCGTGAAGGAAACTGACTGCTATTATATTACAGTCAAAAAAGTTTAGTTTTTTTTTAAATGCAAGCTATTGGGACACCAGATATGAGTGAGTGGTGGCACTGGGCAGGCCCTGAAATGCACACTCGTGAAGGAAACTGACTGCAATTATATTACAGTCCAAAAAGTTTTTTTTTTTTTAAATGCAAGCTATTGTGACACCAGTGAGTGAGTGGTGGCACTGGGCAGGCCCTGAAACATACACTCGTGAAGGAAAATATTTTTTTTTTAAATGTACACTACTGTTACACCAGATATGAGTTGCACTGGTGTGACACTGTACCCTGGCAGGCCCTGAAACGCACACTCGTGATGGAAACTGACTGCTATTATATTACAGTCCAAAAAGTTTAGTTTTTTTTAAATGCAAGCTATTGGGACACCAGTGAGTGAGTGGTGGCACTGGGCAGTCCCTGAAACGCACACTTATGAAGGAAACTGACTGCTATTATATTACAGTCCAAAAAGTTTAGTGTTTTTTAAATGCAAGCTATTGGGACACCAGTGAGTGAGTGGTGGCGTTGGGCAGTCCCTGAAACGCACACTTATGAAGGAAACTGACTGCTATTATATTACAGTCCAAAAAGTTTAGTTTTTTTAAATGCATGCAATTGGGACACCAGTGAGTGAGTGGTGGCACTGGGCAGTCCCTGAAACGAACACTTATGAAGGAAACTGACTGCTATTATATTACAGTCCAAAAAGTTTAGTTTTTTTAAATGCATGCATTTGGGACACCAGATATGAGTGGTGGCACTGGGCAAGTGGGCACAGTATACGCTGTGAGCCTGACACACACACGCTAGCAGACAACTAACTGCTATTCAATCTATTACAGTCAAAATTGTATTTTTTTTTAAATGTACACTACTGTTACACCAGATATTAGTTGCATTGGTGTGACACTGTGCCCTGGCAGGCCCTGAAATGCACACGCGTGAAGGAAACTGACTGCTATTATATTACAGTCAAAAAAGTTTAGTTTTTTTTTAAATGCAAGCTATTGGGACACCAGATATGAGTGAGTGGTGGCACTGGGCAGGCCCTGAAATGCACACTCATGAAGGAAACTGACTGCAATTATATTACAGTCCAAAAAGTTTAGTTTTTTTAAATGCAAGCTATTGGGACACCGGATTTGAGTGAGTGGTGGCACTGGGCAGGCCCTGAAATGCACACTCGTGAAGGAAACTGACTGCTATTATATTACAGTCAAAAAAGTTTTTTTTTTTTTAAATGCAAGCTAATGGGACACCAGATATGAGTGAGTGGTGGCACTGGGCATGCCCTGAAACGCACACTCGTGAAGGAAACTGACTGCTATTATATTACAGTCAAAAAAAGTTTAGTTTTTTTTAAATGCAAGCTATTGGGACACCAGATATGAGTGAGTGGTGGCACTGGGCAGGCCCTGAAACGCACACTCGTGAAGGAAACTGATTGCTATTATATTACAGTCCAAAAAGTTTAGTTTTTTTTAAATGCAAGCTATTGGGACACCGGATTTGAGTGAGTGGTGGCACTGGGCAGGCCCTGAAATGCACAATCGTGAAGGAAACTGACTGCTATTATATTACAGTCAAAAAAGTTTGTTTTTTTTAAATGCAAGCTATTGGGACACCAGATATGAGTGAGTGGTGGCACTGGGCATGCCCTGAAACGCACACTCATGAAGGAAACTGACTGCTATTATATTACAGTCAAAAAAGTTTAGTTTTTTTTAAATGCAAGCTATTGGGACACAAGATATGAGTGAGTGGTGGCACTGGGCAGGCCCTGAAACGCACACTCGTGAAGGAAACTGACTGCTATTATATTACAGTCAAAAAAGTTATTATTTTTTTTTAAATGCAAGCTATTGGGACACCAGATATGAGTGAGTGGTGGTACTGGGCATGCCCTGAAACGCACACTCGTGAAGGAAACTGACTGCTATTATATTACAGTCAAAAAAGTTTAGTTTTTTTTTAAATGCAAGCTATTGGGACACCAGTGAGTGAGTGGTGGCACTGGGCAGGCCCTGAAATGCACACTCGTGAAGGAAACTGACTGCTATTATATTACAGTCCAAAAAGTTGTTTTTTTTAAATGCAAGCTATTGGGACACCAGATATGAGTGAGTGGTGGCACTGGGCAGGCCCTGAAATGCACACTCGTGAAGGAAACTGACTGCTATTATATTACAGTGCAAAAAGTTTCATTTTTTTTTTTAAATGCAAACTATTGGGACACCAGTGAGTGAGTGGTGGCACTGGTCAGGCCCTGAAACGCACACTCGTGAAGGAAACTGACTGCTATTATATTACAGTCCAAAAAGTTTTTTTTTTTTTAAATGCAAGCTATTGGGACACCAGATATGAGTGAGTGGTGGCACTGGGCAGGCCCTGAAATGCACACTCGTGAAGGAAACTGACTGCTATTATATTACAGTGCAAAAAGTTTCATTTTTTTTTTAAATGCAAGCTATTGTGACACCAGTGAGTGAGTGGTGGCACTGGGCAGGCCCTGAAACATACACTCGTGAAGGAAAATATTTTTTTTTAAATGTACACTACTGTTACACCAGATATGAGTTGCACTGGTGTGACACTGTACCCTGGCAGGCCCTGAAACGCACACTCGTGATGGAAACTGACTGCTATTATATTACAGTCCAAAAAGTTTAGTTTTTTTTAAATGCAAGCTATTGGGACACCGGATTTGAGTGAGTGGTGGCACTGGGCAGGCCCTGAAATGCACAATCATGAAGGAAACTGACTGCTATTATATTACAGTCAAAAAAGTTTTTTTTTTTTAAATGCAAGCTATTGGGACACCAGATATGAGTGAGTGGTGGCACTGGGCATGCCCTGAAACGCACACTCGTGAAGGAAACTGACTGCTATTATATTACAGTCAAAAAAGTTTAGTTTTTTTTTTAAATGCAAGCTATTGGGACACCTGATATGAGTGAGTGGTGGCACTGGGCAGGCCCTGAAACGCACACTCGTGAAGGAAACTGACTGCTATTATATTACAGTCCAAAAAGTTTAGTTTTTTTTAAATGCAAGCTATTGGGACACCAGTGAGTGAGTGGTGGCACTGGGCAGGCCCTGAAATGCACACTCGTGAAGGAAACTGACTGCTATTATATTACAGTCCAAAAAGTTTTTTTTTTTTTAAATGCAAGCTATTGGGACACCAGATATGAGTGAGTGGTGGCACTGGGCAGGCCCTGAAATGCACACTCGTGAAGGAAACTGACTGCTATTATATTACAGTGCAAAAAGTTTCTTTTTTTTAAATGCAAGCTATTGGGACACCAGTGAGTGAGTGGTGGCACTGGTCAGGCCCTGAAACGCACACTCGTGAAGGAAACTGACTGCTATGATATTACAGTCCGAAAAGTTTTTTTTTTTTTTTTAAATGCAAGCTATTGTGACACCAGTGAGTGAGTGGTGGCACTGGGCAGGTCCTGAAACATACACTCGTGAAGGAAAATATTTTTTTTTAAATGTACACTACTGTTACACCAGATATGAGTTGCACTGGTGTGACACTGTACCCTGGCAGGCCCTGAAACGCACACTCGTGATGGAAACTGACTGCTATTATATTACAGTCCAAAAAGTTTAGTTTTTTTTAAATGCAAGCTATTGGGACACCGGATTTCAGTGAGTGGTGGCACTGGGCAGGCCCTGAAATGCACAATCGTGAAGGAAACTGACTGCTATTATATTACAGTCAAAAAAGTTTTTTTTTTTTAAATGCAAGCTATTGGGACACCGGATTTGAGTGAGTGGTGGCACTGGGCAGGCCCTGAAATGCACAATCGTGAAGGAAACTGACTGCTATTATATTACAGTCAAAAAAGTTTTTTTTTTTTTAAATGCAAGCTGTTGGGACACCAGATATGAGTGAGTGGTGGCACTGGGCATGCCCTGAAACGCACACTCGTGAAGGAAACTGACTGCTATTATATTACAGTCAAAAAAGTTTAGTTTTTTTTAAATGCAAGCTATTGGGACACCAGATATGAGTGAGTGGGGGAACTGGGCAGGCCCTGAAACGCACACTCGTGAAGGAAACTGACTGCTATTATATTACAGTCCAAAAAGTTTAGATTTTTTTAAATGCAAGCTATTGGGACACCGGATTTGAGTGAGTGGTGGCACTGGGCAGGCCCTGAAATGCCCACTCGTGAAGGAAACTGACTGCTATTATATTACAGTCAAAAAAGTTATTTTTTTTTAAATGCAAGCTATTGGGACACCAGATATGAGTGAGTGGTGGCACTGGGCATGCCCTGAAACGCACACTCGTGAATGAACTGACTGCTATTATATTACAGTCAAAAAAGTTTAGTTTTTTTTTAAATGCAAGCTATTGGGACACCAGTGAGTGAGTGGTGGCACTGGGCAGGCCCTGAAATGCACACTCGTGAAGGAAACTGACTGCTATTATATTACAGTCCAAAAATGTTTTAATTTTTTTTAAATGCAAGCTATTGGGACACCAGATATGAGTGAGTGGTGGCACTGGGCAGGCCCTGAAATGCACACTCGTGAAGGAAACTGACTGCTATTATATTACAGTGCAAAAAGTTTCATTTTTTTTTTTTTAAATGCAAGCTATTGGGACACCAGTGAGTGAGTGGTGGCACTGGTCAGGCCCTGAAACGCACACTCGTGAAGGAAACTGACTGCTATTATATTACAGTGCAAAAAGTTTCATTTTTTTTTTAAATGCAAGCTATTGTGACACCAGTGAGTGAGTGGTGGCACTGGGCAGGCCCTGAAACATACACTCGTGAAGGAAAATATTTTTTTTAAATGTACACTACTGTTACACCAGATATGAGTTGCACTGGTGTGACACTGTACCCTGGCAGGCCCTGAAATGCACATTCGTGATGGAAACTGACTGCTATTATATTACAGTCAAAAAAGTTTTTTTTTTTTTAAATGCAAGCTGTTGGGACACCAGATATGAGTGAGTGGTGGCACTGGGCATGCCCTGAAACGCACACTCGTGAAGGAAACTGACTGCTATTATATTACAGTCCAAAAAGTTTAGATTTTTTTAAATGCAAGCTATTGGGACACCGGATTTGAGTGAGTGGTGGCACTGGGCAGGCCCTGAAATGCCCACTCGTGAAGGAAACTGACTGCTATTATATTACAGTCAAAAAAGTTATTTTTTTTTAAATGCAAGCTATTGGGACACCAGATATGAGTGAGTGGTGGCACTGGGCATGCCCTGAAACGCACACTCGTGAATGAACTGACTGCTATTATATTACAGTCAAAAAAGTTTAGTTTTTTTTTAAATGCAAGCTATTGGGACACCAGTGAGTGAGTGGTGGCACTGGGCAGGCCCTGAAATGCACACTCGTGAAGGAAACTGACTGCTATTATATTACAGTCCAAAAATGTTTTAATTTTTTTTAAATGCAAGCTATTGGGACACCAGATATGAGTGAGTGGTGGCACTGGGCAGGCCCTGAAATGCACACTCGTGAAGGAAACTGACTGCTATTATATTACAGTGCAAAAAGTTTCATTTTTTTTTTTTTAAATGCAAGCTATTGGGACACCAGTGAGTGAGTGGTGGCACTGGTCAGGCCCTGAAACGCACACTCGTGAAGGAAACTGACTGCTATTATATTACAGTGCAAAAAGTTTCATTTTTTTTTTAAATGCAAGCTATTGTGACACCAGTGAGTGAGTGGTGGCACTGGGCAGGCCCTGAAACATACACTCGTGAAGGAAAATATTTTTTTTAAATGTACACTACTGTTACACCAGATATGAGTTGCACTGGTGTGACACTGTACCCTGGCAGGCCCTGAAATGCACATTCGTGATGGAAACTGACTGCTATTATATTACAGTCCAAAAAGTTTAGTTTTTTTTAAATGCAAGCTATTGGGACACCAGATATGAGTGAGTGGTGGCACTGGGCATGCCCTGAAACGCACACTCGTGAAGGAAACTGACTGCTATTATATTACAGTCAAAAAAGTTTAGTTTTTTTTTTAAATGCAAGCTATTGGGACACCAGTGAGTGAGTGGTGGCACTGGGCAGGCCCTGAAATGCACACTCGTGAAGGCAACTGACTGCTATTATATTACAGTCCAAAAAGTTTCATTTTTTTTTAAATGCAAGCTATTGGGACACCAGTGAGTGAGTGGTGGCACTGGTCAGGCCCTGAAACACACACTCGTGAAGGAAACTGACTGCTATTATATTACAGTCCGAAAAGTTTTTGTTTTGTTTTTAAATATAAGCTATTGTGACACCAGTGAGTGAGTGGTGGCACTGCGCAGGCCCTGAAACATACACTTGTGAAGGAAAATATATTTTTTTTAAATGTACACTACTGTTACACCAGATATGAGTTGCACTGGTGTGACACTGTGCCCTGGCCGGCCCTGAAACTCACAGGCGTGAAGGAAACTGACTGCTATTATACTACAGTCAAAAAAGTTTTTGTTTTTTTTAAATGCAAGCTATTGTGACACCAGTGAGTGAGTGGTGGCACTGGGCAGGCCCTGAAACGCACACGCGTGAAGGAAACTGACTGCTATTATATTACAGTCAAAAAAGTTTTGTTTTTTTTAAATGCAAGCTATTGTGACACCAGTGAGTGAGTGGTGACACTGGGCAAGTGGGCACAGTATATGCTGTGAGCCTGACACACAGGCTGGCAGGCAGGCAACTGCAATTACATTACACAGAAAAAAAAAGCAGACTGATGTTCTAGCCCTAAAGAGGGCTTTTTGGGGTGCTGTCCTTACAGCAGAGATCAGATGAGACTGTAGTGAACACTGAATACACTAGCCTAGCTATCAATTTCCCTATCAAATCAGCAGCAGCTACACTGTCCCTCCTCTCACTAAGAATGCAGCTTCACAATGAATGTAAAATGGATGCTGTCCAGGAGGTGGGAGGGTCTGGGAGGGAGGGTCTGCTGCTGATTGACTGTAATGTGTCTGCTGACTGTGAGGTACAGGGTCAAAGTTTACTCAATGATGATGAATAGGGGGCGGACCGAACAGCGCATATGTTCGCCATCCATGGCGAACGCGAACAAGTGATGTTCGCCAGGAACTATTCGCCAGCGAACCGTTCGGGACATCACTATACTTTAGGAATTGTTTTATTGCTTATTTTTCTTTGTCCCTCGTCTCCTTAATACCTCACATAGGCTTGTATGTTTTTTGGGATGGGAAAATGTTTAACTTCCACTCTCATGGCCTCATATTTTGTATATATTTTTTCTTTTTCATTTTATCTTTATAGATCATTTTTTCCAAGTTTTTTCGCCAATGTTTTCTTTAAATATAGCTCTAGTAAAATGTTATGTCCATAGTGTATTCTATCATCTGTCTAATGTCATGCCTTTCTTTAGTAACACTTTAATATATGGTTTGAATGCGGTCAGGTGGAATTTTGAAATTTTGTTGAGGGGTCCAAACGTCGATCATATTCCAGATGTAATTTTTGTTATTTTCCTTAAACAGCCATGCTATTTGGAAAACCTGTGAATACACCCTTTGCTTTGTTACTGTTTTGGGAATATACATACCTAAATAGTGCCACTATTTTGTTTTAATCAACTCAGCAAATACATATTTGAGATTATTACACATGGGTCTATCTGCCAAATATTTTCGTTTTAATTACAATTTCAGTCCAAATGTAGTCATTTACATTTAAAATGTGAAGAATAGAAAAATGTTACATAATTAGAATACTGCATATATATACATTATCCTCTCTATTTTGCTTCTCACTGAAAAAGTCTGTTTAGATTGCTTTAAATGATAACTGTATATGAATATAAAGGCTAAAATATTCCTAACATGTTATGGCCTTTAAACCTATTGCCTTTAAAATTCAAGGTCTTATTGTACTGCTTTTCCTTAAATTTAAATCCAGACTCAAGGACTCTAAGCAAAAGTAGATGTACAAGGTCAGATATTATAAAGGGATTAACATGGAGAATGCAATAAAAAAAAATGCTCTGTTGTACTCAACTGCAGTTATAGAACACGCAGCAAAACAATTTCGATTTCTATACAAGACATTTTTATTGGAATTGGTACTGCTACTATTAGATATAAATAAATTATCTAGGAGTGTTGAGGGTCAAACATTTTTTTAAAGCACACTCTAATATGACAGGGAAGCCAACTAAGTATTTGCAATTTCTTGCAATTGCAGTTACCATATATGGTAGCCAGATCATCTATATGCTCATACCATTCTTAGTCAATAAGCTATTAATACAATGACAAACTGTAAAATAAAAATATGAAAAAGGGTGTTTAATATTTCATATGTGTGTATGTATATATATATATATATATATATATATATATATATATATCTACTGTCTATCTATCTATCTATCTATCTATATATATATATATATACATAGATCAGTCACAACATTAAACCCACTGACAGGTGAAATAAATAAGAATGATTATATCATTTCAATGTCACCTGTCAAGGGATGGGATTTAAGTCAGTTCTTGGTTTTTCATGTATTGGAAGCAGTAAAAATGGACAAGAAAAACATTATTTGTGACTTTGACAAGAGTCAAAAAGTGATGGAAAAAAAAACTGGGTCAGAAACGCCAAGTATTGTGGAGTGTTCATGGTATGCAATGGTTAGTACCCACCAAAAGTAGTGCAAGGAAAGACAACTGGTAAACGAGCACCCAGAGCTCATTGGTACACATGGGGAGCGAAAACTATCTGGCTCTTATAGAAAGATGTCAGAACATCACAGTTTGCTACATATGGGGCTGTGTAGCTACAAGATCGGTTAGAGTGACCATGATTACCCCTGTCCACCTCCAAAAGTGCCTTCAATGCGGCATGAATATCAGAACTGGACCCTGGAGCAATGAAAGAAGGTTGCCTGGTGCCATGAGTCACATTTTCTTTTAGATCATTTGGAATGCTAGGTGTGTTTCATTTACCTGTGAAGAGATTGCAGCAGCATGCACTATGGGAAGAAGGCAGTCAGGGGAGGCAGTGTTATGCTTTGGGCAATGCTCTGCTTGGAAACCTTGGGTTCTAATATTCATGTGGATGTTACATAGAGATTGTTGCAGACCACATACACCCCTTCATGGCAATAATGTTCCTTGATGGCAGTGGCAGTACCCTGCCACACTTCAGAAATTGTACAGTAATGGTGTGAGGGACATGACAAAACGTGCAATATATTGCCTTCCCATCCAAATTCCACAGATCTCTATCCGATTTAGCTTCTTTGGGATGTGCTAGAACAACAAATATTACCCATGGAGGCCCCCCTCACAACTTGCAGAACTTAAAGCATCTGCTGCTACTGTCTTTGTTCAATATAGCAGATTGCACATTCAGAGGTCTTGTGGAGTCTAGGCTTCCACATATCAGAGCTGTTTTGGCAGCACGAATGGGGCCTAAAAATTATTAGGCAGGTGGTTTTAATATTGTGGCTGACCAAAATATGGATTTATATATATATAAATAAATATATACACATACAAATCTCATGTTCTGGTTTTGTTCCTTTATCGTTCCGGTATCTTTCCTTGATTTGGTCTCACTTTGCAAGTGTCTTTATTACTTTGGTTATGTACTTATGATGTCCAAATCACCACATAAAGCAATAATTTACTTTATATTTACAGGCATATTCCATACTTCAAACTTTTTACGGTCTTTTGTATTCAAAGGCTGAAGCTAGTATATATCTACCTACTGAACACAAGAATCCAAGGCTAATGCTGCATTTGACGATAACAGAACGACAGGTACCTTGGACAGCGAATGATTTTTAGCAAACAAAAGCAATGTCCAAAGCTGTTTTTCCTATGGTACTGAGCTGATCTACCTCTGTTTGCTGTGCCAAGTTTTAACTCAATAAAGCAGCTTTTTTTGTTACACTAACTGCATCATATGCATGCATTTAATTAAAAGATTCACCCCTTTGGAGAAACCAACTGGATCCTTTTCTGCCATATACACTCAGAATGAGAATCTCTAGTTCATGTCCCCATAGATTATAATTATTAATAAGCTAGGTTTTGTATCATATATAGCTAACTGTGATTATCTGGGCATCACATTTCTTGAGCTCACAGTTCCACATTTATAGTCAATCATTTTAATGTATTAAATGTGCAGGGTCATCAAATTTGCAAATTACATTTAAGAATGTCTATAGAAATGCATACATGTGTGATTTAATATGTTTAATGTAAAAGAATATTGAGCAATCTTGGTTTTATTCATTTAGCTGTGAAGCATGCTTTTGGAAAGAAGTACTGATAAAATCATCATTGTATTAATAAAACAGTGATGACTTATGCAGTCAAATTAAGCTCATCCTTAACCCTTTAGTGATGTTCAATGTACAGTGTATGTTGGATGTGAAGTAGTAACTGCTGATATATCCTGCATGTTTGTAAGCAAGGCATTCTAGCAATACTATCCAGAAGCTGCCCATGGTTTCTGATTCCTGCTACAACCTGCCACATTGATTGCATGCCCATTACTATAACACAATGTCGGGTGCCAGTTACCTCTAATCTGGGTGCTGCAATTATCATTCAAGTGTTGTGGTAGTTAGTCACAGCAATCACATAGCTCAGTTCATGGTGCAGGTCTGATGGCATTCTCTGTGCCTGGCACACTTTTGAATTAACACGTGTTGGGTTATTGCTCGACAGTCTCACAAGAAAAACAATGCGAATGTTTTAGGAATCAAACACAGAGACAGTATGCCTTGATATACAGCAAGGAATATGGCCATAGCAATTGGACACAGTTGTAATTCTGCTTCAATGTCAATGTGTAGCATGGTTTGTGTTATATAGTTAAAAAATGCATGTGTCAAGCTCAGCCTTTCTCACATTAAGATAAATGCGGTCCAGTTATAGTGGTAGCATCCTAAGATCGAGTCGGTCTGCGGTAGTGTAGCAGAATGGGCTGTAGTTCAGTACCCCTTTTTTGGTACTAGAGGCTGTCCAAACCGCTTTGTGTGTATTTTGTTCTGTTGTATTGTATCCCTCCATTGCAACACTGTGTTCCTGTGATATTTCATTTAGGTGTTCAGTACTAATAACAGTTATATTGGATTGCACTCTATGGTTCGAAAAATGAACAAAGTACCGAACAACCCGGCCACCCAGGAGGGGAGTGTGGCACCAACTGACCCTATTAACCTTCTGCATATCTGGTTAACCGCAAATGTCCGAACCCCTGTGTGATCTGCAGGGTTTTCGTTGTTCATATAGACAAACACGTGGCGGCGGCCATCTTGGCATATGAATGACATATGGGTTTGGACATGGGTTTGGTCGTCGAGTGTCTGGTACCCAAATCGGACACTCGATGGCACAAACACCGCTAAAACCTCCAACATCATGAAAGTTCGTGAAAATCCAACTGAATAGAGCGGTATTTTCTGAGAATAAGTATACGAATGAGGGGATTATGCCGAACTTAGTCATGAACGCTCTAGCCCTGGTATTTCGTATGATTTGGCTACTAGAAACAAAGACCGACCCCACCGCTCTTTTGTGTGGAACTATTTTGGGCATACACCTCGTGTGCGGTCGGTAAAACTAAGATCTCCAGGAAATTGGTGAACCCCTGAACCGATCTGGATGATTTTTTAGTATGTTGTTCACCCAGATCTGGGGATATGTGAATTATGGGTGTATGTTATGGTTTTGTGGTATATCCAAGAATTGGGGAAAAATGTGTTTTACAACTTATGGATAATTAAGTTATCTCTCATGCTGAGGGGAGGGAATATGTGTACTGTATCCATCTATTGATTGGCTGATTCTTAATTCTCTGTGGGTGTCTTCCCTGCATGGGAGAATTGTGTAAAACCTGAGTGTGTGCATTAAAAACAGTTCTGCTCCTGATACTGATACAGTGTTGTCCAGTTATTGGGAAGGGTGATGAGAGATTAGTGGAATTGCTTGCTGTTTATGCTGTTATTCTTGTCATATCCTGCTTGTTCCTGAGTAGCTGTTGGAGTACCAGCGGAGGTAAGGATATGCTGAACTAGCGCTCCGCTACAGGTAGATAATAAGTCATATATAAATAGATGAAGGATGCAGCCTCAACCCCTGACGCACGTATTTCGCCCCAGCTGGCTCATCAGAGAGGAACCTGCTGTAAGGAACATCAAGTTTAAAAGGGGTAAGTTAGGACGTGATTGGTGAACAATTTTTCCACACTGCTGATGTCATTCACTCAGATTGGTTCCCACCCATATGGGAGGGTGACTGGAAATGTTGAGAACTTTACCCTTTATAGTGGGATTCTATTTAAAATTAACATTATACATGATTGTATGAAGTTATTTATTATATCTGAATTATAATGGCATATAAAAGTATACTTCCTGGGGGCGGAGCCTGACTCTCACAGAGAACGGACGCACATGTGGAGGGCTCCCGAGTCTAAGGCCTAGATTCGGGGTTCATTGCCCGACCGCCCGACCACAGGGACTGCTGAACACGAGACTCGGACCGAGGAGACTGCATGGCACACGGGGACACCCGTCACTGGGCTCTCCGGGGCGAAGCGGACCTAAGCGAGACTGGCGGCCTGTGCGAGCGGGAGCCGAGGAGAGACGGCCGCTCTCCCGGTTCTCTGGCAGACAAGGGGGCACCCACGAACCACCTCTCCCCCCCCCCCTTTGGACCGGGGGGGATATCCCGGTCCCGGGGGACAACCTGCGAGCCCTGCAACACCTCCACAACTTGCGGGAAAGAAATCGCTCAAGATGGCGACCGCACCAGGCTCTGCAGCGCGAGGTCCGTCGTTGCCGCAACCGGCCTCAGCAGGCCCTAAGACCCGCACACCAGACGCCCTGGTAATCGTTTCCGACACCCTTTGGGCCCAACAACTCAACTGGGCAGAGCAAAAAGTGGAGCAAGGCAAGGCACATCGAGCGGGCAGAGGAAAACGGCCTGAGAGACCCCCCATGGGCCAACAATCATACCGCACTAACCTGCCAACACCACAGAGGCGAAAGCGGCGGAGACGGCACTGGCGGCAGGGATAACAAGCCGAGGATCGGCGTTCTACCCACTGCTACCACGAGACTCCGAACCTCAACGTTCCGCCACCAGCCCCAAACCACAAGGAAAAGCCCACGAGACCTCCTCAAGCTTCGAATCCTCAGTATCCTCAGCATACTTACTACAACAGGACAGTGTGCCCAGTGGACTGTCAGCGGTACCAGCGGTCGAAACGACGGACCTATGGAACTAACACGTTCCAGCAAGTATTTTCTTAACAGTGTCATTAACCAGGTCCCCTGACACTTGCTTTTTCAGACCAGACCTAGCAGTATAGTCTTAAACTAGAGTGTTTCATGTGTAAACTGTCTAATATTTCTGCCTAGCATCTGACACAGCATATTAACCTACTAAGTAGAAACTAAAGTGATGTTTTTATATGTTAGGTTGTCAAACTTTCTAAGCAGTGTATATCATTACTGTTCATATCCTTGACAAAAAAAAAAAATTGTGTGCAAGATCTTAAGTCTACCCCTGTTTAAACTGTGCCTAACATGCTAGAGGAATGCCTTTGGGGTACCTCCTAAGCAACTGTTGTAACTGTGCGCACGTCAAAAATAAAGAATTAAAAAAAAAAAAAAGTATACTTCCTTAAGATTTTAAATAATTTAACTTGAGTGATTAGGTATCATAATTATATGAAGATGTAGATTTTAATAACTACAGGATAATATACATCGGTATGACTTTAGATACAGACACTCCTCACTTACCAACCACATTCCGTTCCTTTGACCCGGTTGTAGAACGAATTGGTCAGTAAGTGAGGAAATAAGGGATTCCCTGCTTTGCTGCATTTTTCTATGTTTGGGGAAATGTCCCTGAACATAGACAAATGCAACAGAGCAGGGAATCCATCTAATCTATGTTCAGGGAAATTTCCACGAACATAGATTAAGGGATTCTCCGCTCTGTTGCACATGCTATAGGTTGTTCATTTAGGCCCAGTATGATTGGCCGCTAGCCTAAACCCTTGTGTGTTTACTATTAAGTTTACTGGTGTACAAATACCTGTGTGTGCTTAATAAAAAGTAGTTCCTGTTCTACCCCCAATACCTGTGTGTGTCTGCTGTTCTTGGGGGGAGACTGACTGAATCTTTGTGAATGCGCTGACATCTGTGGTTTGGTGGCATGGGGAAGCTGTTTGGACAGATGTGCTCAGTCGGCACACAGGGAACCCATCAAACTGGTTTCTGAAGTGGGATCTGCTTCTTCCATCAGGGATCCAAACCACAGCAGAGAAGAGAAAGTGTACCCTGGCGAGGAAGAGCCAACAACGAGAGCCATTAAGTGCGAATTGCTGATGTGGATGCCTGGGCACAAGACAATGCTGAAAGGAGTGGAAAAGAGGAATCGCAGCAGATTGCAGAGAAGGCAAGCTATGGAGCCAGCCCATCTAAGGCGGCCATCCGAGTAACTAGGGAGGAGGTGAGGAAACAGACCACACGATATAAGGAGATTCGGAGGGCGGAAATGCTGGGGATTGATACCTCTGATTGGGAAGCTCCAGTGTGAAAGTTGCCCTAGCAGTGATAGGAGGGCCAATTCCAGAAGAGATGTGCCTGGAATAGAGAGCCTTGAGTAGGCTAGAGTTGTGGGAAGATGCCCGCAAGGAGTGGCAGAGACGCTGAGACCAAGTCCTGCTCACCCCAGAATGGAGCTTCGGGGACCAGGTAAATTTGCGGCTCCACGTTCTCGGGGATCAACCTACGAGCAGCCAAGTTATGGAGGCTAGTGTGAAAAGAGAAGCAGCTGAAGGAAGGATACCGAGCATTATATAAGTTTGCGAACCAACAGCAGGTGAGGTCAGGGACACCCTATTCCCTGGAAAGGGATGACCTCGGCATCAGCGGCCTACTATGGGAGATGTTTGCAGAAAAACAATACTTTGGCAGTCCTGAAGGATATAGGTTCTGCAACATCCAAGCCAAGAGACAGGAGAGATATCCGCTCTTGGAGGTACTAGCTCTAGGTCAATATCTCGATTGGCTAGTGTACCAGGAGTGGTACCTCGAGGCAGGCTATCTAGAACTGTTTGAGCATAACCTGTCACTGTCAGTAGAGTACACAGAATCAGGAGACAGGACACAGGACACATGAAGCTGTACCTGGACAGCTGGGAGGCTGGGTGGCTGACCCGGACCTGCAATACCCTGGGTTCTAGATCCTAGCTGTGGTACCACTTACCTCACAACCAGCTCCAGAAATAGGAGATATATTAGACTGGTCCTTGGAAGACATCAAGTTGACAGGTGTGGATGGGACCGAGACCTCCACACCTGCCCCATATAGATGCGGGGCAGCCTTCCTAGATCCTCAATGGCAGAGCCCAGTCCAGGTAGAGGATGCAACTGGCATCTCTCCCTATTGGCAATGTGTAGAAGGTGTCATCCCTTCCCAACAACAGCGGGGGTACCAGGGAGAGGATGCAAGTGTTATTTATCTCCAGCGGCAGATTATCGACCGGCTTCCAGGTGTAGTGGATGGGTTTCCACTGACACCCTCCCAGCAGACGAGCTGGCATCAGGGCAGAGTGCAGCTGGCATCTGCCCTCTCCTTGTCCTTCTTCCTAAACCTGACTGTGAACAGGCCAACCAAGCGCCGCTGGCCTCTGCCCACAATGCACAGATAGCCCCACAACTGGGAGCAAGAGAGACCCGACTAAAGTACCAGCCGAAGGGAAAACTATTGCTAATCTCTACCCTCAGGTCGCAGTGATGCTGGGCAGTCGATTGGCAGTCACCAGGGCTGACAGCCCCCCACCAGCGGAAAAGCTGGCATCAGGGCAGAGTGCCACTGTGTCAGGGTACCTGTGGTCTCTACCTCCGAAAGAGGTAGAGACTTAGCTGTTCCTTCATCCAGACGGCCTGATGGCTCTCTTCCCCACGGTCTATCCGGTCATGCAAGGCCGGCCGCGAGGGAGTGACTGCCTTTTACAGCATCTAGGCAGGAAGTTGTCATCAGGACACTCCTCCGGAACGACCTGTCACTCAATTGCTGCAGGACCAATCAGGATGCCTCGGAGGCGTGGTTACTGCTCTGAACAGGGTATTTAACAGAGCTTCTTTCATTAGCTCATTGCCCTGTCGTGGTTCTAGCTTGTTTTAGTCACTCAGTGCTTGTGTATTCTATTATCCCTTTTGGTTTTGACCCGGCTTGTTTACCTTACTCTGCTTATCTCTGTTACCCTTGATTCGGCTTGTCTCTCGCTTACCTGTCTTCTGTTACCCTCGACCTCGGCTTGTCTTTGACCATTCTATACTGTACTACTTACGTTAGTCCGGCCATTCTAAGGTCCGGTATACGTATCTGGCTACTGTTTGTACTCTGCGTGTTGGATCCCTGTCCCGATCCTGACATTACGACAGGGCCAATGGATCCTGCAAGTACAAACAGTCAGCTGGCTTCTCCTGATCCTAGGTTTGAAGCCATGGATCACAGAATGGATCAGATGGCGCTTGCGCTACAGGCTCTATTATCTCGTGCCAGTAACCCACCAGAGGAGATACGTAATACCCCTGTTTCTCCTGTCGGTTCAGGTCTAGAGGTAGCCACAGTGGGTGCTTCTTCTCGCATTACCCCCCCAGTACGCTATGGTGGGGCTCCTGAGAAGTGTCGTGGTTTCTTAAACCAAATTAGTATCCACTTTGAATTGCAACCTCGCTCTTACCCTACAGATAGGGCAAAGGTAGGATTTATTATCACCCTACTTATTGAGAAAGCTCTGAGATGGGCCAACCCATTATGGGAGAACGATAACCCATTAGTTTAGAACTATAACGCCTTTGTAACTGCTTTTAGAAGAACATTTGACCCTCCAGGTAGAAAGGTTAATGCAGCCAGATTACTGTTGCGTCTGAAACAGGAGAACCAAACACTTGTGGATTATGCACTACAGTTCAGGTCTCTGGCGTCAGAAGTCAAGTGGAATGAGCAGGCGTATATGGATGTATTTTTGAATGGCTTATCTGAAGTAATCCTTGATGAGGTTGCTACCAGAGAACTCCCTGAGAATTTAGAGGATTTAATTTTGTTCATCTCTCGTATAGATGAACGTTTAAGAGAGAGACAGAACACTCGAGAGAGGAACTGGAGACCTTCTTTTAGGTTAGCCCCCGCTTTTCCAAGTCCTGACTCCACGGTATCTTTGCTTCCTGAACCTATGCAGATAAAACAATTTCCCATCCCAGCTAAGGGAGACACCCTTGGCCGTTGAGGCCATAGATGGTAGACCACTACTAGACCCTGTTATCTTTCGTGAGACCATACCCATTGAGTTAAATGTTGGTATCCTACACGTGGAGAATTTATTTCTTCTGCTCATTTCGTCTCCTTCCGTTCCCATAGTTCTGGGGTACCCATGGTTGAAAGAACATAACCCTATTATCGATTGGGAGTTAGGGGAGATACTCTCGTGGGGCCAGGGCTGCCAGGATCGGTGTTTGTGCAAGGTTTCTCCATTAGCTAATATTAACATACAGGAGAATCCTACTCAGTCCACAGAGAGACAAATACCAGACCTTTACCTAGACTTAAGGGCAGTGTTTGACAAGAGGAATGCCGATTCTTTGCCGCCACACAGGTCATTTGACTGTAAAATTAAGCTTCTACCCGGGACTATGCCTCCGAGGGGCCATGTATATCCTTTGTCTGTTCAGGAAAACTCGGTTCTAGAGGAGTATATTCAGGAGAATTTAGAAAAGGGATTTATCAGGAGGTCTTCTTCTCCGGCCGGGGCGGGGTTCTTTTTCATTAAGAAGAAGGATGGCACGCTGAGACCTTGTATCGATTACCGAGGCTTGAATAAAATAACTGTCAGAAATGCCTATCCTATCCCACTGATTACCGAGTTATTTGATCGTCTTAAAGGCTCCAAAATCTTCACCAAGTTAGATCTCAGAGGGGCTTACAATTTGGTGAGAATCCAGCAAGGTCACGAGTGGATGACGGCATTCAATACCCGGTATGGCCATTACGAATACACTGTTATGCCATTTGGACTATGCAATGCTCCTGCAGTATTTCAAGATTTGATTAATGAGGTACTTAGGGAGTTTCAGCATGATTGTGTTATTGTTTACCTGGACGACATACTAATACACTCTAAGGAGATTGAGACTCACCATAGACAGGTTAGAAAGGTGTTACACAAACTTCTGCAACATGGTCTATACTGCAAATTGGAGAAGTGCAGTTTTGATCAGTCTCAGGTAGACTTTCTTGGGTACGTGATTTCTGGGGAAGGTTTTAAAATGGATCCTGGTAAACTCCAATCTATTTTAGACTGGCCTTTGCCCAAAGGACTCAAGGCTATCCAAAGGTTTATTGGTTTTTCCAACTACTATAGGCGCTTCATTAAGGGTTACTCCTCTATCATTGCGCCTATTACCAATATGACCAAACAAGGGGCTGATACTAAGTTCTGGTCTGAGGAAGCTCTTGGTGCTTTTAAGACTCTCAAGGAACTTTTTGCCTCAGCTCCCATTCTAGTTCATCCTGATACGACTCTGCCTTTCTTGCTCGAGGTCGATGCTTCTGAGACAGGAGTTGGGGCTGTTCTGTCTCAAAGGTTAGGGGTGGATAAACCGTTACACCCTTGTGGTTTCTTCTCTAAAAAAAATTCTGGGCCTGAGAGCAGATATGACATCGGGGAGAGGGAACTGTTAGCGGTCATTAAGGCTTTAAAGGAGTGGAGACATTTACTGGAAGGGACACTACACCCTGTTACTATTCTAACGGATCATAAGAACTTGTCTTATATTGGGGAGGCGAAGCGCTTGTCCGCCAGGCAGGCTCGCTGGGCCTTGTTCCTCACTCACTTTAATTATGTACTTACGTATAGACCTGGTTCTAAGAACTCTAAAGCCGATGCATTGTCTCGTCAATATGAACCATCCACTATAACTGAACCACTTCTGTCCTCCATAGTTCCTAAGGGGAATATCATCGCGAACACGAATCTCAGGATTCACTCTCCATTGCTTTCTGAGATCATGAAGTTTCAGCATTTGGCACCCAAACAGACCCCTGGGGATCGACACTTCGTTCCTGCCGCTCTCCAACTGGAGGTGCTACGCTGTCTCCATAACAGCAAGGTGGCTGGGCATCCTGGCATCCGCAAGACTTATGCGCTGGTCTCTAAAGATTTTTGGTGGCCTGACTTACGCAAGGATATTAAAGAATTCATCGGGGCATGTGAAGTTTGTACCAAGACCAAGCTACCCCATTCGCTTCCATGCGGATTTCTGCACCCTTTAGAGGTTCCGGAAAAGCCTTGGTCCTGCCTGGCAATGGACTTCATTGTTGATTTGCCTATCTCTAAAAAGCAGACTGTCATCCTCACTGTGGTAGACAGATTTACTAAAATGGCTCACTTCATTCCCTTACCTAAACTCCCATCTTCGCCCGAATTAGCGGAGATATTCGCCAGGGAGATTTTCCGTTTGCATGGGATACTTTCCCAGATTGTCTCTGACAGAGGCTCCCAATTTGTTTCCCGTTTTTGGAGATCATTCTGCTCCCAACTAGGCATCAAATTGAATTTCTCCTCTGCCTATCATCCTCAGTCCAATGGAGCTGCTGAACGCACTAACCAAAAAGTGGAACAATATTTACGTTGTTTCGTTTCAGAACACCAGGACGATTGGGTCGGTTTGATTCCTTGGGCGGAGTTTGCACATAACAATCTCATTTGTGATTCTACGCATTCTAGCCCTTTTTTCTTGAATTATGGCTTTCATCCTTCTATCCTTCCTTCGGAGTCTTCTTCTCAAGGGATACTGTCGGTGGATGTTCATGTTGCCAATTTAAGAAAGTTGTGGGATCAAACTCGACAAATCCTTCTGCACAATTCTACGCTGGTTAAAAAACACGCTGACAAACGTAGAAGGGCAGCACCGGTGTTTGTTCCAGGCGATAGAGTATCGTTAAGTACTAGAAACATTCGGTTAAAAGTGCCGTCCATGAAGTTTGCTCCTCGATATATTGGACCTTACAGGGTACTGTCTCAAATTAACCCAGTTGCGTATCGTTTAGCGTTGCCTAATGCCTTACGCATTCCTAATTCATTTCATGTTTCCTTGCTAAAACCATTAATATGTAACAGGTTCTCCTCCACGATCGCCCCTCCCCGCTCAGTTCAGGTGGAGGGTCAGGAGGAGTATGAGGTCAATTCCATCGTTGATTCTCGAATCTCCTGGGGGAAACTGCAATATCTGGTCGATTGGAAGGGTTATGGTCCTGAGGAGAGAAGTTGGGTACCTCAGGAGGAGGTGCATGCTCCCCGTCTCCGCAGGGCGTTTCACTCTCGATTCCCTTCTCGCCCTGGTGTATTCCGCCCGGTGGGCGTATCTGAGAGGGGGGGTACTGTCAGGGTACCTGTGGTCTCTACCTCCGAAAGAGGTAGAGACTTAGCTGTTCCTTCATCCAGACGGCCTGATGGCTCTCTTCCCCACGGTCTATCCGGTCATGCAAGGCCGGCCGCGAGGGAGTGACTGCCTTTTACAGCATCTAGGCAGGAAGTTGTCATCAGGACACTCCTCCGGAACGACCTGTCACTCAATTGCTGCAGGACCAATCAGGACGCCTCGGAGGCGTGGTTACTGCTCTGAACAGGGTATTTAACCCCTTAAGGACACATGACGTGTGAGACACGTCATGATTGCCTTTTATTCCAGAAGTTTGGTCCTTAAGGGGTTAACAGAGCTTCTTTCATTAGCTCATTGCCCTGTCGTGGTTCTAGCTTGTTCTAGTCACTCAGTGCTTGTGTATTCTATTATCCCTTTTGGTTTTGACCCGGCTTGTTTACCTTACTCTGCTTATCTCTGTTACCCTTGATTCGGCTTGTCTCTCGCTTACCTGTCTTCTGTTACCCTCGACCTCGGCTTGTCTTTGACCATTCTATACTGTACTACTTACGTTAGTCCGGCCATTCTAAGGTCCGGTATACGTATCTGGCTACTGTTTGTACTCTGCGTGTTGGATCCCTGTCCCGATCCTGACACACTGGGCTCTGCCTTCCCTCATCAGAAGCTTGGGAGGAGACAGACCCAGCATTGAAGGACCTTTGCCCAGTACAGGTGGTCACCACCTGTGGTCCCTTGGGATGCTTGACAGCTGGCCTTAAACAACTACATTTGGCCAAAGTGGCACCTGGGGTTGGCTGAGTGTTTTATATCAGGCCCTGGTTCCAAACTCTGCAGGGCCATTTGTTGATAATGGGTGGGTAACTGGGAGCAACCAACGGGTCCCACTCTTGCAAAGCACAGAGGGCTTAAAGTGAATAAAGGGGTCCTCCTGCAAGTTGAGGAAAAAAAACCTCTTGAACTGCTGGAGAGGATTGCCTACAGACTACGGGCCGGCCCTCCACTACCCCGGCGGGCAACCTTTTACCCAAACAGACTTTATGTGAGCAGCCTGGACAGCATCCAGCAAACCCATTAGGGTCACGCCGTGTCTGCCGGCTTTGATCTGGGTGGAGATATGTGACAGACTGCTAGCGCACCATCACTAGGGGCTCCTTTGTTTG
This sequence comes from Pelobates fuscus, assembly GCF_036172605.1. NCBI lineage: Eukaryota > Metazoa > Chordata > Amphibia > Anura > Pelobatidae > Pelobates > Pelobates fuscus. The sequence goes on from NC_086317.1 coordinate 116,772,642, forward strand.
GGTGGGCTCTGGTGGGGGGACATGGCTATTTGGTCCTAGCCTCAACATAGAGAGACAAGATGGCGCTGAGCCAGCGACTGTGTGGCCATGTTGGTGGGGGCTGGGACTTTCCTCTTTGTAACTCAGGGAGTGGAGTCACGTATTGTTAATGGCGTGTTAATCCTTCTGCCCAAGGTATAGTGTTTTGCTGTGTATGCAAAGTAGGTGTGCATGGATTGTATGTCCTATTAATGATTAATATGCTTAATGTGATTGGTTGTTTCTTTAGGTCCAGTATGATTCGCCCCTGGCCCAAAACCTTGTGTGTTTACTAATGAGTTTACTGGTGTACAAATATCTGTGTGTGCTTAATAAAAGGTAGTTCCTGTTCTACCCTCAATACCTGTGTGTGTCTGCTGTTCTTGGGGGGAGAGGTGTTAGCTGACGGAATTTTCGTGAATGGGCTGACATCTGTGGTTTGGTGACGGGAAGAAACTGTTCACATTGGGTATATAAGAAAAGTGGTCAGGTACTCATTGTTATAACCTATATTGTATCTGGTCTATATTAGGTCTAAAATAGTACATTTATGAATGTGGATGGAAAATAGTACATTTGTGAATGTGGATGGAAACTACAACTAACCTTCTGTTAGTCCATTAAGATCACACTTTTTTTCAGTTTATTTAGTTGTATACTGTAAATATTAATTAGAGTAAAGATCTATATCACATCGAACTCTATATTTACTTGTGAATAAACAGAGTGAAATTGAACTCCTCATTCTAGCCACTTGGTGACAATGTTTTGAAATGGTAAATCCATTTTGATTCTTTCCATAACCACTTCGCAACGCATGATGGATAATTTCCGTCATGCTTGTCCTACCGTTAGGGACGGAACATTTTCATCATTTACTAAAGTTAACCTCAGATCGCCGAAATTGCGGCAGACCAGGAGCGATTTATCGTGCTGTTCCTGCAGCTGTGCTCACTTTGACTCTGTGTCAGAGTGAGAACATGTGCATCAGGGACTCCTTGGTTTATTTAGTTTCTTCTATATTGATTTCTTAGGGATTCACCATCATTTTTATTTTGATGATATATCTCTAATTCACAATATTAACCATTGTCAATATCCTATTGTGGATTTAGATTGTCTATTGTTTGGATCGAGTGATATGTGTTTTAAATCTAAATTTCATATAAATTCACAGTATTCACCATTGTCACCGTTGTCAATATCCTATTGTGGATTTCGATTATCTATTATTTGGATCAAGTGATATGTGTTTTAAATCTAAATTTCATATCAATTATAACCCCATTTCATTTGGATATTTACTAAATCAAATTTCTTTGAAAATATTCCCCTTTAATTATTATATTTCCCCCTTAACATATTTCAGTATTATACATGTGTATGTATTATAGGTGCCAAAAACAAAATTTTTCCTTTTTTTCTTTTTTTTTCCCTTTATAAGAGTGTGGAGACCCTAACAGTCTCTATTAAGCACTTACACTCACTTACATTCATTCCAGGTAAATTTTAAAACTATATGTGTATATTCGACCATTCATCATATTCCACACCTTTCTTGAGATCTTACTAGTCTCACTAGTGTTATTTCCTATGTTGTGTTAATATTTCTATTATTTTGTCCTTTCTAAATAGACACAAAAAAAAAAAATGTAAATAATAATTCCTACTCCTCTACCTAATCCCCCTTACATCTCTTTTTCCATATATTTAATGGTGGCGTTTCAGTTTAGAATAGTCCCAGTTTACCCACCTTCTCTAGTGGGTCCGAAATAATTATCGTTTTCCCTTTGTGAAGGATAATTAATTTTACTGGAAAACCCCATCTGTAATGAATATTGTTTTTTCGTAGTTGTAAGGTTATTTCTTGAAATTTTTTCCTAGACATACGTGTGGCCGCTGATAAATCAGGGTATATGGCAAGTCCTGTAAATTTTTCGTCATGTGGTTTCTGGTTTCTAATTTTCTGTAACAACTTATCTTTTATAAGGCAATTCATAAATCGTACAATAACGTCCCTAGGTTCAGAAGGGTTAATTCCTGTTGGTTTCGGTAACCTGTGCCATCTTTCAAAAGGATGTATTCCTTCATGTTGGTTATCAAGAAATTGACCCACAAATTCTTTAAGATATTTTTCCACATCATCATGGTTTATGTTTTCTGGTATACCTTTTATACGGATATTATTTCTTCTCGATCTATCCTCTATTTTTGTTCAAGAGTTAGTATTTTAGATTTCATTAAATTATTTTCTACCTGGAGCGTTTGTATTTCATCTTGTAATTTTATGAAGTTTTGATTTTGATTTTCTAATTTCTCTTTTATTTCTATTACTTCATTTTTTAGTTCAATTGATGTTGCTTGAAGGTCTTGTTTTATCTTACAATATAAATTGTCCAATGCTTCTATCATACTTTCTTGTGAGCATGTTTTTTGTGTTATTACACTTCCTTCTTCTGTATTAATTTGAGGCAGAGAATCCTCTGGTGTAGTAGATAGTCTTAATTGCTTTGGTGGGGGGTTATGTGATTTTGGGGAGTAAAAGGTATTTATAGTTTTTGATTTATCAACTTTATCTGATTCCACCTGTTTCTCTTTCCTGGGGGCCATTATCTCTTAGTTTAAGGTCCTCCTTTCTTTTCCTCCCTTCCTTTTCTATCCCTCTCCGTTTCCCTCTCCCCTATTCTCCTCTGTCTCACTCTCCCTACAATCTTTCCCTGCTTTGCTATCTCTTTAACCTCTTTCGGCTCTTTAATCTCTTATCTTTAATCTCTTATCTCTCTTGTGTCTTCTCTCTTCTTTCTTACACAACTGTAGTTATTTGTACAGGGACAATTTCACTTTAACATCCACTAAGGTCTTACCTTATACTTTATGAGACCTTTTCCATCAGCAGAGATTCACTATCAACTCATACCTTAAGTTTGGTGTTGTAATGGAACCTTCCTTGATTGGTGCACCTGACAGCGTTATGGCGTTATGGAGATTGTTGGCAACTCACATTGTACGCCGATGCTCCTCTGATTGCCTCCGATAGCGCCCGCAAACATACCTTAGGTTAAGTGTTGAGAGATTGAGAGAGGAACGTTCCTCAGTCGTTACCTTTCGAGGTTATGGGATTATCGTAGCACTCTTCACTTAGAGAACGCCGCCAGTCCTCTGGCTTGCTCTCCCTACACGCCGCATCCACATCCACGCTCACGCAACACCTTACTTCCGGTTGACGTCCTACGTCATGCCGTCAAAAGTGTGCATCAGGGACTCCTGATCCGACTCCCTATTCTTCCACATTCAGTGTGAAGTGCAGAGAGATGAATCAGTGTTTCTGATCTTCTCCCTGCAAAATAAAAATAAAAAAGAAATTAAAATCCCTCCCCACCTTTACCAAGTTTAAATAGAAAATATCCCCTTCCCTACCATTTAATCAATGTAATCCGATGTTTTTTTTAACCCCTGAGAGTTAACTTTAATTTTTTTTATCCCTATTAACCCTAAGAGGCTAAATTTATTTAATTAATTCATTTAAATATTTTAAAATTATATATTTAGTTAGCTGGGGGGAGGGGGAGATAGTGGAAAATTATGGAATTTTCAGTTAGTGCTGTTTACTGCTAGTTAGGAGCTAATGGTAAAAAAAAAAAAGTTTATAAAAATTTAAAAAATACCCCAGGGTATATTTAAAAAAAAAATGGTATGTGTTTGTGGGGTAATTTTAATAACCAACCAGCTAAGCTACTTCAAAATGGGACATGGACCAAGCATAAAACTTCAGTTTGAAAAAAAACCTGAATGGCTGTGTCTCAACTGTGCCCCTTCAACATCCACATAAACCTGGAAAAGGTACATACGGAGGTATTCCTATACTCATGCAACATAGCTGAGTAACCTATAAAGTGTTATACTGCCATAGCACACATAAGGTTTAGGAAATATGCAGTAAAAGTTCACTCTGTGGGTCACAAAGGCAGAAAAATGCTTTTTTCCACTTTACTTTTTACCGAATAGCGAAAAAAGGATCCCATGCTAAGGTTCAAAATATGCCATTTGAATTACCCTGGGGTGTATTCATTAAGAAATGGTATGCATGTGTGGGGTAGTTTGAATAACCAACCAGCTAAACTACTCCAAAACGGGAGGTGTACACAGCATACATATTTAAAGTTTGAAAAAAATCTGGTATGGCTGTGTCTCAAATGTGCTCCTTCCACGTCCACATAAATCTGGTAAACATACATACAGGGGTATTGTTGTACTCAAGCAACATAGCTAATCAAAATATGAAGTATTATACAGCCATAGCACACATAAGGTTTGCAAAATATACTGTGCAAACTCACTTTGTGTGTCAAAAAGGTAGAAAATATGCTTATTACCACTACACTTGGTACAAGCTAGCAGAAAAATTATCCCTTGCAAAAGTTCAAAATATGCCTATTGAAATACCCTGGGATGTCTTCTTTAAGAAATGGTATGCCTTCATGGTGTAGTTGGAATATTTAGCCTGCTAAAGTGCTCCAAAATAAAACACTGGCCCATCAAAACCATCTATGAAAATTCACACTTAAAAACCTGAACTTGTCACATCTCCTTTACAGTACTGTAACTTCACAAAATAGTGTATAGGTCATATATTGGGCATATTGTTTTACTCAGAAGATGTAACTGAGCATAATTTGGGGGATTTTATGACAGTGGCACATATCATGTATAAGAAATACCAAGCAAAATTGCAACATGCCCTTTTTTCCCTCAGCACAAACATTGACATTAATTGGTGAAAAAATTGTGACAAGTTAAGGCACAATATATGCCATATAAGATACCCTGTAGTGTCTGTTTTCTCATATGAAAGCCCTTTGTGGGGTATTTGGACAGTGAAACAGCTATAATGCCCAAAATGAGACATAGGTCCATCAAATCAATCCATTCTAACTATAGAGCTTAGTGGTGTACTAGCAAAACCATTAACAGATTTATTTAACCAATCATTGATAACAGGAGTAGTCCCAGAAGATTGGAAGTTAGCGAATGTTGTGCCCATTCACAAGAAAGGTAATAGGGAGGAGTCGGGCAACTATAGGCCAGTAAGCCTAACTTCAGTAGTGGGGAAAGTGATGGAAACCATGTTAAAGGATAGGATTGTTGAACATCTAAAAACACATGGATTTCAAGATCAGAGACAACATGGGTTTACTTCAGGGAGATCATGCCAAACTAATCTTATTGATTTTTTTGATTGGGTAACTAAAATTATAGATCAGGGTGGTGCAGTAGACATTGCTTACCTCGATTTCAGTAAGGCTTTTGACACTGTTGCACATAGAAGGCTTATCAACAAACTACAATCTTTGAGTTTGGATTCCAATATTGTTGAATGGGTAAGGCAGTGGCTGAGTGACAGGCAACAGAGGGTTGTAGTCAATGGAGTATATTCGAAGCTTGGGCTTGTCACCAGTGGGGTACCTCAGGGATCTGTACTTGGACCCATTCTCTTTAATATTTTTATTAGTGATATTGCAGAAGGTCTTGATGGTAAGGTGTGTCTTTTTGCGGATGATACTAAGATATGTAACAGGGTTGATGTTCCAGGAGGGATAAGCCAAATGGAAAATGATTTAGGTAAACTAGAAAAATGGTCAGAGTTGTGGCAACTGACATTTAATGTGGATAAGTGCAAGATAATGCATCTTGGACGTAAAAACCCAAGGGCAGAGTACAGAATATTTGATAGAGTCCTAACCTCAACATCTGAGGAAAGGGATTTAGGGGTGATTATTTCTGATGACTTAAAGGTAGGCAGACAATGTAATAGAGCAGCAGGAAATGCTAGCAGAATGCTTGGTTGTATAGGGAGAGGTATTAGCAGTAGAAAGAGGGAAGTGCTCATGCCATTGTACAGAACACTGGTGAGACCTCACTTGGAGTACTGTACACAGTACTGGAGACCCTATCTTCAGAAGGATATTGATACCTTAGAGAGAGTTCAAAGAAGGGCTACTAAACTGGTTCATGGATTGCAGGATAAAACTTACCAGGAAAGGTTAAAGGATCTTAACATGTATAGCATGGAGGAAAGACGAGACAGGGGGGATATGATAGAAACATTTAAATACATAAAGGGAATCAACACAGTAAAGGGGGAGACTATATTTAAAAGAAGAAAAACTACCACAACAAGAGGACATAGTCTTAAATTAGAGGGACAAAGGTTTAAAAATAATATCAGGAAGTATTACTTTACTGAGAGGGTAGTGGATGCATGGAATAGCCTTCCAGCTGAAGTGGTAGAGGTTAACACAGTAAAGGAGTTTAAGCATGCGTGGGATAGGCATAAGGCTATCCTAACTATAAGATAAGGCCAGGGACTAATGAAAGTATTTAGAAAACTGGGCAGACTAGATGGGCCGAATGGTTCTTATCTGCCGTCACATTCTATGTTTCTATGTTTCTATAGAAACTGAAATAGCCTTGTCTCTTATATGGCATTGTAGCTTCACAGAATAGTTCCAAAGGCATACAATGGGGGTATCGTTGTACTCAGCAGCTGAACACAATATAAGGGGTTCTGTACAGGAAACTCACACACCAGCTTTACGAAATACACATTAAAAAAAACTTGTTATATGTGTATATGCCAAAATAGGGAAAAAGCACCATTTTACTCCGATATTTATCAGAGATTGACAATAAAATGGCTATGTCAATTACTTGGAAGGTTAGATGTGTGGGATCTCCATCATGGTGTCTCCTCACATAGTTGGAAATTGGAGTGGATACTTTGAGATTTGTGATTGAACATATGTGCTGCAAAATACATCTTCATAATTGTTGGCATGTCTTTCCTATATACTGTATCTTCCAGTTGCATGTGATGAGAAATGTAACTCATGTAGAGCTTTAGTTTATGAATTCCTTAACCCTACATTCATTTTGGGTAATTGTGCTTTTATAGTAGATTGAATGAACTTGCAAGCTCTACAATGTTCACATTGAAAGACTCCATTTGTTTGGGTTAGCCATGTTGATGATCTCAAGATTCTTGAATCACTGCGCAATGATATTAGGAAATGTACTAATGTTTTCTTGCAGGTCCTTTAGCATGCCTCAGCATAGGCCAATCATGAGAGAGAAGTTTGTGAATTGGATCCCTATACTGATCAAAGGTACCTACACAGCGAATTAGTTGTTGTGTTGCCTTGGATCTAATTGTTCTTAGGCTTTCACTTTTGTTCAGACATTTGAACCAAAGTCGTAATTCCTTGGCTTCTTTGTAGAATTTTTCATCATTTGAGCAATTACATCTTGCTCTCAGGTACTGGCCATATGGAATTCCTGCCTTAAGTCTGGTGGGATGATGGCTTTTCCAATGCAATAGTCTATTGGTAGCTACAAAGTAACTATATTATTTCTGACAACACTATATTAACTTAGTTTTTTACCTTGTGGCAATAAGTCAGGGTCTGTAATTTATTTAGATCTAGCAGATCTATTACGGTTTTGTGATTGTGCTATGATGATAAAATGTGTATGGAGTAACAGTTTCTGATTAGTTCTCTAGTGGGATACACTTTCTGGTCGCACTTTAGAAGTGTAGCTTATTACACTATAGAATTCTGCACCTTAGCTTCTGAGGTATATTGGATTAACAATGGTTTAGTAACAGCTTTTATGGAAGGTTTTATGATTCCCAACAAGAAGAATTTGCTACCAGAGAGTTCCTAGAAGTTCTTATTGACTACATGATACATATAGGTAAGAGACTTTACACCTGTAATAGACCTAAACATCCAATGGTTTCTATGCCTCCAAATTCCTGTAGGTCCAACTCTTCTGAGATGGCTGAGGCAAAACTCATGCAACTGGGAGTGACTAAAGGCTATTTAATAGAAGGGAGGGACTTTACCTCTATTGTGGCAAGATGGGGATTAGAAGTGGATGCATCAGAGATAGGAGTAGGTGCATTCTTTTCACAAGGAGAATCCCCTGACAACCCATATACCCATGTGAGTTTTTCTTCAGAAAGTTGTCCAAGGCAGAACAGAAATACAACATAGCTGAGAACGACTGAACTGAGAACGACAAGTCATTTTTCTTGCCCTTAGGGAATGGAGCACTTGCCTGAATGTTTCAAAAACCCTGTGTTTTTTCTACTAACCACTAACATCTGATTTATTTAGGTAAAGATACAAGGTTATCATACAGATAAACTAGATGGTCTCTATTCCATTTCAGGTTTAATTACATCATAATGTACAAACCAGGTACATGTAATACCCAGGCTGGTGATTCATCCAGACAGTTTGAACCTACAAACAGGAGAATGATCAATTTCCCGTAGTTCCTCCTGAAAGGATAATTGCATCTACTGTCCTTATTGTTTCATCCTCCAGCTCTCCTGGGTGATTAAGGAGTACCACATCCGGTTCTCTTCTGCCTTCCTGATGCGCTCCTCCACTTATACTGATGTGATGCTTGTAGCAGAGCTCCCTGTACCCTCGGTACCTCCGCCAAGGATCGCTTACTAGTAGGAACCAGGGAAAACCTCAGCGCTTCTGCCCCAGGTGCCGTGGCTTGACTGGGGTCGTCCTGTAGCCTCTCCATCTTGGAACAGGGTAGGGGGCTAGCTCTATCTCCTCCCAGGAATTGGAAAATACACAGTCCTGGGAGCTGTAGTCCTTACAAGGACTTTCCATGACAAATCCTTCATGAGCTGGAAAAAGGTGCTGAGCAGTATTTTAGCCCTTTCCCCTCCCAGTAACTAGACGACACATAGTTCTGGGAGTACACCTGATATTAATGAGCCAAACTCTGCCTTTTATGCACAGACCCAAGCAGGGTTTCCATTGTATTCAACACAAGGCCCTCACAGGAATCTCTATGCGTGGGAGATAATTGTGTTAATGTCAGGGTACCTGTGGTCTCTACCTCCGAAAGAGGTAGAGACTTAGCTGTTCCTCCATCCAGACGGCCTGATGGCTCCCTTCCCCACGGTCTATCCGGTCATGCAAGGCCGGGTGCGAGGGAGTGACTGCCTTTTACAGCATCTAGGCAGGAAGTTGTCATCAGGACTCTCCTCCGGAACGACCTGTCACTCAATTGCTGCAGGACCAATCAGGAAGCCTCGGAGGCGTGGTTACTGCTCTGAACAGGGTATTTAACAGAGCTTCTTTCATTAGCTCATTGCCCTGTCGTGGTTCTAGCTTGCTCTAGTCACTCAGTGCTTGTGTATTCTATTATCCCTTTTGGTTTTGTCCCGGCTTGTTTACCTCGCTCTGCTTATCTCTGTTACCCTTGATTCGGCTTGTCTCTCGCTTACCTGTCTTCTGTTACCCTCGACCTCGGCTTGTCTTTGACCATTCTATACTGTACTACTTACGTTAGTCCGGCCATTCTAAGGTCCGGTATACGTATCTGGCTACTGTTTGTACTCTGCGTGTTGGATCCCTGTCCCGATCCTGACATTACGACAGGGCCAATGGATCCTGCAAGTACAAACAGTCAGCTGGCTTCTCCTGATCCTAGGTTCGAAGCCATGGATCACAGAATGGATCAGATGGCGCTTGCGCTACAGGCTCTATTATCTCGTGCCAATAACCCACCAGAGGAGATACGTAATACCCCTGTTTCTCCTGTCGGTTCAGGTCTAGAGGTAGCCACAGTGGGTGCTTCTTCTCGCATTACCCCCCCAGTACGCTATGGTGGGGTTCCTGAGAAGTGTCGTGGTTTCTTAAACCAAATTAGTATCCACTTTGAATTGCAACCTCGCTCTTATCCTACAGATAGGGCAAAGGTAGGATTTATTATCACCCTACTTATTGAGAAAGCTCTGAGATGGGCCAACCCATTATGGGAGAACGATAACCCATTAGTTTATAACTATAACGCCTTTGTAACTGCTTTTAGAAGAACATTTGACCCTCCAGGTAGAAAGGTTAATGCCGCCAGATTACTGTTGCGTCTGAAACAGGAGAACACTGGTGGATTATGCACTAGAGTTCAGGTCTCTGGCGTCGGAGGTCAAGTGGAATGAGCAGGCGTATATGGATGTATTTTTGAATGGCTTATCTGAAGTAATCCTTGATGAGGTTGCTACCAGAGAACTCCCTGAGAATTTAGAGGATTTAATTTCGTTCATCTCTCGTATAGATGAACGTTTAAGAGAGAGACAGAACACTCGAGAGAGGAACCGGAGACCTTCTTTTAGGTTAGCCCCCGCTTTTCCAAGTCCTGACTCCACGGTATCTTTGCTTCCTGAACCTATGCAGATAGGGTATACCCGCCTCTCTGAGGAGGAAAGACAGTACAGGAGAAGAGAGGGTTTGTGTATGTATTGTGGAGTTAAGGGTCATTTACTCTCGAACTGTTCTAACCGCCCGGGAAACGCTCGCACCTAAGTCTCTCTAGAGGACAGGCCTTGGGTGTTTCTATTTTGTCCTCTACTCCTAAATTTAAAGATCACAGGCTTCTGCTACCAGTTTCCTTAACTTGCGGGAAGGAAGTAGTAAGGGCTATGGCTTTGATAGATTCCGGTGCTGCTGAGAATTTTATCGACCAAGCCTTTGCTAGTAAAAACAATTTCCCATCCCAGCTAAGGGAGACACCCTTGGCCGTTGAGGCCATAGATGGTAGACCACTACTAGACCCTGTTATATTTCGTGAGACCATACCCATTGAGTTAGGTGTTGGTGTCCTACACGTGGAGAATTTATCTCTTCTGCTCATTTCGTCTCCTTCCGTTCCCATAGTTCTGGGGTACCCATGGTTGAAAGAACATAACCCTATTATCGATTGGGAGTTAGGGGAGATACTCTCGTGGGGCCAGGGCTGCCAGGATCGGTGTCTGTGCAAGGTTTCTCCATTAGCTAATATTAACATACAGGAGAATCCTACTCAGTCCACAGAGAGACAAATACCAGACCTTTACCTAGACTAAAGGGCAGTGTTTGACAAGAAGAATGCCGATTCTTTGCCGCCACACAGGTCATTTGACTGTAACATTAAGCTTCTACCCGGGACTATGCCTCCGAGGGGCCATGTATATCCTTTGTCTGTTCAGGAAAACTCGGTTCTAGAGGAGTATATTCAGGAGAATTTAGAAAAGGGATTTATCAGGAGGTCTTCTTCCCCGGCCGGGGCAGGGTTCTTTTTCATTAAGAAGAAGGATGGCACGCTGAGACCTTGTATCGATTACCGAGGCTTGAATAAAATAACTGTCAGAAATGCCTATCCTATCCCACTGATTACCGAGTTATTTGATCGTCTTAAGGGCTCCAAAATCTTCACCAAATTAGATCTCAGAGGAGCTTACAATTTGGTGAGAATCCAGCAAGGTCACGAGTGGATGACGGCATTCAATACCCGGTATGGCCATTACGAATACACTGTTATGCCATTTGGACTATGCAATGCTCCTGCAGTATTTCAAGATTTGATTAATGAGGTACTTAGGGAGTTTCAGCATGATTGTGTTATTGTTTACCTGGACGACATACTTATACACTCTAAGGAGATTGAGACTCACCATAGACAGGTCAGAAAGGTGTTACACAAACTTCTGCAACATGGTCTATACTGCAAATTGGAGAAGTGCAGTTTTGATCAGGCTCAGGTAGACTTTCTTGGGTACGTGATTTCTGGGGAAGGTTTTAAAATGGATCCTGGTAAACTCCAATCTATTTTAGACTGGCCTTTGCCCAAAGGACTCAAGGCTATCCAAAGGTTTATTGGGTTTTCCAACTACTATAGGCGCTTCATTAAGGGTTACTCCTCTATCATTGCGCCTATTACCAATATGACCAAACAAGGGGCTGATACTAAGTTCTGGTCTGAGGAAGCTCTTGGTGATTTTAAGACTCTCAAGGAACTTTTTGCCTCAGCTCCCATTCTAGTTCATCCTGATACGACTCTGCCTTTCTTGCTCGAGGTCGATGCTTCTGAGACAGGAGTTGGGGCTGTTCTGTCTCAAAGGTTAGGGGTGGATAAACCGTTACACCCTTGTGGTTTCTTCTCTAAAAAAATTCTGGGCCTGAGAGCAGATATGACATCGGGGAGAGGGAATTGTTAGCGGTCATTAAGGCTTTAAAGGAGTGGAGACATTTACTGGAAGGGACACTACACCCTGTTACTATTCTAACGGATCATAAGAACTTGTCTTATATTGGGGAGGCAAAGCGCTTGTCTCGCTGGGCCTTGTTCCTGACTCACTTTAATTATGTACTTACGTATAGACCTGGTTCTAAGAACTCTAAAGCCGATGCATTGTCTCGTCAATATGAACCATCCACTATAACTGAACCACTTCTGTCCTCCATAGTTCCTAAGGGGAATATCATCGCGAACACGAATCTCAGGATTCACTCTCCATTGCTTTCTGAGATCATGAAGTTTCAGCATTTGGCACCCAAACAGACCCCTGGGGATCAACACTTCGTTCCTGTCGCTCTCCAACTGGAGGTGCTACGCTGTCTCCATAACAGTAAGGTGGCTGGGCATCCTGGCATCCGCAAGACTTATGCGCTGGTCTCTAAAGATTTTTGGTGGCCTGACTTACGCAAGGATATTAAAGAATTCATCGGGGCATGTGAAGTTTGTACCAAGACCAAGCTACCCCATTCGCTTCCATGCGGATTTCTACACCCTTTAGAGGTTCCTGAAAAGCCTTGGTCCTGCCTGGCAATGGACTTCATTGTTGATTTGCCTATCTCTAAAAAGCAGACTGTCATCCTCACTGTGGTAGACAGATTTACTAAAATGGCTCACTTCATTCCCTTACCTAAACTCCCATCTTCGCCCGAATTAGCGGAGATCTTCGCCAGGGAGATTTTCCGTTTGCATGGGATACCTTCCCAGATTGTCTCTGACAGAGGCTCCCAATTTGTTTCCCGTTTTTGGAGATCATTCTGCTCCCAACTAGGCATCAAATTGAATTTCTCCTCTGCCTATCATCCTCAGTCCAATGGAGCTGCTGAACGCACTAACCAAAAAGTTGAACAATATTTACGTTGTTTCGTTTCAGAACACCAGGACGATTGGGTCGGTTTGATTCATTGGGCGGAGTTTGCACATAACAATCTCATTTGTGATTCTACGCATTCTAGCCCTTTTTTCTTGAATTATGGCTTTCATCCTTCCATCCTTCCTTCGGAGTCTTCTTCTCAAGGGATACCGTCGGTGGATGTTCATGTTGCCAATTTAAGAGAGTTGTGGGATCAAACTCGACAATTCTTCTGCACAATTCTACGCTGGTTAAAAAACACGCTGACAAACGTAGAAGGGCAGCACCGGTGTTTGTTCCAGGCGATAGAGTATGGTTAAGTACTAGAAACATTCGGTTAAAAGTGCCGTCCATGAAGTTTGCTCCTCGATATATTGGACCTTACAGGGTACTGTCTCAAATTAACCCAGTTGCGTATCGTTTAGCGTTGCCTAATGCCTTACGCATTCCTTTCATTTTTTCATGTTTCCTTGCTAAAACCATTAATATGTAACAGGTTCTCCTCCACAATCGCCCCTCCCCGCTCAGTTCAGGTGGAGGGTCAGGAGGAGTATGAGGTCAATTCCATCGTTGATTCTCGAATCTCCCGGGGGAAACTGCAATATCTGGTCGATTGGAAGGGTTATGGTCCTGAGGAGAGAAGTTGGGTACCTCAGGAGGAGGTGCATGCTCCCCGTCTCCGCAGGGCGTTTCACTCTCGATTCCCTTCTTGCCCTGGTGTATTCCGCCCGGTGGGCGTATCTGAGAGGGGGGGTACTGTCAGGGTACCTGTGGTCTCTACCTCCGAAAGAGGTAGAGACTTAGCTGTTCCTCCATCCAGACGGCCTGATGGCTCCCTTCCCCACAGTCTATCCGGTCATGCAAGGCCGGCCGCGAGGGAGTGACTGCCTTTTACAGCATCTAGGCAGGAAGTTGTCATCAGGACTCTCCTCCGGAACGACCTGTCACTCAATTGCTGCAGGACCAATCAGGAAGCCTCGGAGGTGTGGTTACTGCTCTGAACAGGGTATTTAACAGAGCTTCTTTCATTAGCTCATTGCCCTGTCGTGGTTCTAGCTTGCTCTAGTCACTCAGTGCTTGTGTATTCTATTATCCCTTTTGGTTTTGTCCCGGCTTGTTTACCTTACTCTGCTTATCTCTGTTACCCTTGATTCGGCTTGTCTCTCGCTTACCTGTCTTCTGTTACCCTCGACCTCGGCTTGTCTTTGACCATTCTATACTGTACTACTTACGTTAGTCCGGCCATTCTAAGGTCCGGTATACGTATCTGGCTACTGTTTGTACTCTGCGTGTTGGATCCCTGTCCCGATCCTGACAGTTAAAGACTGGTAAGCTAATTTTCCCCCAGGAACAGAGAGGAAAACACAAAAACAAAAAAAATAATACCCCAAAACATCATAAAAACATAAAATAACCCCACAAATGATAATCTGAGCACCCAAGTTCTCCAAATAGCACTCAGTTCCATGCAGTGTAGGGGAAATGCCAACATGTTAAAGTTCTGACCGGCCGCACATGTGGTCCTCCGCCCAAAATAGTTCTAAGGCGTTTGGTGCTTTTGACGGTCAACTTTCGGGAGCTCCTGCATCCGAAATATATGGTGCTCTGTCTGGCTCTTAGGTAGCATTTGTTCCCCTTAGTCTCAGGCACCTTCCCTCGAAAAAGCGCTCTCCTGGCGGTTTGCAAAGTGGTTCAAAACCTGGACCAAGTTGTACGGAAACTGCATGGTCACCACATACCGAAAAGAGTTCCATAACATTCGCAGCTAAGTCCGGCTGAGGTGACTGGGAACCCACAAAGTCCTCATGCCATATTAGTTCCTTAGCGGTCATGGCTAAGTACCGCTGAGGACCATTCGTAGGTTTGGTTCATTCGAACAGCTTCCAGGGAGCTAGCATTCGGTTCCATACGAATGAAGGGAAAGTGACAAACCAGGGGAAAGCTGATAATTGTGCTGCTCCCAGGGAAAGCTGCTCCCAGGGAAAGCTGCTAATTGTGGCTGGGCAGGGTAACTATCGAAAATTGTGTCTCAGACCTTGACCATAGTCGGTGGGCAGGAGACCAGTTTCCACACTCCTCCAGGAGTTTGTGGCAAACATTCGTTGGAAGGAGCGCTTGTCACAATGCTTAGTGTCATTTCCACTTTTGGGAGAGCCATGTCCTCACTGTCCCACCTTGTTTGAGGTTGCAGGGGTGATGTGGACCAATCAGTATTTAAATAAATTGTTAGCCCCATAGTTATTGTCTTGTTCTGGTTTCCTCTCGGTTCCTCAAATCCCCTAATTTTCTAACCATCATTTCCACTCCTGGGAGAGTCACATCAACACCTTTTTGAGGTCCCTGATTTTCTGGTTATTACATTTTGGCTTGTTTACTTCCTCTTTTGACCTCTGCAATCCTGACCATGCTAGTTAAATTATTTATCCATATTTCTGGTTTTCTGATCTTGATAGTTCCACATTTATGTTTTCTCTCTTTAATACATTAAACCTGGCCATTCTAAGGTCCGGTAATACTTCCTTTCTGTCTTCATATTCCTGACCTATACTTGTAATACTTCCTTTCTGTCTTCATATTCCTGACCTATACTTGTAAGTTGGGTAGTGTAGTCATGACAGTGTATGTGTCCGTGTGTCGATCCATGCATGTGTTAGTGTGTGTGTATGTGTATATAATGTGTTAGTGTGTATCTGTTAGTGTTTTTATGTGTCAATGTGTGCATCTATGTTTGTTTTAGTATGTTTCAATGTTTTAGTGTGTGTAAGTGTGTATCTGAGTGTGTACATGTGTCAGTGTGTGTATTGGTCTGTATCTGATTATTTTGATGTGCATGTGTATTTGTGCCAGTGTGTTTGTATGTGGCAATGTATGTGTATATTTTCATACATCATTACATTCAAACACAAATTAAACGTACCCCTAAAGTCATATACCAAAAATTACATGCAAAAACACTAATTAATCCAAATAGCAATACTACACAAACATGCACACCCAAAGTCAACACTGCATACAAACACAGCCCAGAAATCAAATGCAAACATCACATACAAACACAACTAATATAACTAAATCTGTATTAGAATGCCAAAATTATATGCAAACACCTCTTCATTCAAACAGCAACACTACACACACACAAGTACACCTGCATTAAAAAGCCACACTACATTCAAATGCACCCATTACACTGCTCAAAAATACAACTCTGCAAGGATGGGCAAATGGTAGACCCTCAACTGGCATAGCATTGTGGAAGTTGTATGAAAGATGGGGATTTACCTTTTGGCCACCCTTGCGCAAGAGGGCCAAAAAAATTATCTCTCTACATTAGTTCTGCCACTGTTCAGAACTATCACTAAGTTAAGTTCTTGATGTGAAGGCTCATTCTCCCACTACTATAAATTTTAATTTTACACTTTAATTTCCTTCTTTGTGGGCTGCAGCAGGATTTGTAACATTTTGAGGCTTCTAAAAACAAAAATGATCACTTGGGCCTGTTAATCATCCAGTCTCTACCACTAATAAGGTCTTAGTGTAAGCAAGAAACTCCCTGACTCTAGATAATCTTCCTGTCCAGGTGCATCACAGTACATCTCATTACACTTTGCCCACATTTTAAAGAAGACTTGGACCTCCTATTCATCCTTCTATGGTTGCTGTTCTTGGACGTCTCACACTGCACACCAGGTCCTTCAATAGTGATGGTGAGGTCTCAAGAGCGACTAAATGGGAAAACGTATTAATGTGCCTAGCAAAATATCTCCAGCTGGGCATTCAGAGTTAAAAATTAATCGAGGGACAACAGCTGAGATATGTAGACATCGAATATCTCTTTATGTAGGAGTACCAGATTAAAGACTGGGATTATAACAAGAAATAAAGAGATCAATTCCTATTCAGTGCTGATCAGGTATAAAAACAGTAGAATGTGTATTTGAGCAAAAAATATATATTCCCGAAAGTCCCAAAATATTTAAATGTAGAGCTACCTATGCCAGGCTAAATGACAGACCCTTCCTTAACAGGTATGCAAGGCAGCTAACGTGCCTGGGAACATTTATAATATAATAATGCTCACTATTTTCTGTTACTATTTTCAGGATACATAAATTAAAATTAATATGTATTTTGTGAGGAATACACAACATGTTTGTATATCCCTTATTTTTTTTTAATCTAATTTAGCTAAGATTCACAAACAGCTTTAAAAATGTATAAAAGTAAACTTTTGCAAAGAAGAACTTCAAACTCTACTGTGAATAGATTCATACGCTAGCTATTATAGATAGAGCAAAGTGCCCATGATGTAAACTGATGTTACCTTGAAATGCTGGCTATGATTGAATAGGGTGTGATGATTCACAAACAAGCTCACTGTCATTCAGAGAAAGAACTTAATGAATTCAATCAAAAAGGGTTATACTACATCAATAATGTCCCCTTTGATTTTGATAAAAGTAAAAGTATGCTGTTTGCTTTTAAAATTCCATATATCGAATAAACCCATGAAAGATTAGGCTGACAATGATGGCTTTTGGGACACAAAGCAAAATTAACTCCTTGGTTATCATCGTCAAGGACCATTAAGCCCTGAGCTATGTGATACACTGCATACAAGTCATATTTTATAAGCCCATGAGAACAAAGGGATTCTTTATTTCTTTGCAAAAATCTGACCTTCACTAAAATTTATATACAATTAAAGAGAAGAGAAGGCCACACCACTGCCATTCAGCTGCAATGTGACTCATTTTAATTACCATTATTTTTAAATTAATGACTTAGACTGTTTCAGGAAATGATTTAAGCAGTAGAGTATGCTCTGGACTGCATTTTTTAAAATCACACTTTAGTATAGTAATATCCACCCCCGCCCCCCTTACTGAATGTCCTTGTGGGTATAATGACAATTAGGAAGTAGAGCCTTCAGACCAGAAATATGCAGCACTATGTGACATTCTTCAATAGCCTGTGTCATTGTTTATATGGATTTAACATGCTTCTAAATGCCTACTACAGAAAGAAACAATTGCGGTTTGTATTACAGATTTATGAGTCTGTGTAACAATATTTCACACTACAAACCATCTGAATTAGATAATAAGTTATTTAATTAGTGAACGTTCATTCTTTTGTTAGAGGGTGCACAAAGTAACGCAGACAGACAAAAAGAAATGCAGTTGTCATGTACCACATCAAGTGAACTAGCATTTTTGTACAAAATAGAGTTATTAGTAACTGTTAGATATACAGTATTATTCTACCAAAATATTTGTTACCTGCATATATACAGTCATTACAGGGCAATACGAATTTTTGGGAAGACCAATTAGGAGAGGGTTACAATAATCCATGCAAAAGATTACTAGGGCATGGAGAAGCTCCTTAGTAGTATCTTGCATAATAAAGGGGCGTATTCATGTGATGTTTTAACCCTTTAAGACCGGAGGGCGTACTATTACGCCCTATTTTAAGTGGCTCTAAACGCTGCCGGGCGTAATAGTACGCCCTCCTTTTTTTTTTTACCCGGTTTTTTACAAGGTTGGGGGGACTCCCAGGGAGCCCCCCGCGGCACGTCCATGCTCCAGCAGTCCCCCCGGCCATGTGAGAGTGAGGTCCTTGCGAGGACCTCACAATCACATGGCTGGGTTAGCTGCCTGCTACATTGCCAGCAGGGGGACTGCCTGTAATGACAGATAGTCCCCCTGCTGGCTGGAAATAAATTAAATTAAAAGTTAATAAGTGTTAAAAAAAAATATATATATACTTAGATCATGTATATATATATATATATATATTATATATATATATATGATCTAAGTATATATATATATTTATATATATACACATACACACACACACACATACACCGTCTAGGTGTATTTTACTATTAATATATATATAATTATATATATATATATATATATATATTAATATCAAATTACACGTAGACTGATACTGATTAAATATATATAATTATTGTTATAGATATATTTATATATAATATAACAAAATAAATATGTAAATACGTAAAAAAATTAAATTAAAAAAATAATTAAAAATAAATAATTAAAAAATATATAGATGTGTGTTATTTCGTTCTAACTGTATTGTAATATTAATATATATATATATATATATATATATATATATATATATATATATATATATATATATATGTTCAGGTGAGTGCAACCATCCCTCATGTTTCATATATATATATATTTGGGAGTCTAGCCAACTCCTTGGTTTTGCACCCCTCCCTGTTACAGGTGCCTCCTCTCAGGTCCCTATTTAGCCTTGTACTGCAGAGAGCCTCAGATGGAATTTTTTCCCAAGTAAGTGGGTTAATCTCATAAGAGCAGACATTAGGCTGTGAGAGTAGGACCTGCCAAAGATGGGGTACATTGACGTTGTGGCAGGCTTATGCAATGTATGATCATATAATGTAACTAAATCCCCATTATTATTTTGCCTAGATTAGGTGTTTTTAAAAAAACGAATAAAATCTGTCAACATTGAAGTTGCTGTTTAGTAGATAGGAGAGTGCGCTGGATCTTGTGTATTGTTTATTTTATATATATATATATATATATATATATATATCAAAATATACGTAGAACGAAATAATATATATATCTATATACATAAATATATACGTCGATATCCCTATATATATACCTATATATAAATAAAAATAGGACCTCACTCTCACATGACCGGGAGGGACCGGAGGAGGAAGATCTGCCACGGGGGGGCTCCCTGGGAGTCCCCCCAACCGCGATCGCCGGCGTGGGACCACCGGCGACCGGGTAAGTTTAAAAAAAACGGCGGGCGTATATTTACGTCCTGCGGCGTTTAGAGACGCTTTTAAAAGGACGTAAATATACGTCCGCCGGTCTTAAGGGGTTAAGGGGTTAAAGGTAGAATCAAGGATTTGGTGACATACTGAATGTGAGGTTTTAAAGGTGAGGCCAGAGTGAAGTATAACGCCAAGACAGTGCGCTTGCAAGGATGGGCTGATGTGTGTACCACTAACTTGAAAGCAGAGCGAACAAGGAGGATCAGCATTAGGAGGAGGAAAAACAAGTAGCTCAGTTTTAAAAATATTGAGTTTCAGAAAGGAGACCCAGTCAGAGATGGAAGAAAGGCAATTGGTTACACTTTGTAGGACAGCGGGGGAGAGGTCAGGGCAGGAGAGATATAACTGTGTGTCATCAGTGTACAGGTGATAAAGGAATCCAAATGAATTAATGAGTTTGCCAAAAGAGGCAGTATAGAGAGAGAACAAAAGGGGACCAAGAACAAAACTTTGAGGGAGTCCAAATGAGACAGGGTGAGGGGAGGAGGTGTCATTGGAAATGGAGACACTGAATGAACGTTGGGAGAGATAGGAGGAGACTCATGAGAGGGCTGTGTCACAGAGACCAAGAGATTGAAGAGTTTGGAGAAAGTGGCCATAGTCAACAGTGTTAAATGCAGCAGAGAGGTCAAGAAGATGTAGTATGGAGTAGTGGCCTTTAAACTTAGCCACAATTAGATCATTTGTAATTTGTAACAGCAATACATCACATATGCACCATTTTACCACATGAAACCTAAATATGTCTAAAGCATGTCAATGAACTGCTCTTCCAAAATAGCAAAGTAAAGGTTGGTGCATGTGGGGGCCACATTGAAGCCAATAAATGTTCCTTCAGATAATTCTTTCAATTTACCCAATAAGTCTGCTGCATCTCTGATATATGATATTCACTGTTTTAAGTAGTGGTCTAAGTACATTATCAAGAAATAATGATAGAGGGGGTAAAATGTAGTCTGCCCCTGCCACTATCAGCCTT
Source organism: Pelobates fuscus (assembly GCF_036172605.1). Lineage (NCBI taxonomy): Eukaryota > Metazoa > Chordata > Amphibia > Anura > Pelobatidae > Pelobates > Pelobates fuscus. The sequence continues at coordinate 116,793,498 of NC_086317.1, forward strand.
CCTAGTGAATCCATCAGGGTGTTTTTTACATTTTGGGTAAAACATAAATGACTGGAATAATCTGATGTATTTTCAATAAAAAAATATACAACTGTTTAGTAATGATAACTTCATTCAATGCCATATCGAAAAAATGTAGGATCATGCAAGGATCTCCTGATTTGGTTCTCCCATCAATTTAAGATAAGTGGAACTTTTACTATGTTATCTCTTAATTTCATTAATGTAGACAGTGGTATTTAAAACTACATCTGCACCACCTTTGTCAGCAGGCTTTATTGTGATGCTGCTGTCCCCCATAAAGTCAACAACTAGATGTCTCTCCTGTTTTCTTAAATTGGGAAATCGAGTTGAGAATATCAACATATTTTCCCTTCTTTCTCTATCAGATTAATAAAAGTTTCTACAGCATGTAATCTCTAATAATTCATGTAAACTTAAGAAAGTAGTATATATATTCTGTTGTGATCTCTATACATAGTCCAGTCATGGTTATTAGTAATCCAAGAGTGTTTTTTCTCATTCTTTGGTATTTCTGATATCTGACTTGGTTTTGTTTAAACATTTATTATGTATTCTGGTATTCCTGACCCTTGGATCTTTAACTCTTGTTTATCTGTTTGTCTGTAGTGTTGTCGCGAACCCGAAATTTTCGGTTCGCGAACAGGCGAACGTGAACTTCCACAAATGTTCGCGAACCGGCGAACCGCGCGAACCGCCATTGACTTCAATGGGCAGGCGAATTTTAAAACCAACAGGGACTCTTTCTGGCCACAAAAGTGATGGAAAAGTTGTTTCAAGGGGACTAACACCTGGACTGTGGCATGCCGGAGGGGGATCCATGGCAAAACTCCCATGGAAAATTGCACAGTTGATGCAGAGTCTGCTTTTAATCCATAAAGGGCAGAAATCACCTAACATTGACACCTGTCCTCAAAGCCCTGCCCTGATACACACTGACACAGAGCAGAATAGAGACTGTTCCCCGTCCTCAGAGACCATGATACACACTGACACAGAGCAGAATAGAGACTGTTACCCCTACATAGGGTCACTTGGCAGATATGACGGGGTCGTGGGAGGATGACTTTAACCTCTTCCCCTGTTAGATTCCCGTTGTGCTGTGACATCACCCTTTTACGCTGTGTAAAGCATACTATTTAATTTGATCAGCATGGCCACTTGAGTTTTTATAGTTTTCACGCTGCTTGTAGTTTATATATGGTTCACAAAAATCAAACAAACGATAAAGTAAACGTGTAAGGATTCAGAATATTCTTTCAAACCCTTACACATTGTGTGTACGTATTTTTTGTCTTAAGTTTGTGGCTTTAAAGAGGTTTACGTTGTTTCTATGATGTGCATAACATGTTCTTGTAAATGTTTGTAAAATTTTTCCTGGAATTGTAATTTTTCAATCTGAATAAAGATAGTCAAATCCCTGATACACACTGACACAGAGCAGAATAGGGACTGTTCCCCCTACATAGGGTCACTTGGCAGATATGGATTGACACCTATCCTAATGATCCCTGATACACACTGACACAGAGCAGAATAGAGACTGTTCCCCCTACATAGGGTCACTTGGCAGATATGGATTGACACCTGTCCTCAAAACCCCTGATACACACTGACACAGAGCAGAATAGAGACTGTTCCCTGTCCACAGAGACCATGATACACACTGACACAGAGCAGAATAGAGACTGTTCACCGTCCACAGAGACCATGATACACACTGACACAGAGCAGAATAGAGACTGTTCACCGTCCACAGAGACCATGATACACACTGACACAGAGCAGAATAGGGACTGTTACCCCTACATAGGGTCACTTGGCAGATATGGATTGACACCTGTCCTCAAAACCCCTGATACACACTGACACAGAGCAGAATAGGGACTGTTCCCCCTACATAGGGTCACTTGGCAGATATGGATTGACACCTGTCCTCAAAACCCCTGATACACACTGACACAGAGCAGAATAGAGACTGTTCCCTGTCCACAGAGACCATGATACACACTGACACAGAGCAGAATAGAGACTGTTCACCGTCCACAGAGACCATGATACACACTGACACAGAGCAGAATAGAGACTGTTCACCGTCCACAGAGACCATGATACACACTGACACAGAGCAGAATAGGGACTGTTACCCCTACATAGGGTCACTTGGCAGATATGGATTGACACCTGTCCTCAAAACACCTGATACACACTGACACAGAGCAGAATAGGGACTGTTCCCCCTACATAGGGTCACTTGGCAGATATGGATTGACACCTGTCCTCAAAACCCCTGATACACACTGACACAGAGCAGAATAGAGACTGTTCACCGTCCACAGAGACCATGATACACACTGACACAGAGCAGAATAGAGACTGTTCACCGTCCACAGAGACCATGATACACACTGACACAGAGCAGAATAGAGACTGTTCACCGTCCACAGAGACCATGATACACACTGACACAGAGCAGAATAGGGACTGTTACCCCTACATAGGGTCACTTGGCAGATATGGATTGACACCTGTCCTCAAAACCCCTGATACACACTGACACAGAGCAGAATAGGGACTGTTCCCCCTACATAGGGTCACTTGGCAGATATGGATTGACACCTGTCCTCAAAACCCCTGATACACACTGACACAGAGCAGAATAGAGACTGTTCACCATCCACAGAGACCATGATACACACTGACACAGAGCAGAATAGAGACTGTTCACCGTCCACAGAGACCATGATACACACTGACACAGAGCAGAATAGGGACTGTTACCCCTACATAGGGTCACTTGGCAGGTATGGATTGACACCTGTCCTCAAAGCCCATGATACACACTGGGGGGAGCTACTGTCCTCCCCAACCCCTGCGCGGTGGGTGGGGGCCATAAATCACAATGGGGGGACCTACTGTCGTCCCCCCTTGGCCCCCACCCCTGCGCGGTGGGTGGGGGCCATAAATCACAATGGGGGGACCTACTGTCCTCCCCCCCTTGGCCCCCACCCCTGCGCGGTGGGTGGGGGCCATAAATCACAATGGGGGGGCCTACTTTCCTCCCCCCCGGCCCCCATCCCTGCGCGGTGGGTGGGGGGCATAAATCACAATGGGACGGACCTACTGATAGGAGCGGAGTATTGTTCATATCAGTTTAATACCTTCCGCGTCTCCTATCAGTGGACGTGTATATGGCAGCCATTTTAGGAACCGCACACCTGGGACCCGAGCAAGGTCACCTCGTTCAAGCTGCTCTGGTTCCTTGATGAGCCAGCTGCCCGTGAGTTAACATGTCCCGTGGAGAAGCACTCTGTCCTGTAAAGCCTCACCACAAAAAAATTAAATAAATAACAGCACTCGGAGTGGTTTGTTTAGTAAATGTTCATATCAGTGTAATACCTTCCGCGTCTCCTATCAGTGGACGTGTATATGGCAGCCATTTTAGGAACCGCACACCTGGGACCCGAGCAAGGTCACCTCTTTCAACAGGTGACATGATTTGGCCCTGTAAAACTATCCTGGATATTCTCTACAATTTCGATGGATATGGCATTGATTTATGTAACAGGGAGATGGAAGAAGATGCTTGGTCGGTCCTCTTACTTGAAATTTGGGGCACTGCGCGGGCAAGCTAATGTGCCACCAGATAGGAGTGGTGAGTTTAGTTCATATCAGTTTAATACCTTCCGCGTCTCCTATCAGTGGACGTGTAAATGGCAGAGATTTTTAATTGTTGAATCACCTCCCCTTTTTAGGCCAAGGTGGGAAGATGCTTAGACCACTGGTATATTGGTGCCATCTTGGAGGATTTTTTTTTGGTTTGGTTTTTGAAGCCACAGTGCTGCACCAGTGGGCCTAAAAATTAGGCATGTACACATGCCTGAAAAATTTGGTATTGTTGCAGCCGCTGCTGTAGCAGCGGCCAGAAAAATTGATGTTTGTTTCACAGGCAGAAAGTGCCCTAAAACATGGCGGCTTGAACCCTAGTTGGTGGCGGATAAGTCACGCAAGTCAAACGTCATTCAGAGCTAAAATACAGCAGCGTGTGGACCATTTTTAGCCCAAGGCAGCTCATCTCATCAGGCCTTTTTTAATCGAATGTATCGCCCAGTGTCAGTCCCTTCGGGATACATCCCTCATTCATCTTAATAAAGGTGAGGTAATCTAGACTTTTTTGACCTAGGCGACTTCTCTTCTCAGTGACAATACCTCCTGCTGCACTGAAGGTCCTTTCTGACAGGACACTTGAAGCGGGGCAGGCCAGAAGTTCTATCGCAAATTGGGATAGCTCAGGCCACAGGTCAAGCCTGCACACCCAGTAGTCAAGGGGTTCATCGCTCCTCAGAGTGTCGATATCTGCAGTTAAGGCGAGGTAGTCTGCTACCTGTCGGTCGAGTCGCTCTCTGAGGGTGGATCCCGAAGGGCTGTGGCGATGCATAGGACTTAAAAAGGTCCGCATGTCCTCCATCAACAACACGTCTTTAAAGCGTCCTGTCCTTGCCGGCGTGGTCGTGGGAGGAGGATGACTTCCACCTCTCCCCCTGTTATATTCCCGTTGTGCTGTGACATCACCCTTATACGCTGTGTAAAGCATACTTTTTAATTTATTTTGCAAATGCTGCATCCTTTCCGAATTGTTGTAATTCGGTAACATTTCCGCCACTTTCTGCTTATACCGGGGGTCTAGTAGCGTGGACACCCAGTACAGGTCGTTCTCCTTCAGCCTTTTTATACGAGGGTCCCTCAACAGGGAGGACAGCATGAAAGACCCCATTTGCACAAGGTTGGATGCCGAGCTACTCATTTCCCGTTCCTCCTCCTCACTGATGTCATTGAAGGTATGTTCTTCCCCCCAGCCACGTACAACACCACGGGTACCAGATAGGTGACAACGAGCACCCTGGGATGCCTGTTGTGTTTGGTCTTGCTCCTCCTCCTCCTCCTCCTCAAAGCTACATTCCTCCTCTGGGAAGTAGAGAAGGGGAGAGTGTCAGTCTCCCCTAATGAGGGCGCTAATCACTAAAGTAAAAGCAAAAATGGAAAGTGTAAAAAATACAAATTTATTATACAATTAATGTAAAAAATCGTAAAAATCGAGCAGTGCAATTCCAAGACCAATTTGTTAAACACCAACTGCTAGCACACAAGAAAAAGGATGATGGAACGTTTCCAAATAGCCCTAGGTCGCGACTCTAAGGGCTAGATATACTTGCGGCTTTCTAGTGGTAGAATGAACGGTCTCTGGACTGCTTTAAAGTACAAAGGTACAGGCTCAACGCGTTTCGTCCCGCGTCTTTCGGGACTTCCTCAGGAGCTGCGGATGCTGTTATTTCTTTCTCCGGTCTCTCTTTTAAGTCCTCAGGAATCTTCTGCCTTCGCGCCAAAAAACGCCGTCGCGCATGCGCATAACGACACAAGGTTCCGTTCAGCTACGGGTACCCTCAAGGACCAGTAGCTTTCAGGAAGTCTGTCGGTGCGCATGCGTGGCCGATTTTGAGCGCACAAAAACTTTATTGGCACTGAGTACTGGACACTATGTAACAAACTTAGAGTTACTAGAGATCCAGAACTCATCACATATGTGCCTTAATTTTTACATTCAGGGAAACCTAGAGATTACCGCAAATATAGCAAAGAAGGAGGATACTAAAAATAAATAAAGATAAAAAATGGATAATAAATATTACCTAAAAAGGTTATTTTAATCTAAAATGTTGGATGTGTATTGCATTTATGGTAATCTTCACAACCTAAACATGATGACCTATACATGTCAACCAGATCTAAGGGATGAATCAGATGAATAGGGTAAAGCGAGTTCATTCTAATAGTCCCTTATTAAATATACAAATAATAAACGTACAATTAATTCAATTTTAACCTGATGTACTGATATTACTGAAAAACGTTTCTATCATGGTGTAAATACAGAAAAGATTTATGGACTAGATGGTCAGAACGATAACATTTGTCAAATTTTAAACAGATTTTAAACAAATTTTGAACAAATTTTGAGCAAATCAGCAAGAGTCATAAATAAGTAAAGATGAAGATGGGGATACAAATAAAATTAAATTAAATAAAAATGTATATAGATATGGATTTAGATATAAATATAAAAATACAAATAAATGTAAATATAAATAAAGATACTAATAAAAAATATATTATAATAAATAAAAATAAAAATAAAAATAAAAATATAAATATATAAATGAAAATAAAAAATAAATAAAAAATAAATAAAAATAAAAATGAAAATAAAAATAAAAATAAAAATAAATATAAAGATAAAAATAAAAATAAAGATAAAAATAAAAATAAATATAAAAATAAAAATAAAAATAAAAATAAAAATAAAAATAGAAATAAGTGTGATCACATAAATGCAAGAATATCTAGGTCCGTATTTAGACCTAGAGGGGTAGAAGACTTCATTTTATAAATCCACTCTGTTTCTTTTCTGACCAAGGTTTTGGTGGTATCTCCGCCTCTCCAGTGTGGAACAACCAGATCAATACCTATACATATGAAATTGTTCAAAGAGAAAACAGAACAGGCATTACAATGTCGAGGTACACTGTGTTTTTCACTTTTCTTTCTTATGCCATTTAAGTGCTCTAGGAGTCTTTCATGTAATTTGCGGATGGTTCGACCTATATATTGCATTCCGCATACACATTCTAAAAGATAGACAACGTTTCTGCTACTACAGGTTATAAAATGTTTTATTGCAAAATTCTCGTTCGTAAATGTGCTTTTAAAAGTTAGTGTAGTTCTTTTCTGAAATTTACATGTGCTACAATTTCCACATCTGTGAAACCCAATGGGTCTTTTTTTAAAAAAGGTCTCTTTTTCATTTTTCAACATAACTTTAGGTAACAGACTAGGGGCTAGAATCGTTTTTAAGCTATCGGTTTTTTTGTATACGATCTTTGGCTTCTTGGGTAGTAGTTTGTGGAGATAAGTATCCTGCAAAAGAATCGGCCAATGCTTTCTAAAAACTTTATCTATTCTATTTGCTTTATTATTATATTTAGTAATAAATGCCATGTCAAAGAAGTTTTTTTCTTTTTGAATGCTAGTTTTTGATTTCACCTTCAAAAACTCTTCTCTTTTTTTATACTTAACTTCCTTTTGACTTTTCTCAAGTAGTTCTGTGGGATAATTTCTATCCAGAAATCTTTTATTCAAAACTAGAACTTGGCTGTCAAAATCTTGCTGGTTTGTGCAATTTTTATAAAGCCTAGTTTGTTGACTCTTTGGAATATTGCGGAGCCATATTTTTAACAGCCAAGTTCTAGTTTTGAATAAAAGATTTCTGGATAGAAATTATCCCACAGAACTACTTGAGAAAAGTCAAAAGGAAGTTAAGTATAAAAAAAGAGAAGAGTTTTTGAAGGTGAAATCAAAAACTAGCATTCAAAAAGAAAAAAACTTCTTTGACATGGCATTTATTACTAAATATAATAATAAAGCAAATAGAATAGATAAAGTTTTTAGAAAGCATTGGCCGATTCTTTTGCAGGATACTTATCTCCACAAACTACTACCCAAGAAGCCAAAGATCGTATACAAAAAAACCGATAGCTTAAAAACGATTCTAGCCCCTAGTCTGTTACCTAAAGTTATGTTGAAAAATGAAAAAGAGACCTTTTTTAAAAAAAGACCCATTGGGTTTCACAGATGTGGAAATTGTAGCACATGTAAATTTCAGAAAAGAACTACACTAACTTTTAAAAGCACAGTTACGAACGAGAATTTTGCAATAAAACATTTTATAACCTGTAGTAGCAGAAACGTTGTCTATCTTTTAGAATGTGTATGCGGAATGCAATATATAGGTCGAACCATCCGCAAATTACATGAAAGACTCCTAGAGCACTTAAATGGCATAAGAAAGAAAAGTGAAAAACACAGTGTACCTCGACATTGTAATGCCTGTTCTGTTTTCTCTTTGAACAATTTCATATGTATAGGTATTGATCTGGTTGTTCCACACTGGAGAGGCGGAGATACCACCAAAACCTTGGTCAGAAAAGAAACAGAGTGGATTTATAAAATGAAGTCTTCTACCCCTCTAGGTCTAAATACGGACCTAGATATTCTTGCATTTATGTGATCACACTTATTTCTATTTTTATTTTTATTTTTATTTTTATATTTATTTTTATTTTTATCTTTATTTTTATTTTTATTTTTATCTTTATATTTATTTTTATTTTTATTTTTATTTTCATTTTTATTTTTATTTATTTTTTATTTATTTTTTATTTTCATTTATATATTTATATTTTTATTTTTATTTTTATTTTTATTTATTATAATATATTTTTTATTAGTATCTTTATTTATATTTACATTTATTTGTATTTTTATATTTATATCTAAATCCATATCTATATACATTTTTATTTAATTTAATTTTATTTGTATCCCCATCTTCATCTTTACTTATTTATGACTCTTGCTGATTTGCTCAAAATTTGTTCAAAATTTGTTTAAAATCTGTTTAAAATTTGACAAATGTTATCGTTCTGACCATCTAGTCCATAAATCTTTTCTGTATTTACACCATGATAGAAACGTTTTTCAGTAATATCAGTACATCAGGTTAAAATTGAATTAATTGTACGTTTATTATTTGTATATTTAATAAGGGACTATTAGAATGAACTCGCTTTACCCTATTCATCTGATTCATCCCTTAGATCTGGTTGACATGTATAGGTCATCATGTTTAGGTTGTGAAGATTACCATAAATGCAATACACATCCAACATTTTAGATTAAAATAACCTTTTTAGGTAATATTTATTATCCATTTTTTATCTTTATTTATTTTTAGTATCCTCCTTCTTTGCTATATTTGCGGTAATCTCTAGGTTTCCCTGAATGTAAAAATTAAGGCACATATGTGATGAGTTCTGGATCTCTAGTAACTCTAAGTTTGTTACATAGTGTCCAGTACTCAGTGCCAATAAAGTTTTTGTGCGCTCAAAATCGGCCACGCATGCGCACCGACAGACTTCCTGAAAGCTACTGGTCCTTGAGGGTACCCGTAGCTGAACGGAACCTTGTGTCGTTATGCGCATGCGCAACGGCGTTTTTTGGCGCGAAGGCAGAAGATTCCTGAGGACTTAAAAGAGAGACCGGAGAAAGAAATAACAGCATCCGCAGCTCCTGAGGAAGTCCCGAAAGACGCGGGACGAAACGCGTTGAGCCTGTACCTTTGTACTTTAAAGCAGTCCAGAGACCGTTCATTCTACCACTAGAAAGCCGCAAGTATATCTAGCCCTTAGAGTCGCGACCTAGGGCTATTTGGAAACGTTCCATCATCCTTTTTCTTGTGTGCTAGCAGTTGGTGTTTAACAAATTGGTCTTGGAATTGCACTGCTCGATTTTTACGATTTTTTACATTAATTGTATAATAAATTTGTATTTTTTACACTTTCCATTTTTGCTTTTACTTTAGTGATTAGCGCCCTCATTAGGGGAGACTGACACTCTCCCCTTCTCTACTTCCCATTTGTTTATAGGCTTCTCTGGGGTGTGCCTATTATGAGTGGCAGCTTTTCTACTGTAGCATCTTTTTAAAGCCTAGAGTCTGGATCTTTTCTCTATTTTCATATTTTTACATTCCTCCTCTGACTCCTCTTCCTCACAATCCTCTTCCAGCGTTGCCGCAGGTCCAGCAAGCGATGCTGATAAGGCTGTTTCTGGTGGTGATGGTGACCACAACTCTTCCTCTTCCTCTTCACGCTCATCTACAGCCTGATCCAGCACTCTTCACAGGGCACGCTCCAGGAAGAAAACAAATGGTATGATGTCGCTGATGGTGCCTTCGTTGCGACTGACTAGGTTTGTCACCTCCTCAAAAGGACGCATGAGCACTTGAGGCGGGATGTGGACTGGGGACAGGGAGCACGTGGCGTCGTTTTGAAAGGGCGCCGTCCTCCGCGTAAAATAGGGCCGTGAGTAATGACGTCACGGGTAGCTTGCCCATAGTATCGCATAGGGTGGAAGAGCTGATAGGACATCTGAAACGTATTGGGATGGAGATGCTTAATTGTTCTCCAAAATGCTTGACACCACTCATAGTGAATCTCTGCAAACTTTAATACCATCAGAGGAGGAAGAATGTGGCAGCCCACTGGGATTATTCGAAAAATTTCAAATTGATGATTTTCCAGACCCTGGGGTTGACATTAGTCCAGATTTACATCTAGTGACCTATGAGGATGTTCCAGGCACTACTTGTGAAATAAAGACAGATAATAAAGTGAATGATCCTTCTCCTTGGGACTTGCACCCTGTCGTTGAAGGTGGAGTAGGCAATGGCAAGAGCATGCTGTGGGTAGTCAGTGCAAACACTCTCTTCCCGGTGAATAATGAGGAGACTAACTATGATGACGTTATTTGTGTTGAAAGTAATGATGCCAGAGATCTTTTGAAACCATATGGAAGGAACGAATTGGTTAAAAGAAAGGCAAGAGACCACCTGCATATAGACAAGAATACGCATAAGAGAAAGAAGAGAACAGGTGAAAAAGAGAAGCTGCAGACTGCCTATCTGCAAATAGTTGAGTTATGTCCTGAAGATGTCCGTGTTACCACAGTGCAGACTCTGTTTGATACACTACTGAGGAGAGTCAGAGAAACCCCAGATCTTCACGTATTGGATGAGTCGGTGCGCGGAGTTGCAGAGAACGTAGAACAAGAAATATTTAAACTTTTCCTGTGTACTGACAGCAGATATAAGAATAAATACCGGAGCCTCCTTTTCAATTTGAAGGACCCTAAAAATCAGATCCTGTTCCGTCGTGTGGTCCTTGGTGAAATCACCCCACAGTGTTTGGTTCTAATGAGTGCAACGGAAATGGCAGCACAGGAGCTGGCCAAGTGGAGAATTCAAAAGAGAAAACATGCACTGGAACTAATCGAGAAAGAGGAAAGACAGCCATACCAGATTCAGATGACAAAGCTGACACACAAGGGGTTAATTGAAATTGATACCGTGCCCAATCAGAACTTGACCCTAGAGGATCTGTCTGATTCTGTGTGGCAGCCTCAGGATTCTCAGCAGGATTGCATCTCAGAGAAAAGGGACACAACATCCCAACACAAGAGCCACCTTTTAGTTCAGGACTGCCTTATATGCAAAGGGCTGATAAACCCCCCAGGTGATGCTGACTTAAGCCAATGGGTAATTACCAAGAAACCAGAGGAAAATATGGAAACACCATATAACTAATGGCAATCAACATTCTTCATGCATTGAAAAGAAGAACATGAAATTGTATGATCCAGATACTAGACTCACAGATCCAGCAGACTCAAGTGTGTGGAAGGGATTCCTTCACATGTTCTCTATAAAGCAGTTTAAAGTTACAGCCACGCCAGAGTCTGTTATAGCAGTCATCTTTGCCAGGATTTACCAAAAGTGTTAACATCCAAAGGATGCATTTTGCAAGAGTCTGTTTGGGAATATGTGGATCGTATCTGGCCAGAGTGCACCAAGGACATGTGTGTGATCCGACTGTATCCAAGAACGTCAAGTGATGCAGTTTCATATGCTCGGCTGTATTCTTATCTTAATCGGAAGCTGAGATATGCAATCATCAGAAGTCATGGCATGGAGGCGTTCCTAGTGCCTCTACCTGCCGGCCAACCCATACCTCAAAGATTGTGTCCTTTGGGAGGTCCAGGTTTGGAAGACAACCATCCTATTCTGCTTCTGATCTTGCTTCTTCCAAGCCATCCTTCCTGGACAGCTTATCCCAAAAAATCTTCCAAGAAACATAAAGAAGGTTTGGATATCCCAGATGATATTTTCTCTGACATATTAGCAGATGTTGAACGAGAGGAGAGACAAATGGCCGAGCAAGGGCTCCCTCCTCCAGGTTTCCCAAATTTTGAGCAGTGGAATCAGAATTCTGAGGATACAGGAGAGGAAGTTGGCATGCCTGAGATCATGAATATGCTCCAAAATTTGAACAATGGCCTTCAGTTCCCAGGAGAATTCTCTGGAATTATAGGAGAGAGTCAGGGTGCTAATAATATGCCACCTCTCCATGTGCCAAATACTGTTCCAGCAGGTCTCCCATATCCATCTTTTCCATTGTATCCAGAAGCAGCCTACCCTGGCTGGCATGGTATGTTGCCCCCTACTCATGCAGTAAATCCATTGTCCATTGACCCAGCCAATCTCTTCTCTTACCCGCTTTCACAAATAATACCACCTAACTTCTTATCTGATCAACATTTTACTGCAGGACCTCAACCTTTTGCATAAATGTTGTAGTTTTGTTATATTTACGTTTTTTTTTGTTTTTTTTTAACTGTTATGTTTTAGCGAAATATTGAAAAAAATGCATGTAATGTGCTGAACATCAAAGCTGAAATTTTAATTTGTCTCAGTAAGTTGAAAGCCATACTTTCTATGGGAGTTTCAAATGTTCAATAATTGTTTTCTGAAGAAAGCATAACTGTCTGTTTTTAGCAAGCAACAACCCCATATTAAGCTGTTTATTCACTGAACATCTATTTTTACTGAATTGAAAACTGAATGACAAAATGTAGGCAAATTTTGGTTTTAAAAACCAATTTTGGTTTTAAAAGCACGCTATAGAGACACCAGATATGATTGGCAATGTGCACTGGAACAGTTCTGCAGAGCACACACTGTAGGCCTGAGACACCCGCTTGAAGACAAGTAACTGCTATTCAATCTATAACAGTGAAAAACAAATTTTGGTTTTAAAAGCACGCTATAGAGACACCAGATATGATTGGCAATGTGCACTGGAACAGTTCTGGAGAGCACACGCTGAAGGAAGGACTGACAGAGCCGCTTGAAGGACACTGACTGGCTGCTATTAGCTTACACTGGAAACCTTTTTTCTTTGAAAAAGCACGCTATAGAGACACCAGATATGAGTGGCAATTGTCAAAGTACACTGGCAGGGTTATGCAGGGCACACGCTGAAGGAAGGCCTGACAGAGCCGCTTGAAGGACACTGACTGGCTGCTATTAGCTTACACTGGAAACCTTTTTTCTTTGAAAAAGCACGCTATAGAGACACCAGATATGAGTGGCAATTGTATAAGTACGCTGGCAGGGTTGTGCAGGGCACACGCTGAAGGAAGGCCTGACAGAGCCGCTTGAAGGACACTGACTGGCTGCTATTAGCTTACACTGGAAACCTTTTTTCTTTGAAAAAGCACGCTATAGAGACACCAGATATGAGTGGCAATTGTATAAGTACGCTGGCAGGGTTGTGCAGGGCACACGCTGAAGGAAGGCCTGACAGAGCCGCTTGAAGGACACTGACTGGCTGCTATTAGCTTACACTGGAAACCTTTTTTCTTTGTAAAAGCACGCTATAGAGACACCAGATATGAGTGGCAATTGTCAAAGTACGCTGGCAGGGTTGTGCAGGGCACACGCTGAAGGAAGGCCTGACAGAGCCGCTTGAAGGACACTGACTGGCTGCTATTAGCTTACACTGGAAACCTTTTTTCTTTGTAAAAGCACGCTAAAGAGACACCAGATATGATTGGCAACTGTCAAAGCACGCTGGCACAGGTCTGCAGAGCACACGCTGAAGTAGGCCTGACACCCAGACGCTTGCAGACAACTAACTGATCTTCTATTACAGTGAAAAAAATGATTTCTTTAAAATCTAAAGCTTAAGCTATTGTTAAAACAGATATGAGTGGTGGCACTGACTGTGCAAATGGGCAAGGCATCCAACCTGACACAGAAGCTGGCGGTCAGGCAACTGCTCTTCTATTACAGTGAAAAAAAACGATTTCTTTAAAATCTAAAGCTTAAGCTATTGTTAAACAGATATGAGTGGTGGCACTGACTGTGCAAATGGGCAAGGCATCCAACCTGACACAGAAGCTGGCAGGCAGGCAACTGCTCTTCTATTACAATGAAAACAAATTATTTATTTAAAATCTAAAGCTTAACCAATTGTTAAAACAGATATGAGTGGTGGCACTGACTGTGCAAATGGGCAAGGCATCCAACCTGACACAGAAGCTGGCAGGCAGGCAGGCAACTGCTCTTCTATTACAGTGAAAACAAATTATTTATTTTAAATCTAAAGCTTAACCAATTGTTAAAACAGATATGAGTGGTGGCACTGACTGTGCAAATGGGCAAGGCATCCAACCTGACACAGAAGCTGGCGGTCAGGCAACTGCTCTTCTATTACAGTGAAAAAAAACGATTTCTTTAAAATCTAAAGCTTAAGCTATTGTTAAACAGATATGAGTGGTGGCACTGACTGTGCAAATGGGCAAGGCATCCAACCTGACACAGAAGCTGGCAGGCAGGCAACTGCTCTTCTATTACAATGAAAACAAATTATTTATTTAAAATCTAAAGCTTAACCAATTGTTAAAACAGATATGAGTGGTGGCACTGACTGTGCAAATGGGCAAGGCATCCAACCTGACACAGAAGCTGGCAGGCAGGCAACTGCTCTTCTATTACAGTGAAAACAAATTATTTATTTTAAATCTAAAGCTTAACCAATTGTTAAAACAGATATGAGTGGTGGCACTGGGCAAGTAGGCACAGTATCCAATGTGAACCTCACACAGAAGCTTGCAGGCAGGCACCTGCAATTACATTACACAGAAAAAAAAAAAAAAAAAAAGCAGCCTGATGTTATAGCCATAAAAAGGGCTTTTTGGGGTGCTGTCCTTACAGCAGAGATCAGATGAGTCCTTCAGGATTGTAGTGGACACTGAATACCCTAGCCTAGCTATCAATTTCCCTATCTAATCAGCAGCAGCTAAACTTTCCCTCCTCTCACTAAGCATGCAGCTTCAGAATGAATCGAAAATGGATGCTGGGAGGGAGGTTGGAGGGTGTGGAAGGGAGGGAGTGCTGCTGATTGGCTGGAATGTGTCTGCTGACCGAGAGGCACAGGGTCAAAGTTTGCCCAATGATGACGAATAGGGGGCGGATCGAACTGCGCATGTGTCCGCCCGCCGCGGCGAACGCGAACACGCTAAGTTCGCCGGGAACTGTTCGCCGGCGGACAGTTCGGTACATCACTATTTGTCTGACATACCCAGGGGCCAGTGGGTCTGGGGTGCTGTGAAAGGTAGGTATAGTTATCTGAAGTTGCTCTTGTGGATGCTGCAGACCGTGTAAATCTCCAGGCACTTTATTTTCCAGGAGCTGCACTAGTACTGAACTGTCCTGAACTGTTGCATATTGCACAGGACTACAACACTGAGGTGCATGAAAAATCCCATGAGACTGTGGGAGCTTCTATAGATCATTGCATATCAATGCTTCTTAAGATCAATGCATATTTTAAATTCACTTTAATTCACTTTGACTTTGACTTTAGAAAATAACTTTGTGGATTTTGGACAAGAGAGACAGAGTGGAGGGTGGCACTTCGACCCAATCTCTGGAAGGACGACCTCAACGAAATTCGATCCTTCCGGAGCGAGAAAATCCTGACCACCAACCAGTGCCAAGCAGAACAGCTAGAGCTACGGATGTTTTTTTCTGGGAAACTAGCCCTCAGAGGAATGGGTAAGTGAACTGGAGACGCTAGTTGAGACCGAGGTGTGGCTGGATGATTCATAACGGGCCCTGCGGTAGCATGCCTACCACCTCTACCCGTGGCTGGTAGAGTATAAGTGTATTGAGGGGGGAGACTATAATGGCCCTGGTTGGTTGTGGGAGGCTTTTGAAACTAGTCTGGCGTTTGGAGAACCTGACAATGCCCGCTTCTAGTCCATTTGAGCTGAGCGGGCAGACAACTGGGACCTTACTGACATAGCAGACCTACAGCTGGACCTGTCCTGTCTGGCCAACCGGGGAACTAGAACAGGATTATGTTTGCCTATTTCAATGGGTAACGCCGCCTGTCTCCGACATGATGGGGTTTATGGATGGTATCACACATGGAGAGTTACTTTTCGCCCCCACCTACTTCCCAACCAGCCCCAGAAATAAGAGACCTTATCGACTGGTCCTGGGAAGACCCCCAAGTGGCAGGTGGAGATGGGACAGGCCCTCCAGGGATGGTGGGCAGCCTTCCCAGATCCCGAACCATAGAGGATGATGTCAGGAGTGGGGTCAGTCGGTCCCCCTCCCCAACATCCGAGCAAGTTACAGAAGTGTGTTGCCCTTCCTCCCCAGCGGCAGAGTGTGTCGTCCTTCCTCCCCAGCAGCAGTGTGGGGGCCAGGGAGAAGAGAGAGTCGGTCTCTCTCCCCAGCGGCAGAATGTGTTACAGGGAGAGAAGCGTGTTATCCTTCCTCCCAGCAACAGTGTGTGGGCCAGGGAGAAGAGACAGTCAGTCTCTCTCCCCAGCGGCAGAGTGTGTTACAGGGAGTGGAGACCACTGGTCTCACTCCCTGGCAACAGCATGCAACCCCGGCATCAGGGCACAGCGCAGCTGGACTCTGCCCTACCTGTCCAGTTATTCCAGAACCTGCCTCTCCACCAGCTCCAGTTCGCCACATTTCATACCCGTTCCACCACACCGTTCTCCCAGTTCCTATGCAAATTATGATTCTCCTCCATGATAGATTCTATCATTTAATGTATTCCATTTTATAGATGTCACTTTTTCATATCAATTATGCACACACTTCGCACCCCCGATCCCTTGCGAGCACTTCACATTTTCCGTCAACTATTTAAGTCACCATGACAACGGTATGAGTGTACACATCACCACGCCATCACGCACGGGTCACTTGCGGGTTTCACGTTACTCCGTCCTTTCACTTGGATCACCTGCACTGGGTAAGTCACTTAGTCTTATTTTATAGATATTATATAAACTCAAGTTAAGCACTGTATCACCATCTTGATAAAGACCCTTAGATCGAAACATTGATCCTAATTGGCAACATTTAATACATTTATTTTCTTTGGAAATCCCCTGAGTGCTCTCATCTTTTCTATTTGTTTATATATATATATATATATATATATATATATATATATATATATATACCAATTTGTAGAAATGTAGGCTGCACTCATGGACTTCAAATTAGGTTCTTTATTCCATTAAACATATAAATCGACGTTTCGGTCCACACAGGGACCTTCCTCAGTGAGAAATGACACAAACATCAAGTGCAAACAACACTAAATATATATCAATAATAATTACATGTAAGTGACTTACCCCAGAAGGATTGGCACCTGTTTCCCCAATTGATACCCTCGTGATAACACCCGCCCATATGGCGCCACCACAGATATCCTGGAAGGTAAGGATGTGAATTTGGTTTCACTTCTTATTGCTTCACAGGATATCGTGGAGAATAGGACGTATGCTTATGGGGACTTATCTCTGGTCCTCAAGGCTGGAGATCCCAGACTCAGTAAAAAACTTAACATTCCCAAATTCGTACTGGTGTTTGGGATCTATAGGGATGTGGTGTGTACTAATTTGCCACATAGGAGAGAATAATTGGACACTTGTATGCATAAGCTGGTGGACCTGGGGCACAAATACAACGGATACGCCTTTTATAATTATCATAGGTCATTCTCTGCCAAAGCAGCGGCAACTCTGGCCCAGTTTAATACGGTCATTAACTGGAATAAACTGGATACAGAGTTGATCTGTAGGCATTTTGCCAGCCTGCTTTATGTTCTTCAACCTCCCGCGCGACTAATCTTTGTCCCATTGACGCCTCAGTTTCGGGCCAACAACCCTCTGGTTTACCAGCCAGATCTGGGAAAGTCATTAAAGATAAGCTTGGCAGACTAATCGTGTTCCTTGGGAAATCCCAAATATGTAACAATTTTAATGGGGGTGCTTGTGGGTTTAGTGCCTGTAGGTTATTACATATCTGTACGCAATGTTTCCGATCACATTCTAAGACAATGTACCCTAATAAACTACATCCCAATCAGTATTTCACATATGTTCATATTATTAAATTGTCTCAACTGTTAACGTCACACCTTTCTCCACAATTAGTGGACTTCTTGATTTCAGGGTTTTCGCACGGTTTCCACACTGGCATTTTGGCCTTACCTACTGGTATTATGGAATGTAAAAACTTGCAGTCATCCATCAATGACCCAGGTTCAATAGACACACTTTAACTACAAACATTGAATCAAGGGTTTGTCCTAGGTCAGTTTGCTATTTTGCAGACAAATCCAATAGGTGTGTAACATTCATCAAAAAAGAGGCTGATTATCAATCTTTCTGCACCTCACCTCTCCACCATCCCCAGTTAAAATTCTTTAATTCCATCTGAGGAATCCTCTCTACAATATGCCACGATAGACAATGCAGTCCAAGCTATCATATCAGCCAGTGTAGGGGCATGGTTAAGTGAGACAGACATTGTAAATGCCTTTAAATTACTCCCAATTCATCCTTCTCTATGGCATCTTCATGGTGTTAAGTGGGGAAAAGTATTATTTTTTCAATAAGTTGTCATTTGGTTCAAAGAGTAGCCCAAAAATGTTTGCTACTTTTGCCGAAGCCTTATGCTGGTTACTTCTTAATTCATGTAGATGTCCATCAGTACTTCACTATTTAGACGATTTTTTCATCATAGAGTGTAATGATGATCTGCCACAAAGTCTACAGGATACCATATAGCTGTTTGAGAGTTTGGGTGTCCCGGTTTCACCTTCCAAAACAGAAGGTCCCGACACCATAGTCAGTTTTCTTGGCATTCAGCTCGACTCTATGGAATCCAGTTTACCAAGGGATAAAATTGAATGCATCCTAGCGAGTATTGATGATTACTTATGACTGGGTTTCTGTAGCTGTAAGGAATTACAATCATTGCTCGGATCGTGAAATTTTGCGATGAGAATCATCCCTCTGGGCAGGTCATTCATTTCACGTCTTCTTTGCTTATTACCGTGTCTTCTCTCTGAAGACAGGAGAGTTTCCCTAGATTGCCAGGCCACAGCAGATTTACGGATGTGGCAGAAAGTCCTATGTTAGTGGAATGGGAAATCTATATTCAGCCCTCCTATTTTCTACAATTCCCCAATGGTCTGTTCAGATTCAGCGGCTTCCACTATCTTTGCAGCTATTAGTGGTGAGCAATGGCTGTGGGGCTGTTTGCCTCCCGAAACCAAAGCTTTGGAGGCCTTTAATCTGACTTCAGCATTGTTTGAAATGTATCCTGTTGTGGCCGTAGCAGCAGCCTGGGACCACTCTTGGTCTGGACAAACAGCATAGTGCTTTTCTGACAATCAAGCGGCATGCCATATCATTAATAAGGGTAGTTCCCCTTCACTCGTTATCATGAGGTTCATTAGACTTGGTTAGCTGCAACTCATCAATTCTTTATCTGGTGTACACATGTTCCCAGTATTCACAACATGGCGGCTGACCATTTGTCTCGCTTCCGTGTTCAGGAATTTATCCAACTCTACCCCAGTGCCTCTCCAATGGCAACTCCAGCCCATCAATTTCAAGACCTCATCATGGATTAGGTCAACTCCTGGCGCATGGCAGAGTACTGTCACAATGCGCCCTGTCCGACAACACTAAACAGTCATACAAAAGAGTTGTCAACGTTTTCATTAGGTTTACTAAAGAATTTCATGTGATAGACATTTTCTCTATGGAATCTTTAGTAGCTTTCACTTCATTTTGCTTCCTGAAATTGAAACTATCTTCTAACACAATTAAGCTGTAACTCACAGGGTTACAATATCGCATGCTTTCACTATATCCGATCAAACAAACAAACAAAAAAACATTCTTATCCTCATACCAAATTAAAACAGTATTAAGGGTAATACAGAGATGCAGCATTCAGATATCGTGGACACTTCACCATTCGAATCAGAGACTAATCAAACTTTAAAAGCCGCTATGTACTTGGCTTTTTATGTGCTCCTCAGACCCAGGGAGTTTACAACCATCAACACTTCTGAAATAGGGTCATGCCTTAAAATATCACAACTCATTAAACACGAAGACCACTATGTGCTCTCTCTGCAACACACCAAGACCAGTCACCCGGGTCAAACTGTAGAAGTTCCTTATTACCCCATGTTTAAAAAATGGTGTCCAGTGAAATCATAACATATATATTTATCACATTCAATTACCTCCCAGTAAACCTTTACTTATCTTACATGGGACCATTCTCACTATAAGCACATTTATGCTTTATATCAGAATCCTACTAATGAGACTAGGTTTTAATCCCATACATTATTCCGGACACTCCTTCCGGATAGGTGCGGCCTCAGCAGCCTCCAATAGGAACATTCCAGCCCATATTATCAAATAATTTTGGCGCTGGAAGTCAACAGCCTACTGCAGGTACATATGTCAACCAGAGAAAGCGATAAGACAAGCATTCCAACACTTAGCATTGTTGGTGATTGTTGAATGAATACATTTTTTTTTTGGCACACTTCCTTTCTGCCCACTTTATTTACAGGCCTACCAATAAGTCGGTTTTAGCACACCACAACTGAATGTTGTATATCTCTACAGGTATGGTAATGTATCAAGTACAAGATACGGCTCCTTTTTCCCCCTCTGCACAAATATAAAAGTGGAGCCTGGAGTTGTGGGGGGAGGGGGGCTAATGCTGATAAAAGAGCTCCACCATTATCTCCAGACTGAAACCTCTGTATCACACAGTTAGTGCCCTCCCACCACTCCCCCTTTTATTACATTATTTCATTAGATTTAAAAAAATAAAAAATAATTAACTACCTTTCTTGGTGGGCCCACTTTATTTACAGGCCTACCGATACGTCGGTTTTGGCACACCACAACCAAATGTTGTATATCATATTTTTCACATTAATCATATTTTAAATTCAAAATCAAGAATCAAAACAAACATGCTCGGCCATTGCACTTTTCAGTTGCTTAAGGACTTGCCTACATCAGTGGTTCCCAAACTGTATGCCGTGGCATCTCAGCCCCTATGATAACACCGGGAAACATTTCTGCTGAACAGACCCCGACTGGGCCCCTAAAGTATGGGCGATGCCGCTAGGAATTAAGGTAGGTCTCCCGAGGCAGCTCTCATTGGGGGCTTGGTTGGTGCTGTGGCCTTTTGTACATGTGTGTGTGTCAGGATCGGGACAGGGATCCAACACGCAAAGTACAAACAGGTACAGGGTACGTATACCGGTCCTTAGAATGGCCGGGCTAACGTACAGAGAGTATAGAGAATGGTCAGAGACAAGCCGAGGTCGAGGGAACGAGAAGACAGGTAAGCGAGGAACAAGCCGGGTCAAGGATAACGGAGGTAAACAGAGTAAGGAAACAAGCCGGGTCGAAACCAAAAGGATAACTGAGAAACACCAGAGCACTGTGTGACTAGACAGGCTAGAACCACGACAGGGCAATGAGCAACAGGGCGAAGTATGTTTAAATACCCTGGCTAGAGAGGATAGACACGCCTCCGACGAAACCTGATTAGTCTGTCTCGGACTGAGTGACAGGTCGTTCCGGATTGGCGTGATGACGTCGGCCTCCGGGCACCATGCTACAAAAGGAAGAGACTCCCTCGCGGCCGGCGTTTGTGTGACCGGGTCGACCGCGAGGAACAGAGGAAACATGGCGTCCGGACGGATGAACGTCTAAGTCTCTACCTCTCTCGGAGGTAGAGACTTCAGGTACCCTGACAGTACCCCCCCCCTCAGATACGCCCACCGGGCGGAAAGAACCGGGACGAGATGGAAAGCGAGAGTGATACGCCCTGCGGAGACGAGGAGCATGAACATCCTCCTGAGGTACCCAACTCCTCTCCTCAGGACCGTATCCCTTCCAATCGACCAGATATTGTACTTTCCCCCGGGAGATACGAGAATCAATAATAGAGTTAACCTCATACTCCTCCTGACCCTCCACCTGAACAGGACAAGGAGGGGCTGTTGTGGAGGAGAACCTGTTACAAATAAGAGGTTTCAGCAACGACACATGAAACGAGTTAGGGATGCGTAAGGTATCAGGAAGAGCTAGACGATACGCAACTGGATTGATACGAGACAACACCCTGTAAGGTCCAATATAACGGGGAGCGAACTTCATGGAGGGCACCTTTAAACGGATGTTCCTCGTGCTCAACCATACCCTATCACCCGGAACAAAGAGCGGAGCCGCCCTTCTACGTTTATCAGCATGTTTCTTAACCAGCATAGAATTGTGCGTAAGGATTTGCCGAGTTTGATCCCACAACTTCCTCAAATTAGCAACATGAACATCAACCGACGGCACCCCCTGGGAAGGAGAAGCCGAAGGAAGAATAGACGGGTGAAAGCCATAATTCATGAAGAAGGGGCTTGAATGAGTAGAATCGCAAACGAGATTGTTGTGTGCAAACTCTGCCCAAGGAATCAAACCGACCCAATCATCCTGGTGTTCGGAAACAAAACATCGCAAATATTGTTCAATTTTCTGGTTGGTACGTTCAGCAGCTCCATTAGACTGAGGGTGATAGGCAGAAGAAAAGTTCAATTTGATACCAAGTTGCGAACAGAAGGACCTCCAAAAACGGGAAATAAATTGGGAACCTCTGTCAGACACAATTTGAGAGGGTATCCCATGTAGGCGAAAAATCTCCCTAGCGAATATCTCGGCCAATTCGGGAGAAGATGGAAGTTTAGGCAGAGGAATGAAGTGTGCCATCTTAGTGAATCTGTCAACCACGGTGAGGATAACAGTCTGTTTTTTAGAGATAGGTAGATCGACAATAAAGTCCATGGCCAAGCAGGACCACGGCTTCTCTGGAACTTCTAAGGGGTGCAGGAATCCACAAGGAAGCGTATGAGGTTGTTTGGTCTTAGTACAAACCTCACATGCAGCGATGAAATCTTTAGTATCCCTACGTAAAGCAGGCCACCAGAAATCCTTAGAGATCAACGCAAAAGTCTTGCGAATACCAGGATGTCCCGCCATCTTGCTGTTATGGAAACACTGCAACAGTTCCAGTTGAAGAGCAGGAGGAACGAAATGTCGACCCACAGGAGTCTGTCTAGGTGCTAAATGTTGTAGCTTAACGATCTCGGCCAGTAACGGAGAATGAATCCTGAGATTCGTATTAGCAACAATATTGCATTTCGGAACTATAGAGGAAAGAACCGGCTCAGGTACAGTAGAAGGTTCATACTGGCGAGATAAGGCATCGGCTTTAGAATTTTTTGAACCAGGTCTATAAGTCAGCACATAGTTGAAGTGAGTCAGGAATAAGGACCAACGAGCCTGCCTAGAGGACAGGCGCTTAGCCTCCCCAATGTAGGACAAGTTCTTGTGGTCCGTCAGGATAGTAATAGGGTGTAAGGTTCCCTCTAATAAATGTCTCCATTCCTTTAAGGCTTTAATGACTGCTAAGAGTTCTCTGTCGCCGATGTCATATCTGCTCTCAGGGCCCGAAAGTTTCCTAGAAAAAAAACCACATGGGTGCAATGGTTTATCTACCCCCAATCTTTGTGACAGAACCGCCCCAACTCCTGTCTCAGAGGCATCGACCTCGAGCAGGAACGGTAAGGTCGTATCCGGATGGACTAGTATTGGAGCAGAAGCAAAAAGTTCTTTGAGACTCTTGAAAGCAGCTAGAGCATCAGTAGACCATGTCTTAGTATCCGCCCCTTGTTTGGTCATATTGGTGATGGGCGCAATAATAGACGAGTAGCCCTTAATGAAGCGTCTATAATAATTAGAGAAGCCAATAAATCTCTGAATAGCTTTGAGTCCCTGAGGCAATGGCCAATCTAAAATAGACTGGAGTTTGTCAGGATCCATCTTAAAGCCCTCCCCAGAAATCACGTATCCAAGAAAGTCTATCTGGGTCTGGTCAAAACTGCATTTCTCAAGTTTACAGTACAAACCATGTTGTAAAAGTTTGTGTAATACCTGTCTGACTTGTCGATGGTGGGTCTCAATCTCTTTAGAGTGTATGAGTATGTCATCCAGGTAGACAATAACACAATCATGTTGAAATTCCCTAAGAACTTCGTTAATCAAATCTTGGAAAACTGCAGGTGCGTTACAGAGACCAAAAGGCATGACCGTATACTCATAATGACCATAGCGGGTATTAAACGCTGTCTTCCACTCATGGCCTTGCTGAATTCTCACCAAGTTGTACGCCCCTCTGAGGTCCAACTTGGTGAAAATCTTAGAGCCCTTTAACCGATCAAAGAGTTCTGTAATCAAGGGGATAGGATAGGCATTCCTGATGGTTATTTTATTCAACCCTCGATAATCGATACAAGGTCTGAGTGACCCATCCTTCTTCTTAACAAAAAAGAACCCAGCCCCGGCAGGAGATGAGGATCTCCTGATAAATCCCTTGTCTAAATTCTCCTGAATATACTCCTCTAAAACAGCATTCTCTTTAGTGGATAGAGGGTATACATTGCCCCTAGGAGGCATGGTACCAGGTAATAGGTTAATTTTACAATCAAAGGACCTGTGTGGAGGTAGAGTATCAGCGTTCTTTTTATCGAATACTGCCTTTAAGTCCATGTACAAAGGAGGTATCTGTCTCTCTTTAGGCTGGGTAGTAGTGTCAGGTGTGTAAATTACAGCCAAAGGGGATACCTTCTGTAAACACCTCTCCTGACAACCCTGACCCCACGAGAGTATCTCCCCTAACTCCCAATCGATAGTAGGGTTATGTCTCTTTAACCATGGATACCCCAGGACTATGGGAACGGAAGGGGACGAAATAAGCATAAGAGATATACTCTCCTCGTGTAAGATACCAACAGACAGGCTCATGGATATAGTCTCACGAGTAATAACAGGCTCGAGTAGAGGTCTACCATCAATGGCCTCAACGGCCAAGGGGGTCTCTCTTAACTGGGAAGGAATAGTGTGCTTAGTGGCAAAGGCTTGATCGATAAAATTCTCAGCAGCGCCGGAATCTATCAATGCCACGGTCTTAAGTACTTCCTTCTTCCATGTTAAAGAAACTGGTAGTAAAAGCCTGTGATTTTTGTAATTATGCGTAGAGGACAAAATAGAAACACCCAAGGCCTGTCCTCTAGAGAAACTTAGGTGCGGGCGTTTCCCGAGCGAACAGGACAATTCAGGCGTAAATGACCTCTGACTCCACAATACATACACAATCCCTCCCTTCTCCTGTACAGTCTCTCCTCTTCTGAGAGATGAGTATTGCCTATCTGCATAGGTTCAGGAATCAGTGAGGTATTGGACTCAGGACTTAGAAATGCGGGTGCTAATTTAAAGGCAGGTCTTAGGTTCCTCTCTCGAGTGTTCTGTCTTTCTCTTATACGTTCATCAATACGAGAAATGAACGAAATTAAGTCCTCTAAATTCTCTGGTAGCTCCCTAGTAGCAATTTCGTCAAGGATAACATCTGATAACCCGTTCAAGAATACATCCATATAAGCCTGTTCATTCCACTTAACTTCTGACGCCAGAGACCTGAACTCTAGTGCATAATCCACTAATGTTCGGTTCTCCTGTCTCAGGCGCAACAGTAATCTGGCTGCATTGACCTTTCTACCAGGGGGGTCAAAAGTTCTTCTAAAAGCAGCTACAAAGGCAGTATAATTGTATACCAACGGGTTATCGTTCTCCCATAATGGGTTAGCCCATCTCAGAGCTTTCTCAATGAGTAAGGTGATAATAAACCCAACCTTTGCCCTATCGGTAGGATAGGAGCGAGGTTGTAATTCAAAGTGAATGCTGATCTGGTTTAAAAAACCACGACACTTCTCAGGTGACCCACCATAACGTACAGGTGGAGTAACACGGGAAGAGGCACCTACAGTAGCTACCTCTAGGCCTGAACCTACAGAGGAAATAGGAGTAGGACGCGTCTCCTCTGGAGGATTATTAGCACGAGACAACAATGCCTGTAGTGCTAAGGCCATTTGGTCCATTCTGTGTTCCATGGCGTCAAACCTGGAATCAGAGGAACCAACCTGACTGTTTGTACCTGCAGGATCCATTGGCCCTGTCGTAATGTCAGGATCGGGACAGGGATCCAACACGCAAAGTACAAACAGGTACAGGGTACGTATACCGGTCCTTAGAATGGCCGGGCTAACGTACAGAGAGTATAGAGAATGGTCAGAGACAAGCCGAGGTCGAGGGAACGAGAAGACAGGTAAGCGAGGAACAAGCCGGGTCAAGGATAACGGAGGTAAACAGAGTAAGGAAACAAGCCGGGTCGAAACCAAAAGGATAACTGAGAAACACCAGAGCACTGTGTGACTAGACAGGCTAGAACCACGACAGGGCAATGAGCAACAGGGCGAAGTATGTTTAAATACCCTGGCTAGAGAGGATAGACACGCCTCCGACGAAACCTGATTAGTCTGTCTCGGACTGAGTGACAGGTCGTTCCGGATTGGCGTGATGACGTCGGCCTCCGGGCACCATGCTACAAAAGGAAGAGACTCCCTCGCGGCCGGCGTTTGTGTGACCGGGTCGACCGCGAGGAACAGAGGAAACATGGCGTCCGGACGGATGAACGTCTAAGTCTCTACCTCTCTCGGAGGTAGAGACTTCAGGTACCCTGACAGTGTGCCAGTGTATGTACTCAAACATCAACACTACATACAAACACACTCCTTCACTCAAACACAATTACTACACACAAATGTACATCCGCTACATCCGCATTTAAAAGTGATTAATACATTTAACCCCTTAAGGACACATGCCATGTGTGACTTGTCATGATTCCCTTTTATTCCAGACGTTTGGTCCTTAAGGGATTAAACACACCCTTGCAATCAAATGAAAACATTAAATACAAACAAACCCCTGTTTTAAAACGCTAAAATAATATACAAGCACCCTTCAATTAAATGCCAGAACTATACATTATACTATATGGCCAGTATATGCTGCAGCGCTTTACAGGTATACAAGTTAGAATTTGTTTTGACTTGGGACACCATAAAAAAAATGAAATATTAAGAGCACCTTGAACCTAAAAATTAAGGGCGCCTTGACATATTTTGTAAGCAAATTCCAAATTGCAAGTTAAAAATGGTCCTATATCCTACAACCATTTAACAAGCATGCACAAGAGCTTTAGAGGTTAATATAATAGAGTGTTCCCTCTGACGTATTGTATTAAACTGCAAATTTCATGAATATTTAACACTTTCATAAATTCCAATCCGACAACCAGAAAAATGCTCTTTCTAATTGCTTTGGGCCCTAACACAAAGCAGAAGGGAATGCTTCTTATTGAGAAGCATTCCTGGTACAGCTTTGTTGCCTCCCAGTGCTTCTCTGTGAGGAGTCGGAGAGGAATTGTGTCAAGGAGACCCTATCGCTGCTGGATTGTAATATATTTATTTATAATGATGACATGTTCTTTCAAGCTCTAGATATAGATACAATTCAAATTTTAGGTATATAAAACTTAACATTTATAAGAGGAGAGATTTTTTTTGTTTGTTTAATGTAATTACTTTTATCTTTTGCTCCTTTCTACTATACTATATGCATTGTGCAGGTTCTAAAATCTTTTCATAAACAGTAGCTGTCATGAATTTAACCAATTAATTTATATTTTTTCAACATGCAATGTTGCCTTAAATAAATCTTTTTGTTATATACGTTTACCATCATGAAATGAATTGCAGCTACATAAGATGTTGTAGCTGTTGACCTTGACTGATTCATTTATAATAAGTTTCACTAAAAAGAAGATCGAATGCTTTGTCATTCATTTTCACTGCATTGCATATTGTCATTACATGATGTGTGATACAATATAAATGAATGTCATCATTCGAAAATGTGACTTCCCTTTTGACAAGTTAAAGGAGCGTGACATATTCAATTACATTAGACTAAAACTAGCAGCAGGCGTCAGTGAACATGGATGGTAAGTTATTTGAGAGAAACTAAAACTTCTGAACTGCCAAATAGTACTCAAATTATAATAATCTAGTGGATCAAAAATGGATCATCCAACAAATTCCAAATATGCAATTAGGAATGTAGGAAAATAAATGTATTTTGGGGGCCCATATTATACTCTTGGGATTTGCATGATAACCGATGATTTAATTATCAAGTCTGCTCATCAACATATTGATCAATTAATCCTAAATATAATATACATCATAATACATAATATATAAGATCTCACAATGTAATAAGCTTGGATTTTCTTCCTTTGACATACTTTGACTAAAGATCTTTCTCTCAACCTTGGATATCAACTGTAATTTGGCAAATAGGAAAATATTACAGATTTCAGATTGTTTCATTTTGATCATTTATGTCTAGTAAACAGTGAGCAGCCTGTGGCTAATCACTGTTAAAAATAAATAAATATAGTATCCCCCTTCCGAGACACCATCCTTACTTAGTATTAGTAAATTTGTCTGAAAGACCATTTCAGGTCTTTCAGCCTTTTGGTAGATACCTCCCTAATACCATGGGAATTAGGGAGTTATCCACTAAGCGGCTGCAAGATGCAGCCGCGGCACAAGTAGGATCGGGGTTTCATTCATTCAAATGAAATTCCGATCCGAACATAGACCCGAAATGTGTCCTAACACGAATGGAGAAACTATTCTCATTCTGTTAGGATGCAATTCAGCGTTCTGTATAAATAACAGGACGTTCAGGAAAAGTGAAAGGAGGCTTCTCGGGAACACGGAGGAAAGGTGAGAATTGTGGGAAAATTGCTCTGACCACCGGAAATTAAGCACACTTTGCACCTCCGCTGGTCAGAGATGGTCAGGCGTAGGAAACCTCCATAAGACAAGTAGTCCCTACTTTGTCTTATGTTTTAAAGAAAACTATAGCAGGCAGGAAGAAATGAAGAACAGATCCCGAGAGAGGGAGAGAAGAGGAATCGATTAAAGAAAGGTAAGTTTGGCATGACAGTGCCGCTTTAACTAAGTGGCTGAGGAAAAACTGGTGAGTATAAGTGCTCCATATCTATAATTAGCAGCAAATCACCAACTTTACTATCCTAATGAAGTGGATAGAAAAGATAACAAACAGGAGGTGATCAGCACTTAAGATTATATATACATATGATACAGATGATGTTCTTAGTATATACATCTATATACATTCATATACTAAACACATCATCCGTATCGTTTGTATATATAATCTTTAGCGCTGATCACCTTCTGTCTGTTATCTTAACTAAGTAGCTGACTTAACAGTGGCTCACTATAGATACCTAGACTTCATTTACATTAAGGTCTGTGCAGTGGTCATATCCTTTTAGCTCTACAATATAATGCAAGTGAATACAATAATGTCTTCCTGACAGCCACTAGAGGTGCTTCTACTGAATAACCAAGTCAGACTCATACAATTAAATGCTGCTCATATGGTGAAGCATTGGATTGGCTAAGATTGTCAAGATTGAAGATTTAGGCGGAGTGGCAGTGGTGAGACCAGTGTATCAAGGCAGATAAGGGAATCTGCTTTTTCTAACCATTGCAAGGGGGATCCAAACATTGAAATAGTGACAAGAATAATATAGTGTTAGGAATAAATGTTTGTAATCCTAATGTTATAGTGTTCCTTTGAATGCCTTTGTCTATTTCTGTCATGGCTTTTTTTTTAAATTTCAAATTTAAAGCCAAAATAGCTAAATTGAAAACGCTATGGCTTAGAGAATGTTTCGAGTTCAGATATTATTATTTTTTACCTCAAATTTGAAATTCACTTTGAATTCTCACTTTAGTGAATAACCCTGTAAGTCCGTGACTCACAACTACTTATTTGAAGCAATCTTGTCTTCTCTCTTCTCCCAGCTTTTGAATTGGTACTTGATGTACATTACTTTCTGGAGACTTAATGTGTTTTCTATGGGAATATAAAATATCTGCTTTGTGATATCTGCAGTCCACTTACTATATCCATACTATTCCTTAAATAGACCAAGCAAGTACCAACAACAAAGGAAGTTTGTAAATCCCTAATGTGAGTTTTAAGAGATATTTTATATAAGCATTTTAGGTTTCTTAAAACATAACAGTTGGCATCATAAAATAAAAAATTAAGTATTGTAGGGCATGCATCTCATTTGTTCTGCAACAAAAATGAAACATTATATGTAGAATCACTAGGGGTCAGTGGTGTCCTCTTGCACACAACTGTAAATAACTGTATATTTATGAACCCTCTTTCAACAGTTTAGATGACGTGGAGACAAAGTATGATAGAGAAGTAAAGATACATTGAAAGAAGCACACATTTGCAACATTTGAGTGTGTAACATCAATGTGAATAATGAAACAAATATTGAAGGGACACTGTAGATACTGTGTCTGCTTCATCTCATTTAACTGGATATAGTCTGGAGTCTCCAGGTGCAATCATTTCATCCATAATTAAACTGTTTTTAAGGTTTTTATGTTTTAGTGTTAAAGAAGAGCCCCCGGCAGCCCCCCTTTGTGTTTCTTGGACTAATGAGGAAGTATTAGAATAAGCAGCAATGGGCAGCTGTGATTGGCTGAAAGTTTCAGCCTTTCAGAGCTCCAACTGACTGTATGAAGGGTATGACTACTAGGAAGTGTGTGATTTCTGCCTTAGCCACACCTTTAGAAGGGGCTGACTGTGGATGATCAGGGACCAGTCTTTAGTGTTAAAGTACTCTAAATGGTTTGGCACTAGTGATGTTGCGAACATGAAATTTTCCGTTCGCGAACGGCGAACGCGAACTTCCGCAAATGTTCGCGAACGGGCGAACCCGGTGAACCGCCATAGACTTCAATAGGCAGGCGAATTTTAAAACCCACAGGGACTCTTTCTGGCCACAATAGTGATGGCAAAGTTGTTTCAAGGGAACTAACACCTGGACTGTGGCATGCCGGAAGGGGATCCATGGCAAAACTCCCATGGAAAATTACATAGTTGATGCAGAGTCTGGTTTTAATTCATAAAGGGCAAAAATCACCTAACATTCCTAAATTGTTTGGAATAACATGCTTTAAACATCAGGTATGATGTTGTATCGATCAGGTAGTGTAAGGGTTATGCCCGCTTCACAGTGACAGACCAAACTCCCCGTTTAATGCACCGCAAACAACCGCAAACAGTCCAGGAGGCTACGGGACTCACCCACCGAATAGCATTGGCAACAATACCCGGCAATCTATGGCTCCTGAATAGCATTTGCAACAATACCCGGAAATCTATGGCTCCTGAATAGCAGTCGCAGAGATACAGCACCCACGGACTGGTGATCCTTAAGGTGCAGCTAAAGCCACTTTGTCTATAGACAGTCATAACAGTTAACCTTTCCACATCATATACATGTCGCAATGCATAGTCTCTGAGAGCGGTTGATCACGATTCATACTAGGATGTCTTCCATGTTTTAGTGCAAACTAGCCAAGCTTCTAATATAGTTGAAACATGCTACTTTTATTCATGCCAGACAACCATGCAGGCCAGACTAACACACATGCCAGGGCCAATCATAGTTAACCACCTCAGATAGTAACATGGCTCCCTCTATATACAGAGTAAACATGGCTCCCTCTATATACAGAGTAACATGGCTCCCTCTATATACATTGTAACATGGCTCCCCTCTGTATACAGAGTAACATGGCTCCCTCTATATACAGTGTAAACATGGCTCTTCTCTATATACAGAGTAACATGTCTCCCCTCTATATACCATGTAAACATGGCTCCCTCTATATACAGAGTAACATGGCACCCCTCTATATACAGTGTAAACATGGCTCCTCTCTATATACAGAGTAAAATGTCTCCCCTCTGTATACAGTGTAAACATGGCTACTCTCTATATACAGAGTAACATGGCTTCCCTCTATATTCCGTGTAAACATGGCTCCCTCTATATACAGAGTAACATGGCTCCCCTCTATATACAGTGTAATCATGGCTCCTCTCTATATACAGAGTAACATGGCTCCCTCTATATACAGTGTAAACATGGCTCCTCTCTATATACAGAGTAACATTGCCCCCTCTATATACAGAGTAACATGGCTCCCTCTATATACAGAGTAACATGGCTCCCCTCTATATACAGTGTAACATGGCTCCCCTCTATATACCGTGTAAACATGGCTCCCTCTATATACAGAGTAACATGGCTCCTGAGCTGCGGGTGGGGGCCCTATAAAAGAATAATGGGGGGGGGACCTACTGTCCTCGACCCCGCCCCCCACCCCTGTGCGGCGGGTGGGGGTCCTAAGATACAATAAGAGGGGGGACCTACTGTCCTCCCCCCTGCCCCCACCCCTGAGCTGCAGGTGGGGGCCCTATAAAAGAATAATGGGGGGACCTACTGTCCTCCCCCACCCCACCCCTGTGCGGTGGCTGGGGGCCCTAAAAAACAATAAGTGGGGGACCTACTTTCCCCCCGGCCCCCACCCCTGAGCGGCGGGTGGGGGCCCTAAATGAAAATCCCCCCATCAAAGGTGACTAGGGGTCCCCAAGCCTGTAGTCACCCACCCCCCACCCAATAAAAAAGCCCCTACCTACCCCCCTCACCCTAAAAAATAGTGAGAGGGGAATAAAATTACTACCCTGTAAAGTAAAATTCAACTTACTATTCAACATCTTCTTTTTTCTAAAATCTTCATTTTTCAGCCCCAAAAAAGGCCAAATAAAAAGCCATCATACCTGTCGAACTTAAAAATAAAATAAAAAACCCGAGCGCAAAAAAAAATTAATCCATCTTCACCCATGGAGGGCTCCGCGCAGACTAGGGTATTATCATATACCCTATTGTTACAATTGTTACTTGAAAGGCATGATGAATGCCGTTGGGGTACCATATGCTCATTTGTTATACCTCCATGCACTACAAAAATAAAGAATAAAAAAAAAAAATGTATATAGCTTCCAAATGAATTTAAAATGGATGCTGTCCAGGAGGTGGGAGGGTCTGGGAGGGAGGGTCTGCTGCTGATTGGCTGGAATGTGTCTGCTGACTGTGAGGTACAGGGTCAAAGTTAACTCGATGATGACGAATAGGGGGCGGACCGAACATCGCATATGTTCGCCGTCCGCGGCGGACGCGAACACGCGATGTTCGCCAGGAACTATTCACCAGCGAACCGTTCGGGACATCACTATTTGGCACTGAATGGAGGGGGCTCCAGACACTAAATCCAATTCAAAGAGATGAAATTGTTACCATACCTACCATAATCAAGTGCTTGAGATTAGATGAATCTTTCTGCAGATAACAAATGATATGGAACATGTTCTAAACATGACTTCCATTTATTACACATATAGAGAATGTGTGGTATTGCTAACATAGTGTAAATAGTGTGATGATTTGGGCTTCTATCTTTCTCACATGTGGATTTTATTCATATTAAATGGTGTTCCATATATAAATATTTGATGTAAATGGAAACCCTATCTCCCCTGAACAAAGTGATATATAATGAGTGTGGGTACACTTAATATGAAAGAGGTCAATTATGATTGAACAAACCTATAGCTTAAATTCTATGTTTTGTTTTGGGCAGAACTTGTACAATTACCTCTATCCTTAAGGATTTAAGAAAGATAAAAAAAAAAAAAAAAAACAAGCAAACATAAATGAACAGAAATGTTCTTTATTACATAGCATGTAAGTGGAAATACCTATATTCAATAACTAGTTTTTATAACAAATTGGTTTATATTCTGTAATAATTTGTGAATTCCTGTTTACCGTCATTTTCTTCTCCTGGTCATATTCTATGGCAGCACAAAAATGGGTAGCTCCTCCCTTTAGCAGCTGCTGTTCAGAAGGATGAAAGGGAAGTTTAAAACAATCTGATAAGGGTACTCCTAATCAGTGGTGTACACACGATCCATGTGGCCCAGGTGGGATAAATTGATCCATGGGTCCCCCCCATGCTTACTCTGCGTGGGCCGGGGCTGCAACACATGGCAGTGGGCACCTGGTCGCAGGGGTCACAGGGCTGCGACCGCGTATGTATGCCACTGCATGCAGATACATACACTTAAAGGACCACTATAGTCACTCAGATCACTTCAGCTCAATTAAGTGGTCTGGGTGCCAGGTCCCTCTAGTTTTAACCCTGCAGCTGAAAACATAGCTGTGTTTCAGCTGCTATGTTTCACTGAGGGTTAATCCAGTTTCTAATAGCTGTCTCACTGACAGCCGCTAGAGGCGCTTCCGCGATTCTCATTGTGAAAATCACAGTGAGAAGAAGCTGGACGTCCATAGGAAAGCATTGAGTAAGTATTGTCACGATTCGGGGAACCCAACACGCCAACACACACACAGACACACACACAGAAAGTGTGCCGTACCGGTCCTTAGAGTGGCCGGGCTAAGCACACACAGAATAGTCAGAAGACAAGCCAAGTAAGGGGAACCAGAAAACAGAATAACGAGAAACAAGCCGAGGTCAAAGGGTAGGAGAAAGTCACAAAGTCAGTATAACAAGCCAGAGAGTACGTAACCAGAAAGCACACGTTCAGTATCAATACTATAAAGCAAAGACCACAACAGGGCACAGATAGACAGGAAAGGTAAGTATTTAAATCCTAGCCTGAATCCTGATTGGCTAACCACCAATCAGTATTAACAAACACACGTGGGGGATATCTATACCCCCCACTGTGTTTGTTGCACTGTAGCTTTAACGCCGGGTCACGTGAGTGACCCCGGCGCTTAGATAACAGTGCCGGCTCCCAGCGTGCAGCGTTAGACATGCTGCCGCTGGGAGGAGGAGAGGAGGACGCGAGCGGCGTGTCAAGAGGAGAGGACGCCGCTCGCTTACCGGTAAGGGGAGAGGGGACCGCGGGCGGCGACGGACCGAGGGTGAGTGCTGCGAGAGGATTGCAGCCTCCCCTCACCGCTGCCCGCGGAGCCCTGACATAACCCCCCCCTCGAAGACCGCCCAGAGGGCGGGAAGCCGAAGGCTTCAAAGGAAACCGCGCATGAAAGGAGCGGATCAAGGAGGGGGCGTTCAAGTCAGAGACAGAAACCCACGACCGCTCCTCCGGGCCATAACCCTTCCAATCAACCAGATACTGCAACCGACCTCGAGAGAAACGAGAATCAAGGAGAGCAGCCACCTCATAAACGTCACTAGAGACCGCGCGGAGGGCATCGGAACGCCTGAGAGAGCCAGAGAACCGATTACAGAGCAAGGGCTTCAAAAGGGAGGTGTGAAAGGTGTTAGGTATGCGCATGGAAGGGGGCAAGGCCAGGGAGTAGGATACAGGATTCACCCTACGCAACACCTTATAGGGACCAAGGAACTTGGGCGCGAACTTCATCGAGGGAACCCTAAGGCGGAGATTCCTAGAGGACAACCAAACCCTATCACCCGGAGCATAAGAAGGAGCCGCACACCTACGACGATCAGCAAACCTCTTTTGAGTAGCAGCAGCACGACAAAGAGCAGCATGGACCTGATCCCACATCTTCCGTAAGGAGGCGAGGTGCTCGTCCAAAGCGGGCATTCCCTTGTCGGAGAATACACCGGGAAGGACAGCGGGTTGGAACCCATAAGCCACCATAAAAGGACTTAAGCCAGTAGACGAATGTGTCACAGTGTTCCTGGCGAACTCAGCCCAGGGAAGAAGATGAGACCAGTTGTCCTGGTGCGCATTCGTGAAGCAGCGTAAATACAACTCCACAGACTGATTTGCTCGTTCGGCAGCTCCATTAGATTGCGGATGATAGGAGGAAGTAAACGATAAGGAGACCCCCATCTCAGCACAAAAGCCTCTCCAAAACCGAGAGACAAACTGAGGGCCCCTGTCAGATACGATATCTTGTGGTATACCATGCAAGCGGAACACTTCTTTGGCAAACACCTGAGCCAACTGAACCGCAGAAGGTAGCTTCTTAAGCGGAATGAAGTGCGCCATTTTGGAGAACCTATCCGTTACAGTCAAAATTACTGTCTGCCCATCAGATGAAGGAAGATCCACAATAAAGTCCATGGATAAGTGTGTCCACGGTTCCTTGGGTACAGATAGGGGCATAAGGAGTCCCAGGGGTTTAACATTAGGGGACTTACACTGTGTACAGACACGGCAAGCCTGCACGTAATCCACCACGTCTTTTTTGAGTGAGGGCCACCAAAACTGTTGGAGAAGACCCTTGTAAGTCTTGGTAACCCCTGGATGACCAGCCGTTTTGGCTGTGTGAAATAAAGTTAACAACTTCTTTCTGTCTTTTACTTTCACGTACAGCTTACCAGTAGGGGTCTCAGAGGGTGCCTGGGGTTGGTATGACTTGATACCATCAAGAAAAAGAGACGAGATAACCAAACGGGTAGTGGCTATTATATTAGTTGTGGGTACGATGGGCTCAGGAGTGGAGGTAATTGAATCTACAGGTTCGTACTGGCGGGAGATGGCATCTGCCTTGACATTTCGATAACCAGGCCTGTATGTGATTATGTACTGAAAACGTGAGAGAAATAAAGACCATCTAGCCTGACGAGAGGATAACCTCTTAGCATCTGCGATATAGGATAGATTTTTATGATCGGTTATAACCAAAATCTTGTGTCTAGCTCCCTCTAACAAGTACCTCCATTCTTTAAATGCCATCACTATGGCTAATAATTCCCTGTTCCCAACGTCGTAATTCTTTTCAGACTCTGACAAGCGCTTTGAAAAGTAACCACAGGGAAGGAGGGGTTCGTCATACGATTGTCTTTGTGACAACACTGCTCCTATACCTGATTCAGAGGCGTCTACTTCCAGTACAAAGGGAAGGGAAGGATCAGGATGGTGTAACACAGGGGCAGTGGCAAATGCCTTTTTTAGAGTCTCGAAGGCCACAATAGCATTAGGATTCCAAACCCTGGGGTGTAAACCCTTTTTTGTCAGTTTAGTGATAGGGGATATAATGGATGAGAAGTTTTTAACAAACTTTCTATAATAATTGGCAAACCCTATAAATCGCTGTATTGCCTTAAGTCCTTGGGGAAGAGGCCAGGACAGTATAGCTTCCAATTTTGAAGGATCCATGCTGAATCCTTGTTCAGAAATAACATAACCCAGGAATTGTACAGAGGTTTGGTCGAATAAGCATTTCTCTAATTTACAATAAAGACCATTCTGCAACAACCTTTTAAGCACCATCCTGACATGAGTATGATGTGTCTTCAGATCTGGAGAATATACAAGTATGTCATCTAGGTAGACTACAGCACAGACATGCAGTAGATCTCTAAGGACATCGTTTATGAGGTCCTGAAAAACGGCAGGAGCATTACACAATCCAAAAGGCATGACCAGATACTCGTAATGCCCACTACGCGTATTGAACGCCGTTTTCCATTCATCGTTCTCCTTAATACGAACAAGGTTATAAGCCCCCCTGAGGTCTAGTTTAGTAAAATACCTAGAACCTTTGACACGATCAAACAATTCGGTAATGAGGGGAATCGGATAGGCATTTTTAATCGTTATATTGTTTAGGGCTCTGTAGTCTATACATGGTCTCAAATCGCCCTCCTTTTTTGCCACAAAAAAGAAACCAGCACCAGCAGGAGAGGAGGACCTTCTAATAAAACCTTTACTTAGGGCCTCCTGTATGTACTCCTCCATTACCTGGTTCTCTTTTTCAGAAAGAGGGTATACCTTACCCCTAGGCGGCATAGTACCAGGTAAGAGGTTTATGGCACAATCATATTCACGGTGCGGGGGTAGTTTATCTGCCTCCCTTTTTTCAAACACCTTAGCTAGGTCTGCATACACATGAGGAACATAAACAGAAAGTGGTTTGGCTGTGGGTACATTAAGCAAGCCAACAGGACAAACACAAGTCATACATTCCCTTTGACAAGATTTCCCCCAGGAGAGAATCTCCAAACAACCCCAATCAATCATCGGATTGTGTTTAACCAACCAGGGAAAGCCCAAAACGACAGAGGCTGTAGGGGAGTTGATTATTTGAAAGGACAATCTTTCCTTGTGCAAGGCACCCACAGACATAACCAGTTCTTTGGTCTCATGGGTCACCAGAGGTTTCTCCAGTGGTCTACCGTCTATGGCCTCCACAGCCAAGGGAGTAACCTTTTGGATCAGAGTCAAAGATGCGGTTTTAGCAAAACTCTCATCCATAAGATTGTCAGCAGCCCCTGAATCTATCAAGGCTTTGGTAATCACGGTAGTATTACCAACAAAAAGGGTAACCGTAATAAACGGTCTAGTAATGGGGACGTGAGGGGTAAACGACATAACACCCGAGGTCGACCCCTCTTTAGGCCTTGGGTGCTGCAGTTTTCCCCGCAATTCAGG
Organism: Pelobates fuscus; assembly: GCF_036172605.1. Classification (NCBI taxonomy): domain Eukaryota; kingdom Metazoa; phylum Chordata; class Amphibia; order Anura; family Pelobatidae; genus Pelobates; species Pelobates fuscus. The sequence goes on from NC_086317.1 coordinate 116,831,721, forward strand.
GCAGGTTCTTAGAAGATGTCCCCTTTTCCCACAGTAAAGGCATAACCCTTCCCTTCTTCGGTATGATTTTTCTACCTCAGTTAACCCAGTAACACCCAATTGCAAGGTTTCAGGGGGAGGTTGGCTAGAAGGGGGTAATGCCAGTAACGCAGTACTGGGTAAAGCAGGTAACATCTGTGTATACATACGCCTCTGACTACGTCTCTCTCTAATACGATTATCAACACGGATGATATAATCTATAAGATCATCCAGAAGGACAGGCAATTCCCTGGACGCTATTTCGTCCAGGATGTAAGCAGCCAAACCCTCCAGAAAGGCTGTAACGAGGGCATCATTATTCCAAACCACCTCAGCTGCTAGAGTGCGGAATTCGATAGTGTAATCCGCTACAGATCTGTTAACCTGTCGGACCCTAAGCAGAGCTTTGCCAGCAGAAGCAACCCTACCGGGTTGATCAAATGTGCGTTTGAATGCGGTCAAAAAGTCTGCAAAGGACATTGGGGAAGCATTCTCCCACATGGGATTAGCCCAGGCTAAAGCTCTCCCTGACAAGTGGTTTATCAAAAAGGCAATTTTAGTTCTGTCAGTGGGATAGGAACGTGGGTTCATTACCAAATGGATGTCAATTTGATTGAGGAAACCACGACACAAAGCTGGGTCACCACTATAGCGCTGTGGCGGTGTCATATGGACTATATGAGCAGGAACGGGTACTGGAGTGGCAATGGGTTCGGACACAGCAGCAACCGCCTCCTGGACGGCAGGCTGCTGGTGTGCAGTACGAGCCAGTATGGTCTGCAAAGCTGGAGCAAACTGATCCATACGGTGTTCCAAGCCTTCCATTCTAGCCTCCTGATTAACTAGGAGCTGTGGTATGTCAGCAGGTTCCATTATGGCCCTGTTGTAATGTCACGATTCGGGGAACCCAACACGCCAACACACACACAGACACACACACAGAAAGTGTGCCGTACCGGTCCTTAGAGTGGCCGGGCTAAGCACACACAGAATAGTCAGAAGACAAGCCAAGTAAGGGGAACCAGAAAACAGAATAACGAGAAACAAGCCGAGGTCAAAGGGTAGGAGAAAGTCACAAAGTCAGTATAACAAGCCAGAGAGTACGTAACCAGAAAGCACACGTTCAGTATCAATACTATAAAGCAAAGACCACAACAGGGCACAGATAGACAGGAAAGGTAAGTATTTAAATCCTAGCCTGAATCCTGATTGGCTAACCACCAATCAGTATTAACAAACACACGTGGGGGATATCTATACCCCCCACTGTGTTTGTTGCACTGTAGCTTTAACGCCGGGTCACGTGAGTGACCCCGGCGCTTAGATAACAGTGCCGGCTCCCAGCGTGCAGCGTTAGACATGCTGCCGCTGGGAGGAGGAGAGGAGGACGCGAGCGGCGTGTCAAGAGGAGAGGACGCCGCTCGCTTACCGGTAAGGGGAGAGGGGACCGCGGGCGGCGACGGACCGAGGGTGAGTGCTGCGAGAGGATTGCAGCCTCCCCTCACCGCTGCCCGCGGAGCCCTGACAAGTATTTCCTATGGGCAGTTGGAATGCGCGCGCATTCGGAGCTCAGAGGCGGATCAGGGGGTGAAGATCCCCAGCGCTGGAGAAAGGTAAGTGCTGAGGGGGTTTTAACCACACACACACACTCTCACGAACAGAAGCACATCTAAAAGACACACACATTTACTGACAGACACACACTCAGTGACAGACAGACATACATACACACTCACTTACAAAACATACACTCTCACTGACAAACACACACTCACTAACAGGCACCAAACAGACTCACTAACAGACACACACAAACGAATACGCACAGTAACAGATACACACAGTAACACACTCACTGACACACACAGTAACACACACACACTGACCCTCACTAGCAGACACACACTCAATAACAGACACACACAAACAAACACACAACTAGCACACACACACACACACACAAAAAATAACACACTCACTGACACACTAGCAGACACACACTCAGTAACAGACACACACAAAAATTAACACACACACTAACACACATACACACACACACACACTCATATATATTTTTTTGGGAGTGCTGAGGGGACTTCCTGGGGTCCTGTGGGGCTGCCCGGTGGCCGGTCCTGTGGGGCTGCCCGGTGGCCGGTGCTGCAGGCGGCGAGGGAGTACTGATCCTCCTGTTCAGATCCCTTGCGCGCCGCTTACTGATGCCGGAGCTGGAATGACGTCATATTCCGGCTTCGGCATCACTGCAATACGCGCGAGCAAGCTGGACAGAGAGCGCTCAAGGGAGAATGCTCCCTTGTGCGCCCGCCATGTAACGCCACTGCAAGCCCTGGGGGGCCCTGAGGTGGCCAGATCCGGCGTGCCCCAGGAGAAGAGGCTGGCAAACTGGTATACACACCCGGTCGCAACTGCGACCCCTGCGACTGCGGTATGTAGGCCAGTGCTCCTAATGCTTGGTAAGCCTGGATGATGGCAGAAACAATCCATCTGCTGATGACTACTTTAGAGGCTTGAAAACCTCTCCTGGCCCAATAAGGTATGACAATAGTCTATCAGAAGAACATAATTTAGAGGACCTATCAATATAGATCCTTAGACATCTAACTAGGTTGAATGGAGAAAGAACAATTTCTATATTCTCCTACTGTGCAATAGAATTTAAAACTGGAAATATATTCTCTTTATATATTGAAAGTAGAAGTAACTTTAGGTTTAAACTCAGGGACAGTTCTGAGTATGGGAGATGAAAAACTGTAAAAAGCAACTTGGAGGGGTCCTCAGATTCCAAGTGACATGTAGTAGGAAAAAGAGGAGAAATATATGGTGCAGTATGTCAAATTTCCAAATTAAAAACAGAAGGAAATACACTTACAGTGTAGAGAGCTATCTCTTAGATAGATGTAGCACATGGTCAGTACAATCCCCCGCCTATTGATTTAATGATGAAATATATATATTTCTATAATTCTTTATTTTTGCTGTGCTTAAGATAACACACAGACTAACTATGCCACAACAGCATAGTTCAGCCCAGAAAATAAATATAGTGATATAATGGCATGGCATACAACGCTACAGCACAATTTTATACAAGGTAATATCATGCAATGCAATTGCCTCTCAAAGGCTGTGATACACCAGATTTTTGTTAATGGTTAGGAAACTAAAGGGATTAGCTAGAAATGAAATGAGAAGATCATAATATTGTACTTGCTTAGGAAGTCTAGGCCTATATGTCTAGCCAGGAGTGATATCTATATCCCTTACGATCTGCTGAAGACTTACGTCTATCTTCTGTCCGTACTCCCACCTCTGATGCTCGCCTTTAAGATTTCTCGAGGGCTGCACCGTTCCTGTGGCCCTCCTCCATTAGATGCTCACCCAATCTCCACTTCTTCATAAAAGCGTATCAATTAAACTGTTAATAGCTCCTGACTGATTCCTCTTCTGCAACTGTCACTAGTCTAATACTATCCTTACCTTTTTGTGTCATATTACCCCACTCCCTCTAGCATGTAAGCTAATTGAGCAGGGCCCTCAACCCCTCTGTTTCTGTGTGTCCAACTTGTCTGGTTACAACTACATGTCTGTTCGTCCACCCATTTGATGGCGCTATATAAATATAATAATAATATTATATATTAGCTTTTTGCATTTTTCACACACAAAGAAATATAAACCCTAACTTTGGCCAGTGTTTGTGACTACGTGGCTACTAAAAAAGATTAGAATACCCTGGGTTGTCTACTTTTGCAAATGGTATGCTATCATGGGGGTAATTTTAATTTCCGGGCTACGATACAGTGTCAAAGGCACCATAACCAGTCTGGCAAATTTCAATGTGAATAAACTGAAAAACGAACCATGCTATATTTGACCATGTAACTCTCCAAAACATCATAAAACCTGAACATGGGGGGTTCTGTTGTACTTGTGAGACATCGCTGAATACAAATATGTGCATTTTATTGTAGTAAAAACTAACAGTATTAGGACATTCACAGTTCAAATGTCACGCAGAACAATGTTTTTTTTATTTAAATCTTAATTACTCACACTTTTTTAGATTTTATTCATAATAAGTTATGTTTAATATACAAATAGTTCATGTGAAACTAAAGCCCTGTTTCTCCTGAACAGAATTATATAAGTGTAGGTGGACTTAAAATGAAAGAGGTGAATTATGGTAAAACATATATATAGTGCAAATTCCAGTTTTTTTATGTTTTGTTTTGATCACATCTTGTACAATTGGCTCAGTCCTTAAGGGGTTAGTTATTTATATTTATCTGTGGTACATTCACTGCCTTTTACACCTCTTTTATACACCTCTTGTGTGGATTTTTTCTTACCCTAATTTCATGTACATTATATATATTTTTCATAATCATTTATCCATAGATTGACTTCCCATTGTAAACATTTTTCACTACATTGGAGTCTTTTTAAGCATATAGATTTCTCTTTAAGACAATTTTATTTGGAGCCAGATTGTTTCCCACGCCATTTAATGTTACTTTACAATCTGGCTCCTTTTAATCTTTTATATAAAGCTATTTAATACTTGCTTTAAATGTGTTGTATAATTTTAAACATGGTTTCTTGTAAAGAGTGAATTTACTCAGATGTACTGCTAATTGGGAAAAGGGATCACATGACCCATGATGTCATCTGATATATTTTTTTGAATTTTCCCCTCGTTTATCTTAAGTAGTGATGTCCCGAACGGCTCGCTGGCGAATAGTTCCTGGCGAACATAGCGTGTTCGCGTTCGCCACTGACGGAGAACTTATGCGATGTTCGGTCCGCCCCCTATTTTTTTGTGGTCTTTCAGCCAAATTGACTAATACTAAGTAAAAATTACTTAGTATTAGTAAATTGTGCCCCTACTCGCAATACCGCGAGGAGGGGCATGTATATTAAACAGTGAGCAGCCTGAGCGGCGGGTGGGGGCCCTAAATACCAATGGGGGGGACCTATTGTCCTCCCCCCCGGCCCCCACCCCTGAGCGGCGGTTGGGGGCCCTAAATACCAATAGAGGGGAAACCTATTGTCCTCCCCCCCGGCCCCCACCCCTGAGCGGCGGGTGGGGGCCCTAAAAAAAACAATAGGGGGGACCTACTGTCCCCCACGGACCCCACCCCTGAGCGGCGGGTGGGGGCCCTACAAATGACTATAAGGGGGGACCTACTGTCCCCCCCGGCCCCCACCCCTGAGCGGCGGGTGGGGCCCTAAAAATAACAATAAGGGGGGACCTACTATCCCCCCCAGCCCCCACCCCTGAGCGGCAGGTAGGGGCCCTAAAAATAACAATAAGGGGGGACCTACTGTCCCCCCCAGCCCCTACCCCTCAGCGGCAGGTGGGGGCCCTAAAAATAACAATAAGGGGGAGACCTACTGTCCCCCCCAACCCCCACCCCTGAGCGGTGGGTGGCGGCCCGAAATACAAAGGGGGGGGACCTAGTCACTCCCTCCACCCCCCAAAAAAAATTATACCCCTACCTAATCCCCTGACCCTAAAAATAATGAGGGCGGGACCTTTAACTAATATCCTGTAAAAACAAATTAGATAAAAACAACTTACCATTCAATGTTTACTCTCTTCTAAAATCTTCTTTTTTCAGCCCCAAAAAAGGCCAAATCAAAAACCATAATAATCAACGCAATTAAAAAAAATAATAATCCATCTTCACCCATGGAGGGCTCCACGCAGACTGAGCTCTGCAGGGCGGGGGAAGGCTTATAAAACCTTGCCACACCCTGCAATTAGGCTAAGAACACTCTGATTGGCTGGTTTAAGCCAATCAGAGTGCTCTTTGTCATTTTACACAGTGTGGGAAAATTCCAAAGAACTTTCCCACGCTTTGTAAAATGACACAGAGCAATGTGATTGGATGGATTTCAAGCCCACCAATCAGAGTTCTCTTTGTCATTTTACACAGCATGGGACAATTCCAAAGAACTTTCCCACGCTGTGTAAAATGACACAGAGCACTCTGATTGGCTTAAATCAGCCAATCAGAGTGTTCTTAGCCTAATTGCAGGGCGTGGCAAGGCTTTATAAGCCTTCCCCCACCCTGCAGAGATCAGTGTGCACGGAGCCCTCCATGGGTGAAGAAGGATTATTATTTTTTAGCGCTCTGTTTTTTTTTTTTTTATTGCGTCGGTTATTATGGTTTTTTATTTGACCTTTTTTGGGGCTGAAAAAATAAGATTTTAGAAGAAAGAAAACATCGAATGGTAAGTTGTTTTTATCTAATTTTTTTTACAGGTTTTTAGTTAAAGGTACCCCCCTCATTATTTTTAGGGTGAGGGGGGTAGATAGGGGGTTCCCCCCCTTTGTATTTAGGGCACCCACCCACCGCTCAGTGGTGGGGGCCAGGGGGGACAGTAGGTCCCCCCCTTATTGTTATTTTTAGGGCCCCCACCCACCGCTCAGAGGTGGGGGCCGGGGGGACAGTAGGTCCCCCCCTTATTGTTATTTTTAGGGCCCTCACCCACCGCTCAGGGGTGGGGGCCGGGGGTGGACAGTAGGTACCCCCTTATTGTTATTTTTAGGGCCCCCACCCACCGAAAATTTTATGTTCGCGACATCACTAATCTTAAGGTATAATAACAGTGAAGATCCCATATCCCTGTAATGTACTTGAAAAAGCCTACCCATTAGGTGAAACGCTTTGTGCTTTGCATACTTCTTGTATTTGCTTTTATTTATGTGATTAATAATATTATTATTATTATTATTATTATTATTATTATTATTATTATTGGCATTTATATAGCGCCAACAAATTCCATAGTGCTTTACAATATTACAAAAGGAGTAGATTTAACAATAAATAAGACAATTACAAAAAACTTACAGGAACGATAGGTTGAAGAGTACCCTGCTCAAATGAGCTTACAATCTATAGGAGGTGGGGTAAAAAACACAATAGGACATGAGAGAGCAATCAAAAAGGGTGGGAGTGAAGCAGAGCTGGAGGAGAGAGTAGAGTGCTACCCTTTGGAAGAGAGCAAGGGACAGGTATGTGAGGTAGAGGTTACTCTGATGCCATAAACTTTCCTAAATAGATTTTAGGTTTAATAATAAAGTTTAATCTGTATTATACTCTTGGATCTTCTTGATTCTCCTGACGATAATTCATAATTTTCCTTGGTGGGGAATATACCACCCAAGCATTTGTAATTGAACAAAACCTTCTTTTTGCTCTCAAAAAGTGGGTACATCTTCTATTTTTATATGCTCTTATGTGCACTATATTGTATATATTGTTTTTGTATCTATGGGGTAGATTTTACCCATCAATAAAAAGAATGAAGCCTGCACCTATATCCCAAGAGTGGGATTATTCTACCCCTGGCCATATGCAAGGAGCCATTTAAGTGTTCTAACCAATGTTAGTGTGCATTTTTATACTATTTATTAATTTTTGTTTTCCTAACATATTCACAATTTTTTTGCTCATGTTACATAGGCATACCTGATTCGGTCGGACCAAGATTTCATCCTTATATCCATAGGCGGGGATTGTACTTTCAAGGTGCTTCATCTATAAGAGATCGCTCCGTACACTGTAAGTGTATTTCCTTCAGTTTTTAATTTGTAAATGTGACATACTGCTTCATATAATTCTCCTCTCTTTTCCCACTACATGTGAATGTAGTGAATGTGAATTCACTTGAAATTTGAGGACCCCTCCAAGGTGCTTCTCCCAGTTTTTCATCTCCTCTATTCCATACCAATGATCAGACAAGAGAGACTCTGGTTTGGGGGTAATAGCTGCCTTTCACAATTGGACATTGTAAGTGCTAGAAACCTCTTTTATTTTAGTTCTAAGTATGATCCCAGCCCCGTGGAAGACAGTAAGGTCTCCTTGTAAGATAGTGCATGCAGATCTGTTTCTCTTCTACTGATGCTAGGGCCACCAGTAAAGGTATCTTAATGGAAAGCGAGCAAGGAGAGATCCCACAGAGGCACAGAGGAGCAATAGATTTAACTGGAGGATTTATCTTTAATACTGCTGTCCGAAAGCTGGCTAAATCCATGTCAGATGTCCATTTGTGATTAGTAAGAGGCAAAAGCACTGAGATATGTACTTTCAATGTGTTGTAGCTCAATCTTTCATCAAGTCCAGATTGAAGAAAACCCAGAACATCCTTGGTAGAGGGATTTTGCATCTCCACTTATTCATAAATGGCCTAGGAAGAAAGGGTATCCAAAACTCTGTAATAGGTAGCAAACGTGGAACATTTCCTTGCCTTAAAAAGGGTATCAATCACTGGTGAGACGAAATCCTTAACTTTAAGCATTTCCTTTTCAATCTCCATGTCTTCAAGTTGAGGGAAAATGGGAATGTATGTAGCACAGGAAGAGAAGGGATCATTGGAAGATTCCAAGGAGGCTCCTTGCAGAGGCTCAGCAGAAAGGAATACCATGGTTTTCGTGGCCAATATGAAGATACCAGGATGACTGATACTGGTTCCTTTCATAACCTTCTCAGAAGGGTAATGTAAAGGGGAGTAAAATTGTCACTTGCATGATAGAGCGCTTCCTGTAGCCTGTGAATTGAGACTCCACAAGAAGAACCTCTAGACTTTTCTGTTGCTGCGGGTTGGCATAAGATCCATCTGAGGAATTCCTAATCTCTCTACTATCATCTGGAAGACATTGTCTGACATCCATTCCCCTGGATTAATTTCTACTCAGCTGAGAAAATATGCCACTGGGTTCTTTACTCCTGGAAGATGAATTACAACCAGAGAAGCTGATGTTGAAAATTATTTTCAGCTGTATAGACGGGCAGTAGTTACAGAAGATTGGAAAGGATGTTGTTTACTATGGATATCCATTTCCCTTACACATAGTCATTCTGTAGAAAGGCTCCCTGAATCCAGTGGCTGGCATTCGTAGTTAACACTGTCCAAGGGATATTTCCCATCAGAAAACCCTGGCACAATAATTTCTTGTGCTTCCCGCAAATCAGGGATCAATGCACATGGAGAGGAATCTTAATAGGCTGAATAATATTACTGGATCTGAACTGGTGAATAAAATTCTTTGGAAAAGTCCTTTTACTCCATTGCACCTACCTTTTTAGTCCTGTGGTGGAGGAAATTCACTTGTGTAGTTGTAGAAACTAAATGCAAATATGAGTTTTTCTGCTGTCTGCCAAGATCAAGATATCATCCATATAATGAAAAGTGACAATGCTCTTTTTTCCTTAGCTCTGAAATGAGCACCACAAGAACTTTGGAGAATGTACTAGAAGCAGTGCTGAGACTGAAAGGAAGGGCTCTGACTTGGAAATGTCCTTCATCCATATCAAATCTGAAAAACCTTTGGTGTTGAAAAGCAATGGAACATGGAAATAAGTCCCTTGTCGATCTGTAGACATCGATCATTGCCTTGCGAAGACCACTGTTATGATGAACTGTAGAGATTACATCTTGAATTTGCGTATATGTGATGCACCTGGAGGTGAACTGGACTCTCTGTATATGTTTGGTGTTGCCATCGTCTTTTATTATTTCTTTATATGTATTTACGTCCCATTAAAGTTTATCACTGATACTTGGTCATGGAGAGCGGAAAAGGGGTAAATCAAAAAAGAGGACTGTATTATTTCTCAATGCCTTTACAGCCAGAGCCAGCATTATGTGGCACAGCAAAGTTAGAGTGGACACATGTATTTAAAGCGAATATTAGCAGTTATATAGCTATACTATGAGAATTTAGTTTGTCGTTTTTTTCAGATGTGACTTAATACTAATCTGTGATACTCCTTAACTGCAAGAAAGTATTTCACAGTGTGTGTGGTCGGTATTGTGCTTCCCATTTCTTTTGTGTTTTATATTCAGGAACCCATTGAGACTGTGGAGATCTAGAATGGGTATCCATTCTCCTGAGGCCTGTTCCTTGGGCAGAGGATAACTACCCAAAGCCAAAGGCAAAACCTTTTTAGTTCTAGAAATGACTGAATCTGTCCTATAGGGATAAGACAAAAATACTGATGGTGAGGGTTATATATTTGAGGTCATGCAGCTTTCCCTGTGATTTTACCTACAGACAATTACACTGTTTAAAACAGTGGTAGGCAACCTTTGGAAAAACTGATGTTGGAGTCTAATACCCCTAATAGCCATGATGATGGCAAAGCATCAGGGTATATGTTATCCCCAACATCTAAAGGGCTAAAGGTTGCCTAGCCCTGGTGTGGTGACATTCTGTCATCAAACTAATATCGTGACATGGGGTCATGTGACCAAGCTCATGTATGCCTTTCTCACAGTGGGATAAGCTTTACCTTTGATATGGTAATTCAATACCTTTACAGGTCAGGAAAGAGATAACCACTCCCCCCTATCCCCATTCCTTTCTGTTCCTTCTTGGCTGTGCTACTAAGCAGACCCTTAAGCAGACATGGGCTAATTTTTATCATGGTGAACTGTGAGTGGGATCTGGTGATTTTATAAGATTTAGTTGTTATTGTTAGTTAGGTTGTTGTTGCTGTTGTTGTTGTTGTTGTTGGTATAGTTAGTTAGATTGTGTGTCATTATTTGTATGTTGTTGTTGTTTTGTCTCTGAATAAATATTTGTTAAAGTAGACGGACCAGAGTTTATATGTGTATGCGTACATAATAATTTATAGAGTTTGGTAATACACCACATATGGCGACCAACGAATTTTAGACTTCTACAACAAATGTTTGTGAGGCGCAATAACTACCATATTGATACATAATCTAAGAGCAAGAGACTTTATAGCATAGGATTCGTTGTTGAATCCTATGCTAAAACATATGTGTTTTGTTGACTGTTTTAAATTTGTGTATTGTGACTGACAGAACATATTTAGAAAGGCATACATGAGCTTGGTCACATGACCCCTGGTCACGATATTAGTTTGATGACAGAATGTCACCACACCTGGATTAAAGTATACTCTAGACATGTGCAATTCGTTTCGGTCCGAATATGTATTCGGACGAATTTCGGGAAATTCGGACATTCGGGTACTTCCGACTGTCCGAATTGCCGAAGTGCCGAGTTGCCGAAGTTCCGAATTGCCGAGGTGCCGAAGTTCCGAAATTACCGAATTGCCGAAGTGCCGAAGTTCCGAAGTGCTGAAGTGCCGAAGTTCCGAAGTTGCCGAAGTTCCGAAGTGTCAAAGTGCAACACTTACAACAATCAAGTAACATACATTCATATAAAATGTAAGTTACTTAGCCAGTCAGTGTAATGACAGGAATGAATAAGTAGATAACTCACTAATTCCCACGGTATTAGGGAGCTATCTACTAAAAGGCTGAAAGACCTAAATTGGTCTTTCAGCCAAATTTACTAATAATAAGTAAAGATTACTTAGTATTAGTAAATTATGCCCCTACTCGCTATACCGCGAGTAGGGGCATGTCTATTAAACAGTGAGCAGCCTGTGGCTGCTCACTGTTAAAAAAAAGTCCCCCTTCCCGAGCCCCCACCCGCACTTCTAAACTAAAGGGGGACCAATTGCCCCCCCACGCCCCCACCCCTGAGCGGCGGGTGGGGGCCCTAAATTATAATAAGGGGGGACCTAAGGTCCTCCCCCATGGCCCCCACCCCTGAGTGGTGGGTGGGGGCCCTAAATTATAATAAGGGGGGACCTAATGTCCTCTCCCCTGTCCCCCACCCCTGAGCGGTGGGTGGGGGCCCTAAATACTAATAAGGGGGACCTAATGTCCTCCCCCCTGGCCCCCACCCCTGAGTGGTGGGTGGGGGCCCTACAGTAAAAGAGGGGGGACCTAATGTCCCCCCCCCTGGCCCCCACCACTGAGCGGTGGGTGGGGGCCCTAAATACTAATAAGGGAGGGACCTAATATCCTCCCCCTGGCCCCCACCCCTGAGCGGTGGGTGGGGGCCCTACAGTAAAATAAGGGGGGGACCTAATATCCTCCCCCCTGGCCCCCACCCCTGAGCGGTGGGTGGGGGCCCTAAATACTAATAAGGGGGGACCTAATGTACTCCCCCCTGGCCCCCACCCCTGAGCGGCGGGTGGTGGGACCTAATGTCCTCCCCCTGGCCCCCACCCCTGAGTGGTGGGTGGGGGCCCTAAATACTAATAAGGGGGGGGACCTAATGTCCTCCCCATGGCCCCCACCCCTGAGTGGTGGGTGGGGGCCCTAAATACTAATAAAGAGGGGGGACCTAATGTCCTCCCCCTGGCCCCCACCCCTGAGCAGGGGGTGGGGGCCCTAAAAAAATTGCCCTCCTCCCCCCAGGTGACTAGGGGTCCCCAAACCCCAAATGATCCCCCTACCTACCCCCCCTCATCCTAAAAATAATGAGGGGGGGACCTTTAACTAAGAACCTGTAAAAAAAAAAAAAAAAAACTTACCATTCGATGTTTTCTTTCTTCTAAAATCTTCTTTTTTCAGCCCCCAAAAAAGGGCAAATTAAAAACCAGAATAACGACGCAATTAAAAAAAAAAAAAAAACGAGTGGGAAAAAAAAATTATCCTTCTTCACCCATGCAGGGCTCCGCGCAGACTGAGCTCTGCAGGGCGGGGGAAGGCTTATAAAGCCTGCCCCGCCCTGCAATTAGGCTCAGAGCACTCTGATTGGTGGGTTTAAGCCATCCAATCAGAGTGCTCTGACAAGTAAATGAAGAGACTGACAGGTAAGTCTCTACATTTACCTTTCACAGCACTCTGATTGGTTGGTTTGAAATCCACCAATCAGAGTGCTCTGTGTCATTTTGCACAGCGTGGGAAAGTTCTTTGGAATATTCCCACGCTGTGTAAATTGACTCATAACTCTCTGATTTAGGTCTTTCAGCCTTTTGGTAGATAACTCCCTAATACCGTGGGAATTAGGGAGTTATCTACTAAGTGGCTGCAATAGAAGTCCTGAAGTGCCGAAGTTCCGAAATTCCGAAGTTCCGAAATTCCGAAATTCCGAAGTTCCGAAGTGTCGAAGTGCCGAAGTAGCCGAAGTTCCAAAGTTCCGAAGTTCCGAAGTGTCTGAATTTCCGAAGTGTCGAACTGCCGAAGTGCCGAAGTTACGAAGTGCTGAAGTTCCGAAGTTGCCGAAGTTCCGAAGTGTTGAAGTGCCGAATTGCCGAAGTCACGAATTGCGAAATATCCGAATTTCGGAATGCCGAACCGAACCGAAAATTTTCCCCATGCACATGCCTAGTATACTCCCTAATGCAAGCATGTCAAACTCGCGGCCCGTGGGCCGCATGCTGCCCACAAGGACCATCTTTGCAGCCTGGCGAGCTGCGAGTACATGCTGGTGTTATAGCAGAGTAGGCACCAGCTTTCCCCACATTGCAGTTGCCTACTCTGCTAACATTTACCCGGCCGAGGAGGAGGACCGCGAGGGAGCTCAGTGTTCCTGCTCCTCACTGCTCCCTCGCGCGCACCATATGAGGTGAAGCCGGGCGCCGGAATATGACGTCATATTCCAGGACCCGGCATCACTAAACCACGCGCGGGAGCAGTAAGGAGCAGGAAGGACCCCAGGGAGATGCCCCACATTGGCTCCATAAGGTAGGGAGCAATAAAGAAAATTATGTCTGTGTGAGTGTGTGTGTTTGTCTCTGTCAGTGTGTGTGTCTGTGTCACTGTGTGTCTGTGTGTATGTGTGTGTCTGTAAGCAAGTATGTGTGTGTCTGTTAGTGAGTATGTGTGTGTGTCTGTATGTGTGTGTGTCTGTCAGTGAGTGTGTCTGTGTGTGTCTGTGTGTTTCTGTCTGTCAGCAAGTATGTGTGTGCCTGTCAGTGAGTATGTGTGTGTGTCTGTCAGTGTGTCTGTATGTGTGTATGTGTGTGTCTGTATGTGTGTGTGTGTGTGTGTGTGTCTGTCAGTGTGTGTCTGTCTGTGAGTATGTGTCTGTCTGTGAGTGTGTGTGTGCATGTGTGTTTGTGTCTTTCTGTGCATGTGTGTGTCTGTTAGTGACTGTGTGTGTGTGTGCGGCCCACATAAACTTAAACCTTGTTTATGTGGCCCGTGCCACACTTTGAGTTTGACATGCTTGCCCTAATGTTTTCATATTTGTTGTGAAAAGCTTTATCCTTCTCAGATTTTAATGGTTCCTATGCTGAACATCTTCTATAGTCATGATGTATCTGTGCTCATCAATAAGTACTAGCTATCAATCACATATTAAATAGGCAGTGTCATCTTTATATGTTGTATATGTTCTAAATTGTTTAATAACATTTCTAATTCTTATTATTGACACTTTTTTTTTTAGATATTATTGTATATAGATATTATTGTAAGTCTCTATCACATCATTGGTACAAATGGAGTTTGTAAGTAAGACCTGCATAAAGTCCAATATGCTTTAGGCTTTACCTTGTTCACTATTGATGTTTTAGAAATGGAGTAAATCATTTACATGTTCTCATTTCCATTTGAGCACCGGCATGATGACATGTTAGTGCCCATGACTCTGTCTACTCTAATGGCAGTTTATGTAAGCGGATCATCAAAGGTGGTAGGAAAAGTTTCATAGCCTAGGGTTACTAAACTGAGCATTTATAAAAAAAAAAAAAAAAAAAAAAAAACACAAAACATAACTAACCATTCTTACATTTTAAAATAATACTAAACAGTGATAAGGATTGTAATATGTTCACACTGGTTATTTCCTAAAACAAGAATAATATATATTTATATGTTTTATACATTTATATACATTCTAAATTGAGTAGGTGATTTCTTCACCACATGAACCATAAACAACTTGATCTTAAGATATATAGGCCTCAATTTAAATATTTTTGATAATCTTTTCAAATGATTTAATATTTTGGAATAAACGTTTCAAATGATTTATAAAAAAAAAAAAAAGCCTTATTTAATAATGACTTCTGTAGATAAATAATTAGAAAAGTTTATCTAACAATATTGGGCATAGGCCTTGACTTAATATTTTTTTAATACTTTTTATAAACTTTTGAAATGATCTGAAATTCTAAAACATATTTTAATATGTTGATATTTTTGATAGATTACTTTAGTTTTAATATGTTATTTATGTTCATATTTTGGGAAAAAAAAATCATTTGAAAAGTGTATACAAACATATTAAGTACTTTGAAAAAAGTAAATTAAAATTGAGGCCATAATTTGAACAATATAAAGTTTTGACCAAATAGTCTACATTTCATTGTTACACTGCACATTTTTTTAAGTGCATTATTCATATGCATGCAAGAAAAAAAGAATATAAACAAACTATTAGCATTCCATCTTTATATAGTGCATTATAAGGTAAGAGGGTGCCCGGGGACTCCAATATCCCCTCATGTGATGAAGTTATTTTGGGAGCATCTAAATATGAAATTCAGAATGTAGAAAAGCACTCTTATAAAAGCATTATAATTTGTGTAATTGAATTACTAAAGTTATTTGTTTATTATTTTTTTTAATTCAAACATCTATAAGCACATATAATTTATAGCTATTGAAAAAAATAATTGCTAGCCTTTATGAGTGCTGTAGCCTTTGCATTTAATGCAAAACAAAAAAAAATGTTCTTCCGATATACATTATGTACTCATGGGTTCACGGGCAGACTGTAATAGGATCATTTTTACTTTTACTTGAGGTTATTCATACCTTTGTCACAGTACTCAGCACAACTGCTATTATCCAAGGTTAGCCTTGAAAAATATTGACTTAAGTTAATGTACTCAAAAGAAGGTGCATATTTATTATAGCATCATCATTTTCTTGTGCACTTTTATGTGATAAAGTTTATAAAGATTAATGCACAGACACATCTGTAGGCATTTTACCAAATAACCTATAAACATATTTGTTCATATTTAGTTTGTGTGTCTGAAAAGAATGACAACAATATTCATTGTATGGACCATCATTGTACATTAGTGATTTATTTAGGATGTATTAAGCATTCTATTTTAATGATTTAATTTGAACTGATATATCGTATGATTGTGTTATTATATTACCTTTATGGTCCATAATCAGTATATACCCTTTCGTACCTTATAAACACCTAAAAATCAATACATGGAAGAAAGATCCTACAAAAAAACAAAGACAAAAAAACAGACTTAATACAACCAATTATGAAATAACAATTTCCTCTACAAGGCTTTAAAAAACACTAAGTAAAATACATATCTAGAGAAGGATGATTCCATCTCAAATGGCCCAATAGTTGTAGTTGGTTGCTTGATCATTTTTAATTTTCCTATGTTACTTTTTTTGAGTGGTTATATCCATGCATTGGTATTGCAGATGCACTGTATATTTATTTATTTATTTTACTTGAATTAACCATGGTGTCATGGTGCACAACAAAGTTTGGTCATACAGAAGTTTACAGGAATCTCAATATTTAAGTTTAGGGTAGTCCTATCTCCTTGACAAAAATCTGATCTCTAGAGTATATTACAAGGTATATAAACATTTTGCACATTCATGTTCCTTAGACTTAAAAAGTAAGTCCTATTATAGTTTCTCTATTAAGGTCAACTTATAATGGGAAGGGGTTGTGCCTCTGTCCTACTGTCCTACTTTTTTTAGGGGGTATTCTGTGCATGCAGAACATTTCAGATTGGAGATGTCTCTTATTCTTTTTTTATGGGGATGAGAAATTGCATTTTTTTATACATTTTCCCTCATCTATGGGTTCACTATCACTGGCAGGGGAACATATAGAAACCTAAAATTTTTATAAATAAGTAGACATTTTGAGATTGAGTTTTCACTGGTTACATGCTAGAGCTAGTAGAAATCTGGGGAAAATATAATTTTAATCATTAGTTTTTAGACCATATGTCAAACATAACAAAAAACAAAACTTAACAATATTTTTACAGTAAATTGCAAAATGTGTTAAATAGTTATATAGTAGAAGACAATCAAATGTAACTTTGAACTTTGAATCCCGATTACTTGATAAAATAATAATAATAATAATAATAATAATAATTATAATAATAATAGTGTGAGGGAGCCTGACTGGCAACAGAGCAGACATGTGCTATGCGAGCTCCTAGGCTTAGCAGGCTAAATAAGCAATTTAAACCTGTCAACATGCAGCTTTTACCGGAAAACACAACTTGCTGCATGGTGGGGTTCTTGGTGAATCATTTGGCACCAGACTCGGAATCCTCCAGGTCCAGACAATCCACTTTTTGCAAGAGAGGCTCTGTGGCACTCCTATACAAGCTCACCATTGGTGCTCCCATGCTGTGCATACCTCCCTATAAGGATCTTTTCCAATACGCCAACAATATGCCCCAAATTGGGAATCAGATGAAGGAGCACAAGGTTCATAGAGGCGACCCTGCTGGCCCCAGCCTCATCCTAATTTTACCATGCAGTGGACTCCTGCATTAGTCTTTGCTTTCTTGATCTAGTCACAGTCTACAACTTAAAGGACCACTCTAGGCACTCAGACCACTTCAGCTTAATGAAGTGGTCTGGGTGCCAGGTCCAGCTAGGGTTAGAGAAACTGCTATGTTTATTAATGGGTTAAGCCTTCCCCCAAATCCTCTAGTGGCTGTCTCATTGACAGCCGCTAGAGGCGCTTGCGTGATTCTCATTGTGAAAATCACAGTGAGAGCACGCAAGCGTCCATAGGAAAGCATTGTAAATGCTTTCCTATGCGACCGGCTGAATGCGCGCGCAGCTCTTGCCGCGCGTGCGCATTCAGCCGATGGGGCGGAACGGAGGAGGATCGGAGGCAGAGATCTCCCCGCCCAGTGTTGGAAAAAGGTAAGTTTTACCCCTTTTCCCCTTTCCAGAGCTGGCCGGGAGGGGGACCCTGAGGGTGGGGGCACCCTCAGGGCACTATAGTGCCAGGAAAATGAGTATGTTTTCCTGGCACTAGAGTGGTCCTTTAACTTTTATTTTCTATCAAAGCAATGTATCTAGCATGCTTAAAATGTAATTCTTAGTCACAAACAATAACTTAAAAGTCTGTTAAGAAGTACATTAAGGGTAATTCACTAAAATAAGAATATAATGTGAATTACAAATTTAAGGTCAAAATAGCAAAAATTGAACCATTTTTTAAGTCCACTATAATTTTAGTTCAGCTATGTTGGTCCTAAAATTTAAAATAACACGGTTTCTAACTCTTGGCCAAGTTAAGTTCCAGGTTACCATCTTTAAAAAAGAAAAAATCCAACAAAGAAAATATCATTTTTTTTTTTTTTTTTTTTAACTCTTAGCCAAGTTGAGTTTCAAATTGCACATCATTAAAGAAAATCAAAGAAAACCTAATCTATTGTCAAGCATTCCATTTATACAAATTTGCCACCTAGGAATTCAACTTACCTTTACTTATTGATGATCTTTATCTTTTAATTGTCTTTCCAGTCTCCTTATACTGAATTTGCAAAGTGCTTCGGTATTACATAATATACATTTTTTGTCAAATGTCAGGTATACTTAGTATAACAAAATATACACAAGGTGTATAGTTGTGTAGGCGCTTCCAACTTAAAATAGACAATAAAAGTAAGTGTGACAGAAAGGTGTAATCCCTTAACACCTAAAGGTAAAGTGAAACAATTAAAATAATTCTGTCAGGATCGGGACAGGGATCCAACACGCAGAGTACAAAGAGTGGAAAGGTACGTATACCGGGCCTTAGAATGGCCGGACTAACGTACCGAGAGTAATAGAGAATAGTCAGAGACAAGCCGAGGTCGAGGGAACGAGAAGACAGATAAGCGAGAGACAAGCCGGGTCAAGGGATAACAGAGATAAGCAGGGTAGTACAACAAGCCGAGTCAAAACCAATAGAGCAAACTAGAATACCAGAGCACTGAGTGACTAGACAAGCTAGAACCACGACAGGGCAATGAGCTGAAGTGAGAAGTAAGCTTAAATACCCTGGCTCCGGATGGTAGACACGCCTCTGACAAGTACCGATTGGATATCGGACACTTGAGTGGCAGGTCGCTCGTGATAGCGTCATGACGTCACGTATTGAGCGTCCCGCTAGAAAAGGACGTGGATTCCTCGCGGTCGGTGTTTAAGTGCCTGGATGAACCGCGAGGAATGAAGGAAACAGCTCGTTTGGACGGATAAACTACTAAGTCTCTACCTCTTTTAGAGGTAGAGACCTCAGGTACCCTGACAGTACCCCCCCTCTCAGATACGCCCACCGGGCGGAAGGAACCGGGACGAGATGGGAAGCGGAGGTGAAATGCTCTGCGAAGGCGAGAAGCATGAACGTCCTCCTGAGGTACCCAACTTCTCTCCTCAGGACCATATCCCCTCCAGTTGACCAGATATTGCAATTTTCCCCTTGAAATTCTGGAATCAATGATGGAGCTGACCTCGTACTCCTCCCGACCCTCCACCTGAACAGGACGGGGTGAGGAAACCTTAGAGGAGAATTTGTTGCAAATAAGAGGTTTCAACAAGGAGACATGAAAAGAGTTAGGAATGCGTAAGGCAGGTGGCAGAGCAAGGCGATACGCAACCGGGTTGATACGAGTGAGAACCCTGTAAGGACCTATGTAGCGAGGAGCAAATTTCATAGATGGAACTTTTAGGCGAATATTCTTAGTACTCAGCCACACCCTATCCCCAGGAACAAAAACAGGAGCCGCTCTTCTATGCTTGTCAGCGTGTTTCTTGAACAACGAGGAATTATGTAACAGAATTTGCCGAGTCTGATCCCATAATTTCTTCAGGTTGGCGATATGATCATCAACCGACGGTATCCCCTGAGAAGAGGAAACCGAAGGAAAAATTGAAGGATGAAAGCCATAGTTCATGAAGAAAGGGCTAGAGCGAGTTGAATCACAAACAAGGTTATTGTGTGCGAACTCCGCCCAAGGAATCAAACCGACCCAATCGTCCTGGTGTTCGGAAACAAAGCAACGTAGATACTGCTCGATCTTTTGATTGGTACATTCAGCAGCTCCGTTAGACTGAGGGTGATAGGCAGAGGAGAAGTTCAATTTGATACCCATTTGAGAACAAAAGGATCTCCAGAAACGTGAGACAAATTGAGAACCTCTATCAGAAACAATCTCCGAAGGGATCCCATGTAGGCGAAAAACTTCTCTCGCAAAAATCTCTGCCAATTCAGGAGAAGTCGGAAGTTTAGGTAATGGCACGAAATGGGCCATCTTAGTAAATCTATCCACCACCGTGAGAATAACAGTCTGTCTCTTGGAAGCAGGCAAATCTACGATAAAGTCTATGGACAAACAGGACCAAGGTTTCTCAGGAATGTCCAAGGGGTGTAACAGGCCACAAGGAGATGTATGAGGTTGTTTAGTCTTGGCACAAGTCTCACAGGCTGCGACGAACTCCTCAATATCTCTTCGTAGTGAAGACCACCAGAAATCCTTGGATATCAGAGAGTAAGTCTTGCGAATACCAGGATGGCCAGCTACTTTACTTTCGTGAAAACATTGTAAGAGCTCCAGTTGGAGTTCAGGAGGGACAAAGTTTCTTCCCTCAGGAGTGTTACCGGGTGCCAGATGTTGTGACTTCAAGATCTGGTCAAGTAGCGGAGAGTGGATTTTGAGACTGGTATTAGCAATAATATTGCATTTGGGTACAATGGAGGACAAAAGTGGTTCAACTGAAGCAGAAGGCTCATATTGGCGAGATAGTGCATCGGCTTTAGAATTTTTTGACCCAGGTCTGTAAGTCAGAACGTAATTGAAATGGGTAAGAAATAACGACCAACGAGCCTGCCTGGAGGACAAACGCTTGGCCTCTCCGATATAAGACAAATTTTTGTGGTCCGTTAGAATGGTAACAGGATGTAATGTACCTTCTAATAAATGTCTCCACTCTTTCAACGCCTTGATAACCGCTAGTAATTCTCTGTCACCAATGTCATATCTGCTCTCTGTACCAGACAATTTTTTAGAGAAAAATCCACATGGATGTAATGGTTTATCAACACCCAACCTTTGGGATAGGACAGCACCTAAACCAGTCTCTGATGCGTCTACCTCAAGTAGAAAAGGCAGGGAAGTGTCGGGGTGAACTAAAATTGGAGCGGAAGCGAAAAGCTCCTTGAGAGTTTTGAACGCAAGAAGAGCTTCAGTAGTCCAATTCTTAGTATCAGCCCCCTGTTTGGTCATATTGGTGATAGGTGCGATAATTGAAGAATAACCCTTAATAAAGCGCCTATAATAATTAGAAAAACCAATAAATCTCTGTACGGCTTTAAGACCTTTGGGTAAAGGCCACTCTAGAATGGACTGGAGCTTATCCGGATCCATCTTAAATCCCTCCCCAGAGATCACATAGCCGAGAAAGGTTACCTGGGTTTGATCAAAGCTACATTTCTCCAACTTGCAGTACAAGCCATGCTGGAGAAGCTTGTGCAAAACCCTCCTGACTTGCTTGTGATGAGTCTCAATCTCACTAGAATGTATGAGTATATCATCTAGGTATACAATGACGCAATCTTGCTGAAATTCCCTAAGAACCTCATTTATCAGATCCTGGAATACAGCTGGTGCATTGCATAACCCAAAAGGCATAACTGTATATTCATAGTGGCCATATCGAGTATTGAATGCCGTCATCCACTCATGTCCCTGCTGGATTCTCACCAAGTTATATGCCCCTCTGAGATCTAACTTGGTGAAAATTGTAGAGCCCTTCAAACGATCGAAGAGTTCGGTGATCAAGGGAATCGGGTAGGCATTTTTAATGGTTATCTTATTTAGGCCTCGATAATCAATACAAGGTCTTAAAGAACCATCCTTCTTTTTAACAAAAAAAAATCCAGCCCCGGCAGGAGAGGAGGACCTCCTAATGAATCCCTTGTCTAAATTTTCGTGAATATACTCCTCTAGAACTGAGTTCTCTTTCGTAGATAACGGGTATACATGACCTCTGGGCGGCATGGTACCAGGGAGTAGGTTAATTTTGCAATCAAAGGACCTGTGTGGGGGTAAGGTATCGGCTTTCTTTTTGTCAAATACTGCCTTTAAATCTAGATACTGAGACGGGATTTGTGTCTCTGTAGGATTGTCAGAGTTAGCCGAGGTGTTGGTTAAGCAGAGAGGTGAGACCTTCCGCAAGCATTTCTCTTGACAATTCTGTCCCCATGAAACTATCTCCCCTGACTCCCAATTAATAATAGGGTTATGTCTCCTCAACCAGGAGTACCCCAGGACTATGGGAATAGACGGAGAAGAAATGAGCAGTAAGGATATGTCCTCTCTATGTAGGATGCCAGCAGTTAAGTTAATCGGTATGGTCTCACGGAAAATAACAGGCTCAAGTAACGGTCTACCATCGATGGCCTCAACAGCCAGTGGTGTCTCTTTTAACTGGGATGGAATAGCATGCTTGGCAGCAAAACCCTGATCTATAAAGCTCTCAGCAGCTCCAGAATCGATTAGTGCCATAGTCTTAACTACTCCCTTTTCCCACTTTAAAGAAACGGGTAACAGAAGCCTGAACTCTTTGTAGTTGTGAATAGAGGACAAAGTAGAAACACCCAAGGCCTGTCCTCTAGAGAAACTTAGGTGCGAGCGTTTCCCGAACGATTAGGACAATTTAGGCGTAAATGACCTCTGACTCCACAATACATACATAAACCCTCCCTTCTTCTGTACTGTCTCTCCCTCTCTGTGAGATGAGTACTGCCTATCTGCATAGGTTCAGAAATATGTAAGTCCTCGAACTCAGAATTTTGAAAAGTAGGCGCTAGTTTAAAGGAGGGTCTACGGGTCCTATCTCGAGTGTTCTGCCTCTCTCTTAGGCGTTCATCAATACGAGATATAAAAGAAATTAAATCCTCCAAATTCTCAGGGAGTTCTCTAGTAGCGACCTCGTCAAGAATTACATCTGATAACCCATTCAGAAACACATCTATATAAGCCTGTTCGTTCCACTTAACTTCTGCCGCCAAGGACCTGAACTCTAGTGCATAATCCACAAGTGTTCGATCGTCCTGTCTAAGGCGCAACAGTAATCTAGCTGCATTGACCTTTCTACCAGGAGGGTCAAAAGTTCTTCTAAACGCAGCTACAAAGGCATTATAATTATAGACTAGTGGATTATCATTCTCCCACAAAGGATTGGCCCATCTCAGAGCTTTCTCAATGAGTAAAGTAATAACAAATCCAACCTTCGCTCTATCTGTAGGATAAGAGCGGGGTTGTAATTCGAAATGGATGCTAATCTGGTTCAGAAAGCCACGACACTTCTCCGGTGCCCCGCCATAACGTACTGGTGGGGTAATACGGGAAGAAGCACCTACAGTGGCTACCTCTAGACCTGAGACTGCAGGAGAAATAGAAGGAGTACGTGTCTCCTCAGGTGGGTTACTAGCACGAGACAAAAGTGCCTGTAGTGCTAGAGCCATCTGATCCATCCTATGCTCCATGGCGTCAAACCTGGGATCAGAAGAACCAAGCTGACTGTTTGTACCTGCAGGATCCATTGGCCCTGTCGTAATGTCAGGATCGGGACAGGGATCCAACACGCAGAGTACAAAGAGTGGAAAGGTACGTATACCGGGCCTTAGAATGGCCGGACTAACGTACCGAGAGTAATAGAGAATAGTCAGAGACAAGCCGAGGTCGAGGGAACGAGAAGACAGATAAGCGAGAGACAAGCCGGGTCAAGGGATAACAGAGATAAGCAGGGTAGTACAACAAGCCGAGTCAAAACCAATAGAGCAAACTAGAATACCAGAGCACTGAGTGACTAGACAAGCTAGAACCACGACAGGGCAATGAGCTGAAGTGAGAAGTAAGCTTAAATACCCTGGCTCCGGATGGTAGACACGCCTCTGACAAGTACCGATTGGATATCGGACACTTGAGTGGCAGGTCGCTCGTGATAGCGTCATGACGTCACATATTGAGCGTCCCGCTAGAAAAGGACGTGGATTCCTCGCGGTCGGTGTTTAAGTGCCTGGATGAACCGCGAGGAACGAAGGAAACAGCTCGTTTGGACGGATAAACTACTAAGTCTCTACCTCTTTTAGAGGTAGAGACCTCAGGTACCCTGACAAATTCACACCCACTTAGAAAAATATACAGAGTAAAAAGGATATACCACCTATTGCAGATATAGATATGGTGGTTACATCTGTAAAACAAATGAGACATACATAGTGTTTTCCATATAGGTAAAAACAAACAATTGTATCATATGAGGATTGAACTCACAAGGATGGAGCCTCTTAGGCTCTATGTACTTCGCTCTCGGGTGCCTATTCAGGCTTTCGATAATTTTCAGTTGAAGACCCAGACTCCACAAATTCAAGAGTAAATAAGGGTTTATTAATTGATGAAATATTATATAAAATATTAATAATATAGGACAAAAATAGGCAGATATATGTATAAAATACAGCGTGGTATGGTACTGCAATAATGGCCCAGTAAAAAGTCCAGTAAAGTGCAAACGCGTTTCAGCCCTAGATAGGGCCTTCCTCAGTGCCTCTGAGGAAGGCCCTATCTAGGGCTGAAACGCGTTTGCACTTTACTGGACTTTTTACTGGGACTTTCATTTGGCGGTATTGTTATTTTGTGTATATGCTGTGGTGCTTTGCTGCTTTTAATTTTGGCCATTATTGCAGTACCATACCACGCTGTATTTTATACATATATCTGCCTTTTTTTGTCCTATATTATTAATATTTTATATCATATTTCATCAATTAATAAACCCTTATTTACTCTTGAATTTGTGGAGTCTGGGTCTTCAACTGAAAATTATCGAAAGACTGAATAGGCACCCGAGAGCGAAGTACATAGAGCCTAAGAGGCTCCATCCTTGTGAGTTCAATTCTCATATGATACAATTGTTTGTTTTTACCTATATGGAAAACATTATGTATGTCTCATTTGTTTTACAGATGTAACCACCATATCTATATCTGCAATAGGTGGTATATCCTTTTTACTCTGTATATTTTTCTAAGTGGGTGTGAATTATTTTAATTGTTATACTTAGTATAAGTTACAAATCCCCACTTATACATATTACCTTCAGTAGACATCTATTAGAGCTATAAGATGTAGCATGATTTTAAAGATTTGGTGCTGGCTTTCAGAAACACATTAGATTTGGAGATTCATCTTGGGCTGAACAGCAATTCAGCTGAATTTGGGTTGATCAGCCGGAATTCAGATTTCCAAACTGCCACGCACCAGGATCATGGGAAAACCATCTAGTGCAAACCCACTCATTTTGAATAAAGATTAAGAATGCTGAACCTGGTGTCAAAAAAGGGGGTGGTTGCAAAGGAGAAAAGTACGTGTTTTTTTTCCTTTGTGATGGAAGCTTTGTTGGCTTCAAGGGACAAGAAGTCTGCTCAATCATGTTGGCTTCATCTCCTGTCAATCATGATGTAGAACAAAAAAAAAGTTGATTGATGCTTAGGGTACAGCTAGTAAATGTTGATTTTATTCACAAATCAAGTAACAATAGAGGGAAAAAAGGAAGAGCAATAGAAAAATATATACTTACAAGCAGGGATGTCGATGTTAGCGGTGCTGATGGGGCTAGATCCGCAAATGTGGTTACCTATAGCCCAGATCTTTTCTTACTGCTCTACGGCTGTGCAAAGGAGGAAAGTAACATGGGTGTGGCTGCATATGATATGATAGAGTAATTAGAAGAGGATATTGTGGAGAGGAGAGACAACATCCCTTTTTATTTCTGGCCTCTAAAGTACACTTGCCTCTTGCATTTTCTCCATTATCTCCAAATCAATCTTTAGCTTCTTTGTAAACATCTCATCCAACAGAGAAAGGTGTAACATCAGCTGCACCTTCTACCAGTGGCACAAGGAACTCACCTGCTGTAATTGTTACAATCACCACCAACACCACTGCGAGCACCACCACCAACACTAAAATACCAAATCTACCAGTATCTTCAAAATACACAAGGCAAAAGGTTGAGAGCACTGTATTGAGCAAACAAAGCAAACATTGGATATCTTTGAGTGTCTCCAATAAGGCAGACTTGCAAAATCCAAATTGCATGGCAAAGAAGTGAGTAGAGGGTAGGTGAGGGTAATCTCACTAGTACTGGTATGAAGTATCATCTGCAAAGACACCGCAAAAATGAATTACTGATGGAAGATATTGTTGCTACCGCCAGTACACTTGCATACACTCGGATTCAATTATTTCAAATTGTTTTCCTGATTATGATGTATGTTCAGAGCCCTATGCTTGACATGATATGCAAATGTACAAATTAATTTTACAATTTGCATATAGTAACGTTCTATGACCGAAATATAGCAATCCATATTAAAGGGACACTATAGGCACCCAGACCACTTGAGCTCATTGAAGTAGTCTGGGTGCACTCTCCAAGTTTCCATAACCTTGCAGAGTTAACTCCACCTCTAGTGGCTGTCTACCAGACAGCCACAAGAGACATTCCGGGTGCTTAGAGGACTTTTGGTTGCTAAATAGAGATGTATGCGATGTTCGGTCCGCCCCCTATTTGTCATGGAGGTGGGAGGGTCTGGGAGGGAGGGTCTGCTGCTGATTGGCTGGAATGTGTCTGCTGACTGTGAGGTACAGGGTCAAAGTTTACTCAATGATGACGAATAGGGGGCGGACCGAACATTGCATATGTTCGCCCGCTGCGGCCACCACGAACAAGCTATGTTCGCTGGCGAATAGTTCCCGGCGAACTGTTCGGGACATCTCTATTGATAAATGATGCTGGACTCACTTTTGCATGAAGTAATCCAGCATCAGCTAAAATTCCATAAGAAAGCATTGAGCAATGCTTTTCTATGAGGTAGTCCTAATGCGAGCATGGTGCAAGTTGACATCAGCAGAGGAGGAGAGGATGCAGAGCCTGACCCCGCATCAAGGGACATCGATGCTGGAATCATGTAAGTGACGGAAGGGTTTTTAACCCTTCCAGTGCCATGGAGTGTGGGGGACACCCTCCTAGCACTATAGTGACCATAGTGCTGGGTCACTATAGTACTAGGAAAGCAACTTTGTTTTCAGTAGCGATATAGTTTCCCTTTAACTTTTCTGCTTTTAGGCATAATTCTAACAGCAGACTGTTTTCCTGAGATACCCAGGCCTCCTGAGACATAAACTCTCTTTGTGTCTATGTGACCAATGTTGCTCATAGTTACATTTATTTTGACACAGGGCACTGTTTTACTTGCCAATTTATCTAGTACTTGTGACATTTGATGATGCTCAGACATGATTATGTCCTCTCATTTTGGCACACATTGAAGTTTTGGAGATGCAAAAACAAAACAATTTAGATGCATATTTGAACCCCCTCTTGTTTCTAAGCCCTCTCATAATTTCTCTTTGCATTTTTTTGTTTAGAAGTGATGATTTTCTAATTTCTTGGTTCTATTTGCACTGACAGTTGGGAGTAGTGATACTTTTGCTTAAATATGGAATGTAAATTCAATGTTATAAGAAAATTCTAAGGGTTGGAGCCTTTGATGGCAAATAATTCCAACACCAGATTCATGCAACACTGTATTGCTCTAGTATTAGGTATAACTCTTTTCTAGTATTGAGGTGGTTCACCAATTTTGACCTTGGCTTGTCCTTGTGTTTGCAGTCCTCTGATATCCTTGACCTGGCTTGGCTATTTGTTACTATGATATTCTGGTGCACTGACCAAGGATTTGTCCTTACTGCAATTCCTCTCAATTTCTCAGGAACTCTGTGTGTTAATCTCGGAGACTTGATAATTCGGTACTATCATCTCTATCTGTTCTACTACTTATCCATACATTGCATTTAACATCTCAAGAGATTACTGACACAAACAAGGTTACCATGACCTTGCAATCTTTAGTGGTACAATAAAATTTCAAATTAATTTTGTTTGTGAACTAATCTATATAACAAAGAGAGTTTTTTTTTTTTTAAGTAGAATAGAAATAGGATTTTCACAATAACAAAATGTTCCAAGTCTTTAATAATGCTTCTATGTGTACCACACAGAAAATATTGCATTTAGTCCAACATAAAAGTCACTCCATTGTTAAAAAAAAATCAATAAAATAGCCAAGTAAACTTAAGTTGAACAAATTGAATCACTGTTCTACCTTATCTAACATCACTAACAGGTACACAGGAACGAATTATCTGTACACATTTCTTAACTTGGATATTGTACATCATCAGCAATATAACTATTCTGTATAATCTAAAAGTTTCATCTTTATCTTGGAAGAACAATGCTATGTGCATACTTTTATTTATAATTATTGTCACTTTTTAGTTTACAAGCTGGGACTTGCTCCCTCACCTCTTTTAGTAATGCCTGAAAGTCTGACTTTTCTATGCCTCTGGTAGACCCTCGGGTTAGAAGTAACACGTTTTGACTACTAACAATGGGGGAAGGGATGCTAGGGCACTTTTGGCAACACAATCTTTACAGGGAATTGTAGTGGTTATGGTGCTTGTTCTTTTAAGCTCAACTGTTGTGGCCTAAACATGTATATTCTACAGTAAATTCCCGACAATGTGAACATCGATATGTTATATGAGATATTAGCCTGGTTAATCATTATCATCAACATGGAGGAGGACCACGAGGGAGCCCTGAAAGTGGGATCAAATAGTCAGATCTCTGCTAAAAAACAGATATGTCAGTATTTTCACACATCCCCTGTACCTGTATTGACAGGCTGAAAAAGTTAGGAGTGCTAATGCTTTTGACGAAATAAGGAATGGAAGTTCAATTTTTTTTTTAAAATGTCTAAGGGTTAGGGGCTTTGATGACAAAGTATTCTAACACAGATTTATGCAACACCGTGGTGCTCTAGTATAGAGTATAGCACTTCCAGGGCAGTGGAAATTACTATTGGCTTTACAAGTGAATATGAAGTTACTGCCCCCCTCATTTACACTTCTCACCTAATTCACATTCCTCAGACTCCTTAACTCTTCACTCTCCTTTGAGTTAATCTTTTTCCATGTATTTTATTCTATACAATTTATAGGATTTTAGTTTTTGCTATCTAAACTTCGCAGCGAGCATTTTCATAATTAGTGACGACCCTGTAAAAAGTAGTGACAAGATTGTAAGCAAGCTATAAGACTGGCGCTTTCACTGTGATTTTGTGCTCCATGCTGTAGCGCTCTAATCTGGCTGCCTGTGCTGTCTTATGGTAGTGCTATCCATGAGCTAATCTAGCAAAAGCATTATATCATGATGCCAAGTCTAAGTGATAACATAAAACTTGTTTCCTTTAAAGTCTACTATAGGTAAGATTAAACTATGAGTAGACATCTGTGGGTAACAGATAACCACTTGTTACTGGTCATTGACATACATTTGGTATAGTATATTAGGTTGTAAAATAGTGACAGTTTAACATTTTTATCTACAGTTCCATGCATTTTGCAATAATTTTTTAGTTGAATGACCTCTGATTTAGGAAATGTGTTTTAGGTTAGTCTGTTAAGCAAACATAAGATGGAAGTTGTAGAAAACAAAGATATTGTTTGTGCAATTCTGTGCTATGACAAAGGTCATTATTTGTTATTTACTCTTTTCCATGTGGCTTTCATACATAGGGCTTTTTTTTAAAACCTTTAAAGCACGGATGTCAAACGTTTTGGCTTCCTTTGGCCTCATTGAGCGAAGAAGAATTGTCCTGGGCCGCACATAAAATATATATTATAATTAAGTGACTTAATTAAACTTCAAAAGTCCTTTTCTTGATTTTTATATTTAATTTGTTTTGTAGATAACACCCTTATTTGTTACGCTTATGTGGGATTGTCATATGTAAGGATACCAAATTAGGGAGCTATCTATTAAACACATATATTATACATATGCACATAACCATGGATATATACACACACACACAATCACAGACCTGTAAACACTCACAGACATACACATAATCACACAAACACAATCACAGACCCACAAATTCACAAAATCACAGACCTATACACACAATCACATACACACACAATCACAGATATACACACATAATCAGAGAGCCACTCACACATACAATCACAGACATATACACACGATCACATCATCAAAAATAAACACACAGAGACATACACATATCACACACAAACATAATCACAGACCCAGAATCACATACACACATTATTCACAGCATACACACACAGAAATCATGTATAGTATTTGAAAGGTCCACCCAGCCCCCCTTGCTTTGGTAGGGGGGCTGGGTGGACCTTGTGGACCTTGATGGTCAGTGTTTGCTGCTGTTATGGAATCACTGTGCTCTTCCTGCACAGATCCCTTGTGCACCCAGTAGTTATGCAGATGCTGGGATGATGTCATATCTCAGGTGTGGGCTCACTGCACTAGCCAACCGGACAGCAGCTGGCCACATTACAAGTGGCTTAGGTCCGCATGCAGTCTGTGGGTCACGGATTGTACATGCCTGTTCTAAAGTGTGAGGAAATCCCATATATTTTAAGATCATATAAACTGTATAAATGATCATATATAACAATCAATGGTCTAGGTTGAATTTGGCATTTAGGGTTGGATTTTGTTACCATAGTTGAAGAAATATAACTAATACTGGTTTGATAAATGTCTAAAAATGTATTTATTTGAGCTTTAAACATTTAATATTCCTAGGGTGTTTCACTAAACATGACATTTTAGAAACTGGCAAGAGAATTACAAAAAAGAATTATGTTGGAAAAATTCTCAAAATATTCTTCTTTGCCACCTCCTTTATGCGGATCTAAATATTGCACAATTGCTCTCTAAACAATTTGAATGACAAAATTGGTGATTTGGTTATAGGGTATAATATTCATCTTCACTGTTTTCTATTATATATTTTTCTGTAAATCCTTGTTTGTTTTTTGTGGGCAAACATTCACACAAAAATAGAGAGATTTGATTTATACACTAATGGCTTTAAAATAAATCAAACAAAAAACTTTTTTTGGCGTAACTGTGCAGGTTATGCATGTGTACAGTTGAAGGAAAGGAGAAAAAAAAAGAACCAAAGATAGAGTAATGGAGAAGTGACTGAAAGAAATAGACAAAAAAAAACCCCACAATAGACAGTTTTAAAATATTATGTATTGGAAGGCGGAGCCTGAAGTTGTGGGAGAGCCCGGCTATATAAACTCAGGCCCCCTACACCACAGGGCTGATGCTGCCGTGTTCATTTCTACTTTGACCTCTCACCTCACCGCAGTTTCTGGGTCAAGTCGTTTGTTTCCTGTATCAGTCAAAATCCATGAACCGTGAGTCTGCCCGAACGGGCTAAATTCATGAACAAACACAATTGTTCGCCTCTTTTACGTTCTTACCTACCCATTCAGGACTTAAGTCAGTTCACCTACTCCTGCCTGCTCTTTGTTTTATTCCCATTCGTTAGTTTCCTTTCGTCCAATTTCTACCGAACTAGTCTCCAATCTATCTCAGTTACATGCTGCCATCTAGGGGCCACTACAATCATAGTATCCATTCGTTTGTTTTACACTGTTTCCTGATACATGCAATGTCCAGGTTCTTTTGAATGTATTTAGCCTGCTACTGATTGTCCTTACATGCCCCCTGTAGTTCGGTTATGTTTGCTATGTTTCTGGTCATTATTTACGATTGTGCACGGATATTGTCAGTTTCCCATTACTAGTTCAGCTCTGGTAAGCATTTAATATTCACTACGTGTATAGTGTTACCATCGTATATCGCATATGTCTTATTCTATCACTTATGGACTTGGTACTGTTCTGAGGCAGTCATCACGTTCACATTTGTTACCATGTGTTATGACCAATCTGTATACTTGCTCCCACAATAGGTATTTTACTTACTTGGAGGACGACCACCTATTCACTAAACCTTTTTAATAACACACCACACTCCTATATTCAGTATATGTATCGTCATGTTCCCTGGTACAAACCCTAGTGTACCAGGCTTTACCATACCATCATACGATCCCCTTGACTCTACGTCAAATAATCACGTATTATGCACTAAAGGTTATTTACTTATCGCTGTTATATTTTACTCAAGCAAATTCATCATCCTAACCAACCCTTGCTATTTAGGCATGACATCACTAAACTTACAGCAACTCCACTCTAACTGTTCTATGTTACATCAGCCAACGCTGGCACGCAATTCCTCCGCCAGGCCATACACAGGCCCACGCCTGGAGATCCTTAATTCCCCACACATACACTCCCCTTCTCATGCTGTCACGACCATATAATTAAATTATTATTTATT
Source organism: Pelobates fuscus (assembly GCF_036172605.1). Taxonomy (NCBI): domain Eukaryota; kingdom Metazoa; phylum Chordata; class Amphibia; order Anura; family Pelobatidae; genus Pelobates; species Pelobates fuscus. The sequence goes on from NC_086317.1 coordinate 116,863,953, forward strand.
TATTATTTATAAAATATTTTACCAGGAAAGATACATTGAGATTTCTCTCGTTTTCAAGTATGTCATGGGTGCACAAATATTGCATTGTTACATTAGGGTACAATAAAATACAAAAACAATATTAATACACAATAAATACAACATTTTACATAGAACAGGTAGGAAACATATAATCAACCATGACAGGTGCATTCTGTTTTGAGGTATGTAGAGAGGGATCTCTTAAAGGACTTTAGGCTTAGGGAAGATTTTAAATTGTGCGGGAGGTCGTTCCACAATTGCGGTGCTCTGTAGGAGAGATGGATCGAGCTGCTTTCTTTTTGTATTGAGGTAGACTAAGTAAAGTGTTGGTACTGGATCGGAGCTTATAGAAAGTGGGAACAGCCGAGAAGAGCAAGTTTCCCAGAAAAGCTCTTAAACACAAGGCTGGAAAGATGAACGGTGCTCAAACTACCCTCATAGCTTGGTATTTAATATAACCCTCTATGTATTTTAGCTATAGAAGTCACAGGACCAATTAGCGGTCGGTCACTCATGACTGCCTATCCCCCATTATTGTCGCAGTATCGGTTAAACACTCCCCCACGGTCTCTGGTAGTGGCCTAGGATCCTCACCCTACTCACTTATAGGGATATTTTATTTATGTCCTATGAATCTTGTACCCACCATGGTAGGGTCAGGATTCTAACCACTATGTCCTAAGGTTACCTACTCATGGCCCAGACTTAAGAACAACCACCCCCATTATACAGGCATATTTCATTATGGAATCACTGTGCTCTTCCTGCACAGATCCCTTGTGCACCCAGTAGTTATGCAGATGCTGGGATGATGTAATATCTCAGGTGAGGGCTCACTGCACTAGCCAACCGGACAGCAGCTGGCCACATTACAAGTGGCTCAGGGCCGCATGCAGCCCAATTCCAGTTCCAACTTGCCTCCCACCATAATTTTCACTTTAGGTTCTCCAGTATCTCATTCCTCTGGCAAGGAACCTCATTAGACCCCAAGAAAGGTACGTTTACCCACCTCGCTACTACCCATCACCTGTCCCATTCGCGGATCGGGTATGTCAACTGGTGGTCTGGTTCCCTGCTATGCCAGTAACTAGCCTCATCATTATCAATTCCGTGAGGCCAACACCCATCTTCATCCGCATTTGGAGGTATATGCCCTCGGCCCAACACATAGCTAACGCCTCACATCAACCTCACCAGGTTACCAGTAAGGGCCTCACCCAGCATAGCCTCTTATATTGACTCTTTTTTTTTACAGTCCCTGAGAGGCCAACGTTCCCACCACATCTTTCAGTGTCCCCTGCCCACTAGGCCAAATCATAGGTAGAGTCTCTCTCAGCCACTTTACATTAAGGGTCTCACCCTCCTGGTAGTTGAGATAAATTCTTCACCTTTAGCTTTAGCTAGAGCCAGTTGACACAGAATCATGCCAATATTGTTGTGCTCACCCCACTCCTATTGGGTCTCAGACAGGGACCTCACTGCCCTGTACCCCAACCTGACCTCCCACCCGGCTGGGCCTAGAACCCCTGCAGACAATCTGGAGCCTACTAACCCTGTTTCCCCACATTCCTGGATCAGCCTAAAATTAACAAGCTGTACAACGACATTTAGGGATTCCATTCCCAGCCACAGCTCACAAACCAACTATATCAACTTCTGCTCAATAGTACCTGTACACCTCAGCGGGGCACTAGCTCGCAATCAGGTATTCTGGATAACGACAATGAAGTCAAGCAGTTGATGTTCACTCTACTTGCCTCCATACAAAACATCAATGATGGACTAGAGAGACTGGAATCTCCACAGGCACTGATGCACGGCCCAGCCACAGGGCTCCCAAATCCCTCTCATGGTTATGTTATCCCTTCAAATCCTGCCCCTTGCACATCTGTTTACATTGTCACTCCTGCGTACTTCATGTCCTCGACCATACGCAAGGACATCTGGAAGGTTAATTTAGTCTTACAGATTGCCACCCACGATGTCTTAGAGTACAAGTCTTACTAGTATGATGATCTGTACATTGTTCTATAGAGCAAAATACCTGACTCAATCAGAAACTCACTATCTCAGAATTCATCCTAGCCTTCAGACTTTTCATGACGTAAGTGGCTCTACTTCACTTCACCATAGAGAAGGTTCGCATCGACAACCTGGAGTTTTACCTCCAAGCACACCCTTCCCATCACTTAGTCGACATCTACATCAAGATTTTCACTCACCATTTTCACACCGGTCTGGTCACGAGTGTCAGAACCTTCAGTCTGCATTAATAGACCCCGCAACACAATCATGTTGCTTAAGAAGGTATTTGACAACCATATTAATTACCCACCCCTAGACACAACTCATGATTTCCTCTAAGGATTTCTCCCAGCACTATGCCAAAGAGGATGACCGGAGCTTGGGTGGGCAAGACAGACATTTCCCACGCCTCCAAGCTTATACCTATTCAGCCATCCCGAAGGCATGTTTGTGGCATTTTATGGAGGGATCGTCATTACTTTCACACACGTTTATCTTTTAGAGCAAAGAGTAACCCCAAGCTGTTTCTTATTTGCTAACACACTATGTTCGCTAACACTCAATATTAACGAATGTTCTGAGATGCCTGGCCAGTTGAGACTCTTCATTAAAATCTTTCCATTCCTCCTCAGCATTTGTTTGGAATCTACCCCATAGGGCCCGGAGGGTATGAGTGGATAAGGGAAGCTGTCAAGTGCTTCTCTGACAATAAGGCAGCTGGCGATACCATCAATAAAGGTAGATCCTTATCCTTGACAATCATGGATTATTAGACAACTCTCCTGGTAGGCAGCAACACAACAATTTCACATCACGTGGGCACAAATTCCAGGTCATACGTACAAGCAGCTGATGCTTTTTCTCGCTCTAATTTAAGATTTATTCAAAGCCCATCCAACAGCCAATAACAGGCCTGTATACCCCCCCTGCATTCCATGGCTTAATCCTGGACTAACTTGCCTCATGACATTTGGCAGTTTTCTGGATAGAGCTGGCTTCTCTGATTATACATCACCAGCATACAATAGAGATTTCACCTTTACAACAAGTTACCACCGATTACCATAATACCGATATCCGTTCACTAGACGCCATTGTGACACTCCTCTCCTTTTTGCCCCCTCAATTTAAAACACTCTCTTAATACTACAAAACTAACCTGACTGGAATACAACACGATATCTTAAGTGCCTATCCTAGTACCAAACAGTTCACATCCTCTTAGAACGTACAGAGATAAGGTACTATCGTACGGACAATAAGGTGCCCGGTAAAAATGCCAGACCTTTACAGGTTATCACTCACTGGACTAAACCTCAATATGCCCCTATTTACACTGCAGAGTAAACCACTCACTACAGCTAAATTCATTATGTACCTCAGAACCCTCTTAACTAGGCGGGGACTCAACCCCAATGCCTATTCAGGATCGGGGCATCATCAGCTGCTTCTAGACAAATGTCCCTGCTCACATCATAAACATTAGGACGCGGGAAATCCGCACTGTATTACTAGATACATACCACAACCAGAGCTAGAGTTGAGTAGACAAGCCTTTATGAATCTTGCAACATAAAGATATGTAATAAGGTTATTTTATAAAATTTTTGCCCTCTTTTATTACAGGTTTACCCAATACATCGGTTTCGGCACACCACAACTGACTTGCTCATATATCTAACTTGTCATAGATACGGCTTTGGTCCCCAACTACAAATCGGAAGGCGGAGCCTGAAGTTGTGGGTGGGGTTACCCGGCTATTTAAACTCAGTCCCCCTCCCACCTCTCATCTTACTATTACAGGTGGGCCCTCTTTTATTACAGGCCTACCCGATACATCTGTTTTGGCACACCACAACCGACTTGCTCATATATCTAACTTGTCATAGATACGGCTATGGTCCCCAACTACAAATATATATATATATATATACATATATATATATATATATATATATTGGAGAGGATCTTCCATTATAGTCTCCTTAAGATCACTTACCCTTTTGATGATTGTGGGGAATCTGCATGCTTTACTAATTTTTAAGACCAGCAACATAAGGGTCACTGCTTGGACTTTGTTACCCTCAACAACCACTTACTACTAAGTTTTAGTAAACAAGATCCACTGCGGCTAGCTAACATTCACAAAATCTTTTAACTATTATTTATTTAGACTCTTTCGTATAGATGCAACGCAAGACAAAATTATGACTCTCATTATGTGATCCATTAAATATACTTATGTCACCTATAGCAGAGGCCCCATAGTCCAATAATGCATTCAAAATGTTAATCTGAATACCATACACTAAAGAGGAGTTCTGCATAGCAAAAGTAGCATGGATATATTTTCAACTCGAAAACGTTTTTTAAAGTAATTTGTCTTTTTTGACATTACTCATAGTGTATCTTTTTTCACTCTTCTTTTAAAATTCAGAACATTGATTAAGAGGCCTTGTCAGCTTCCACCTTGACACCGCAGCTGTGCATTTTATGATTAGGAAATGAACAAGGTTAAATGATTTCATTATTTACTCAGTGAAATACAATCAATAACTGGAACACAACTCTGTTGACTAATCCTGCATAACCCTCGGTCTATCAGCATGGTAAACAATTGCAAAACTAAAATGCATGCTTCTTGAGACCTTGACAGATTTAAAAATAGCTAAGGTACAACTGAGTACTGTGAAGTTATTGACCTCCACAGTGTATTTAGTACTCACTTATCATTAATAGTTATCGAAAGAAAAAAAAAGAAAATGTAAAAAATATAATAACATACACTGATCAACCACAATTAAACCCACCTGCCTTATAATGTGCAGGTCCCACTTGTGCAGCCAACAGCTCTGATGTGTTGAGGTATGGACTCCAGAAGATCGCTGAACATGTCCTGTGGTATCTGGCACAAAGACATTAGCAAAAGATCCTTTAAGTCCCTCAAGTTGCAAGGTGGAGCCTCCAAGGATCGGATTTGTTGTTCCAGCACATCCCAAAGATGCTCAATCGGATTGAGCGCTTGGGAATTTGGAGGCCAAGGAAACACCTTGAACTCTTTTTCATGTTCCTCAATCCATTCCTAAACAGTTTTTGCAGTGTGGCTGGATGCATTATCCTACTAAGAGGCCTCTGCTTCCGCAGCCATGATAGGCACACTTTTAGCCATCTTTCATCACGCACCACCGCTAGCATGGAGCCAAATAGAAGCATACCACTGTCCACTCTGGCTTGGATACCCAAAGACAAAAGACCTAAATGCAAGGATATTTGCCCCACTACAGCAGCGACACTCCAAACATGGTACAGATTCTTCAGGGAACATGTATGTACCCAAAGACATACATAGCCCCAGTCCTGCAAATTCAAGCATTCCAAGCACTTATTCGGGGCTTTGACCACAAGCTATGGTACACACATGGGGTAAAGTATCTCTCTCAGCTGATGACAAATGGCTGCATGCTCGACTTTGACACACTAAAAAGCAGGTATAACCATCCACAACGGGCCCTACTATTGTACCTACAAATACAATCCTGGGTAAGGAAACACAGTGATACGGGCATGACACACACACAGGGAAGTACCCTGACAGTGGTAGAACAAACATGCATAGCCCCAAAAACTGATACCGCTCTTGTATAAAACGGTCCCAAAACAGGACAATACCGAGAAAATGGGATTCATGAAGGCATGGAAAAAAGACCTTGGCCAAAGCTTCATGAATGATGAATGGTTAAAAACTATTAATGGCACACAAAAATCTCACCGTATGCACATCACATATTGAAACAAGCAGGAAGGTGCTGTACCGCTGGTACATGGTTCCCGCTATACTGCACAGCATTGATTGCACAAAATCAGGGACCTGCTGAAACTTAAAGAATTTTGGGAGCGAATCTCGGCCATCATAGAATGCTTCATAAATTACCCCACACACCCGAAACATACCTACTACTACCAATCCCCCCTAAGATGCAAAACACTGACATATATCTAGCATACCACATCATCATTGCGGACCTGACAACCATCAACAGATCATAGCTTGACAAAGCCACACCTAGCATATCCTGATGCCTCAAAACAATAGATACCACTAAGACATACAAGATCACCGCGAGACCTGCAAATAAATTCTGGTCAACAGCATGGCAAAAATGGCAAATATGGCAACAGACAAGGCCATGAGAAGGTCTAAAACCATACACTCATGTTTTGGCAATGCTAACACAGCAGGCCTCTCGGGCTTGTCATCCACAAACCAATAACTCGAAACACGTTGGGATCCATAAGGCTGACCCACCAACCCCCTTTACGGTTGTCGGGACACCCCCCCTCCACTTCTGCAACTCCCCTCTTATCTGTCCTACCACCTTCGCACCCCAAGTTACACTGGTTCACGCGCACGAACAACCAATTGACATGGTACTGGTTATGATCTAAGATGCTAACCTTGTTGGAGCTCCTAGTCATATTGTTATTATTGTGGTTATAATTATAATAGAAGAGAAGTAAGGAGAGTTACTTGAATATATGATGTACCAGCTTACGAACACCTTTGTAACTTATTCAAAACTCAATAAAATATAATAAAAAAATAAAAAAAAAGAGGCCTCTGCTGTCAAGGAACACTATTGTCAAGATGTGGTGTACCTGGTGTGCAACAATTCTGGTCTGTAGAACATTGATCAGAGAATAACACTGCCTCCGCCAGCATGCCTTCTTCCAATATTGCATCCTGCTGCAATCTCTTCCCCAGGTGAACAATACACATGCACCTAGTTATCCACCTGATAAAACAGATCTGTGTGATTGGACTCTACGAGCTAGGCTTCACTCCCTATGTATGAGCTTTGAGCACACACCGGTTGTCTTTCCATGCACTACTTTTTGCAGGTATTAAACACTAGATACTTGTCATTTTGGAAATGCTCTGACCCAGTCGTCTAGCCGTCACTATATGGCCTTTGTCAAAGTTACAGAGATATTTTCACTTGCCCATTTTTCCTGCTTCCAACAGATGAAATCCAAGAACTGCTGTTTAATATATCCCACCCCTTGACAGGTACAATTCTAACAATATAATCAATGTTATTTACATCACCTTTTAGTGGTTTTCATGTTGTGGCTGATCAGTGTACATGCCTGGCATTAAAATCAAAAGTGATGTGATGTTTCCCAAACAGAGGTCACTCCTAGCAGAAGAGACATCATGTCACACACAGCCCACATAACACAAGACCATTCCTATTACATATACAAACTCCACATCATAAAATTTTTAAAATGTATGCCATTATTGTTTGCCAACAACCTTGGTAAGGCTTCCACTACCTTACTCATTCGCTGACTTCTTCCCTTAGTTTGATGTCAGTGACACACTGGTTGTTTAATGTTGTGTGTAAGTTTGTGACTATGAAACTAGAAATATTGTAAGAAAGAGTTTTGTGATACTCGGATCCTCACAGACACCCATAACCACATACAAACAGCTGTCACCACATATCCATATCCCACTAGAATTCTGTGAGCAGACGTTCCTCGATTGTGAAGTAGCTGTTGCACTTTGTACATATTACAGGATTCTAAGCCACAAACAAGGTTTTATATAGCATTCTGGTTTACAGATGAACACTGATTAACCTTTGTATCAAGCGTGTGTTCAATGTATGACGTTAACAAGATAGTGGATGGAGAGAATAATTTCAATGCAATGAGATATGCAATATGAATAAATTTAGTTGAGTGGTCATTTGAAATAGTACTATTCTATGGTAATAGTCATCAAAAAAAGTTATTATTTGCCTTTTAAATCTCTAACTGAGAATAATGAATACAGTATATTGTATGTGTTATGTTTAATGCATAGCTTTTTTCAGGGGATTTGCAGGGTAAAAAAAAATAGAAAATAATGGTTAATCTTTCCAACAGCTTTCATCTTTATTGTATGCATAGAAATCTTAGCACCATAGCAGCATTTCTGAGAATAGTATGAGAATGCTCACTTAACCCCTTAAAGACACATGACATGCTCACTTAAAGGGGAACTGCTATGTTTCGTATCCCTATATGTAACTAATATGTTTTTGTAAGGTATTAAAAATGTAATTAAATTATTAAATACACCTCTTTGTCTTGCATCAGCATGCCGTCATTTTAGCTCAGTTATAACACCATTATTTATATCAATCAGCATAGAGAAAGTTTAAAGGGAAGTGAAATTAAACAATGTCGTGTATTTGTCCTCTTACTTAGCAAGCTTTGCCTTTAATGAACTGTATTATGATGTAATTTGTTAAACCTAATATAAATTTAAAAAGAAAAAGGGGCATCTTTAGAAAAAAAAGGGTTAAAAGCTTTAGGTGATTCTTCATTATTTAAAGGAACTCTATAGTGTTGGAGTGTCTGTTTAGGTGACCGCACCCCTCTCTGTGCAGTGAAAAAATGCTTAAACTTACCTGTCTTACTAAGGCTGCATCTTCTCCATCTCAGTCCGTACCTTACAGCTGCAGTGATCAAAATTAAAAGGCCTTCATCTCTATGGGGAGCTTCAGCATCTCCACACTCTGCATGCAACTACACACACTATGCAGCACTAGACAAGGGAACTCTTCTAGTGGTCAAGTGAGTGCCACTAGAGGGATTGCTAGGCAGCGTTTTCATTGCTGAGTCTGCAGGGCAAGGCTATAGACACCAGAACCACTACATTAAGCTGTAGTGGTTCTGGTAACCATAGTGTCTATTAATTAATTATGTAAATTCTAGAGAAGCAACTTTTGCCCTTTAATCAGGAATTCTTAACATTTTTGTGACCGGGATCCAAATAACATACATGGCATTAGCTTGTTGATCTGTGCTTCACTTGTTCTTCAGTTTTAAAAATATCCATTATTCAAATGTTATCAACTAAATCTAACAAAATTAGTGTTTCCAGTGCACTGGTGAAGGCAGCATTGCAATGAATAAACAAATGTGCATCTTCACCAAGGGTGAAGACACAGATAATAAATTAATGGCGATGCATGTTTTCCAAACTGACAAGCAAGAAGTCCATTGAGACTACCAATGCTGGTTAAACACTGCACCATTTCCGGTATGACGCGTGTGTTCCAGCTTGGTAACAGGAAGTTAATAATCAGACTCACCAGAAAGCAATCTACAACCAACATTACCCTATATAAACTGGAAGTTATAAGGACTGAATCACACTTCTGAAGAAGCCCTGAAGAAGTGAAACGCTAGTATTTGATAACAACTTTATTGTTTTTATATATTTTTGGTTTGTTTAATAAAAAGTTTACTTTTATATATACTTACCTTTTTATTATCCAGTCATCATCTTGCTTCCTGGTTCCACTGTATCCCCTGGTGGGGATTGTACCACCCTTGCTATTTAAACTAGAGCAAGTAATGCTCTAGGAAATGCTAGTAAATTTCTTTATTTCCATCAGGTTCTTTATAAGTACTTACATCATTGGAGCTTTTTTGTTTTTTTTACTTGCTTTTACATGTATCCTACAAATTGCATCCTATCTGGAGTATCTCTGCCATTTGGACCCACATATATCAATGCGCAAAACAGCAGAGCTCTTAGAGCTCTAAATGTTATTGTATCTTACACAAGATTTTAAGCACATTATCTGTACATAACATACTGTGCTGCCCTATTATTGTGTCTATTTTTCTTTATTTTGAGGTCAATTGTGTTGGAGTAATCCAAAGACCCATGTACGTATAAGATTTGTACACTAAGACTGGGCACGGTATATTTTGTCTTCTTTTAATAAGAAAATAGAGGTCTGGTCCTTCTGTGGGATTATTCCTCATTTGTATTTACTTTGATGTGTAAGATAGGGTTATTCCCTTAAATTACTTATACAACCCCATTGTACATCATAGCAATTTTATTGCGTTTGATGTATTCTTTTTTTAAACATTTATGCACCATATTGGTGTCAAAGGAGTCTTGGACAGTGCACCGTCGGCCAAGTACATAATGCAGGAGAGGGGTGCAAGGGTATCTAAGAGCTGGTCCTTAGCTCTCTAAAAAACCCTCTATACATATGCATGGGTTAAGTCCACAGAATACCATGAAGGTCATGAGGAGTGTGTCAAATTCAGGCATCTGTGTGATTTTGTTTAGGCAAAGTGGGATGCAGACATTCCAAACATAAATGGTTCCGGACATCCCTCTCTAATGCTTTGCGAAGCCACTTGTGCATGAACTTAGCCACATGATATGGTAGTGTCCATTATACAGTGCGAGGATACCTGATGTTGCATGGGTCAAACATTTGCTGAACTGAAGTGTCCTACAGGACTTTGAAATCCTCTTGTTTAGCCATATCATGCTACCCAGATTTTGCCTTGTATTGGGCTCACCCAGAATTGTTTCTGGGGCATAAATTGCCTGTAAGGGGGGACTCACCTAAGCTGTGCTTAAAAAATATTAGACCTTGTGCATTAGGGGGCTAAATGGAAAAAAAAACATATGTGATGTCACAGGTAGCAAGGTCTCTTAGTGTCTCTGGTACATAATTAGGTTAAGGCAGGATCATTTAATTAACTGCTGGACACCAAGATAGATTGCACAATACAAGTTTACAACATAAACATATTTTCCACAACAACTTCATGATAACACAACATATCCCCACATGCTATAATTTTAAAGCTGGTGATCGAGCACCCATACTGCCCAAAAAGCACCAGGATCAGAGAATCTGCGCCTGGGTTATAAGCTGGCAAAACTGGGAACCAGGTCATGGCTATTCCCCAACTTGCCTCAGAGTTCAATGGCTTCCGTGACAGTAAACTGAGCGTTAAACAGACCTCAAAGCAGACCCGGCCAGAAATAAACAGACCTCAGAGCAGATCGGCTGAATTAAACCTCTTGCGCTGCTGATAATACCTCCACACAGCGCTGTAAAGAGATCCAAGATGGCCATCGCGATCTTTCGAGATGAGGGCCAAAATGGCTACTGTGACTGCAGCAGCATTGAGACCAAGGAGCTGGTATTGGAAAGAGAGGTTCCCAGACTTTTAAACCCCTTCCACCAATCAGAGGGTAATGAATAAAATTAAACAGCAATGGAAAATTCCAAAGAACTTTCCCACGCTGTGTAAAAATGACTCAGAGCATTCCTAGCCAACCAATCAGAGTGCTGTGACAGGTAAATGTAGAGACTTACCTGTCAGTCTCTTCATTTACCAATCGGAGCACTCTGATTGGTTGCCTTAAACCAACCAGTCAGAGTGCTCTGAGCATAATTGCAGGGCATAGGAAGGCTTTATAAGGAAATAAAGCCCTGCAGAGCTCATTCTGAGCTGTGCCCTTGCTGGGTGAAGAAGGATTTTTTTTTTCGGGGAATTGTTTTTTTTATCTTATGTTAAATTTTATTTTACAGGGTTAGTTTATTGCCCCATTATTTATTTAATTAAGGTCCCCACCCACTGGTCATGGGTGGGGGCCTAGGGTCCCTTTTTTTTAGCACCTGGATTTTTTTTTCGGGGGATTATTTTTCAGCACTCAAATTTTTATTTTATTTTAACAGTGGCGATGTGTATTAAGGATTTTTATTTGGCCTTTTTTAGGCTAAAGAAAGAAAAGAAAAGAAAAGAAGAAAGACGACATCTAATGGTAAGTATGACATTTTATTTCACAGGTTTAGTTTATTGCCCCACCCCTCACTATTACTATTATAAGGGTGAGGGGGATAGGTAAGGTATTTTTATTGGGGGGCGGGGGGGGAAGGTGACTAGGGGCTTGGAGACCCCTAGTCACTTTATTATTTGTGGTCCCCAGCACCACCATAATTTGATATGGGAAAGGGAATCCAGCAGGGCTGTTTAGGGCTAGCACCATGGCTACTACTTTAAAAATGGCTAGTTGCAGTCAAGTGAGTGAGAAGAAGCATGTTTTGCCTATATTTCTTCCTTTACTACAAGTAGAACCCTCTCTTCATTTGTCCATGAAGAAAGGGAAATGGGAGGTACCAAACAGAGTAAGTCTGGCACAAGGGTTAGCAACAAGATTCTGATTTGAATTCCCAATCAGGTTCATTCTTGTACACAGATGTCATTCTGTGATCCCCCTCTGTAGATCACCAGTTTTACCACCAGTAGTATTGTACCTACTCATCCCACCACCACCTCTATTTTAGTAATCCTAGTCCTACCTTTAGCAGCAAAAAGTGATAAATAAAAAATAAAAAACAGGAGTTGTTGCCATTGCCAATGCTATTCCCACCTCCTAGTCCTTATAGACATCCTAAAAAGAACTTTGAGAAAGAGCAGTTAGAAGTAGTGAAACTACATCTCTTAAATTCAGAAATAGTAGTTTCAACTGTACTCAAAACTACCCAGGTGGAGACTGAGAGAACACTTGCAACTCAGCATTGTCTGTTCTTCCTGGAGGTGATATCAGTCTCACCCAAGTCTTGCAGGAATTGAATTTTGTCTGGCTCTTGAAGAGCATGACTATGAGTCTGAGAATGAGGAGGAGATAGCAAGGAAAGTCAGTATTTTTCAGGCAGCAGTCTACCTTGTTCACCAGCAACTAGTGCACATTTCCCCCTTCCTTTCCATTTTCTCTGATAGTAGCATCTGCTAGTGCTACTTCAACCTCCAGTAGATCACCACCACCACAAACTAAGTCTTCTAAATCTGTTAGAGGTAGAACTATTCCCACTACCAGATCCAGACTCCTTCTCCTCCCAGTGGCATAGTTATCACCACCAGTGTAACTGTGCCAACAATCACCACCACTACTAGTACTGCTAACCCCAGTACCAATGTGCCAGCTCCCAGTGGTCATGCTCATCTACCTACAGAAACAGCATCCTGAAGGGTAGAGGATAGATATATATGTATATATATATATATATATAGTATCTCACATTTGTTTTGCTAATATTTTATTATATATTATATAAGTGTACAGCCTGTATAACAGTGTAAATTTGCTGTCCCCTCAAAATAACTCAACACACACCCATTAATGTTTAAACCGATGGCAACAAAAGTGAGTACACCCCTAAGTGGAAATGTCCAAATTGGACCCAATTAACCATTTTCCCTCCCAGGTGTCATGTGACTCATTAGTGTCACAAGGTCTCAGGTGTTAGTGGGGAGCAGGTGTGTTAAATTTGGTGTTATCGCACTCATGAGCCTGCATGAGTGCTGCCAGCACTGGGGAGCTACAGTTCAGCTACATTGCTACATTGAGAGAACCATGAATGCCAACCTGAACTGAAGCAGAGCATGATGCCCTCCCTTTGAAGACTGGGCCACAGGACAGTATTCTAACATGGCAATGACCCGAAACACACCTCCAAGATGACCACAGCCTTGATAAAGAAGCTGAAGGTAAAGGTGATGAACAGTTTACACTGTTATAGAGGCTGTACATTCCTTCAGACATGAAAAGATAAAATATTTACAAAAATATGAGGGCAGTGGCATACACACAATCCATGGGGCCCTGTTGCAAGACTGATCCATGGGGCCCCCCGACCCGCCCTCCACCCAATAACCCCCACCGCCACCCCATACAGAAACACACATACATACAGACATACATACAGACCATACATACTCATACACAGACACATACATGCAGACACACACACAGATAGACATACATACAGGCACACATTCACATACATACAGACACACAGAGACACACACTGACACACACACATACATACAGACACATACATAGACACACACACACACGGATACATACAGACACATACATACACACACACACACATACATACAGACTCACACACACATATATATATATATATATATATATATATACAATCATAAATAAAGGGAGCACACTAGGACTTTTAAATAGTGGAAAAATGGTCTTTACTGTATTAAATCATAATACAAATTCTGTGTACAGAATTTTTCGACCCTCCTATATATATATAGACACAGACACATACAGAGACACACATACATACAGACATACACACATACATACATACACACACACATACATACATACACATACACTGACACACACACAGATACATACACATACATAGACACACACACATACATGCACACACATAGATACATTCAGACCATACATACACATACATAGACAGACATACAGACACACAGACACATACAGACACACACATACATACATATACACACACACAGAAACAGACACACACACACACACACACACACAGAAACACACATACATAGACACACACACACACACACACATACAGACACACACATTAATACACACAGATACATACAGACACCTACATAGACACACACACACATACATACAGACACGCATATATATATATATATATATATATATATATATATATATATATATATACATAAATATATATATATATATATAGACACAGAGACACATACAGAGACACACACACAAACAGAGACACACACACACACATACATACACACAGATGCATACAGATACATACATACATACATACACACACACACTCAGACACACTCATACATACACACATACATAGACACACACAGACACATACATACACAGACACACACACATCAAAAATATTTTACTCTATTGAGACACTATTTATAATGACCACAGTTTAACTCCAGTACCATATTGGCATTTCTATTATCGCTAGGTACGACGATCCCAGCTATTTATATTACTTTTACAGTTTTTGCGCAACTTGGTTTATTTAATTTTCATCTTTTGTACGGAGCAGTCTGTACTTATGTTCCGTTTCTCTTATATATTGGTCCACATATCGGATGTCCCTATAGTCTTACTTGGTTCTCTTTAGAGGCCTTAATACTATTTATTTTAGCGGACTTTATACGTATGTGCACATACAATATATATATCGTTTTCTATGAGATTAAGGAACATATCCCCAGGTTTTTAATTCCTCACCTTTATGTGATTTTCACTAACACAACTTTCAATGGTGTTTCTATCCAGGTTAAGCTTTATACCTATTATATATATTGTATTTGCTTAATTTTAGTTTAATAAAGGTTATTACCATTTTCTTTGTTGCGTTTACTTGAGGAGGTAATATTTTAGTGAGCGTTTTTTTTCTATCCCACTCTTTCAGTTGGTAGTTATTTATGTGTGTATATATGTATATGCACCAGAGACACATTATTTCTTTGACCCATCAGAAAAAAAAACTAAAATGTTGGAATTGAAGAAGATTAATAGATTGTAGATGGAAGTTATTTTAATTAATTTGGCAAATAGTTAGTTACACATTAAATCATTTAGCTCCCTATATGGTGTCCATTCCATTCCTATTAAATCTTAACTTTGATGTTATCAGAGATGGACAGGTATAGAAAACAAATAAAAAAGATAAAATAAGCTACCCCAGATCCTGAGAATCCTTGTAAAATCCGGTTAAGTGAACTACCCAGTCCATGAAGCTTGATTAAAGTGACATAAGAAGTATAAGATGATTTTCAAAAAACATGGTTGAGAAAGATATCAGAGAGCAGCAAGTAGGTGCTTTGACAGCCATAATAAAGCCTGACCACCTACCAACATTTCAACGCCAGTGTGTCTCAAAGGGACCTGTCCGGTCCCCTGCCCCCGTGCCGCCTGCAGAGAGCAGGAGACCAATCAGAGAAGGAGCGCCTGATCAAACGGGGTTTCGCACCCTTTCTTCTGATTGGGCCCCTCTCGTCCCTAGGCGCTGATTGGTTTAGCGCCTTTCAGCGGATTGGTACGATCAGGTTTGGTGCCATTTACCTTGATTGGGCAGCGATACTTCTTCCCCTGAATGCTGATTGGTTGTTGCTTGGTTTGGGCGCGAAGTTTGAATTCGCCGGAGTAAACCAAGCAACACCATGGAACTAATTTCGGGGATGTACAGAGCCTTGAGCCCTAGATTATCGACACTGATATCCTGGGTTCTGTACATCTGATCACACCACTTTTTGCAGGGATCCCAGATGGGGCCCAGGGCTATCTAGCAATGTAGGTTTCAACCCTTTAACCCCTTCCCTTCCACGGGTGCTAAGCCACAAAGTGTAACCCCCTGAATGTAATATGGCTTAATGTGTATCCCTGTGTACTGTTTGGTATCTCCCTGGGCGGGAGATGGCTATCTGTAACCCAGCCCCCTCTTGCATGGGACTAAGGGAAGTGTATTGTGTGGAATGGAGATCTGTGCATAAAAGAAGCCTGTGTTCAATAAAGATTGGGAGAATCTGGCAGAGTCCAGTGCTTCAACCTCCAAAACTGTGTGTTGTCCTATTATTGGAGGGAAGGAAGATTTAAACCCTGTGTCTACTGTTCCAGCTTGCAGGGGATACAGCTGGGAAAAGTCCTGGTAAGGACTAAGAGCGTCCAGGGCTGAGTGTCTCTTGTCTCTGCCTGGGTATTGCAAGTAGTCTTAATATAACTAACTTCTTTGTATGTAGAGGTACAAATATGGGAGTCCAATGGCCATGAGAAGCAAGAGAAGTATGGTACCCTGGTTCTGAGACAAATGAGCAACAGATGCCTTCCCACTGCAGTAATCAAGCAACCATACAGGAAAAATTGGAATGGCAATTAAAAACATCCATAATCGGTCATGTTTGCTTAGCTGGGGGAGGTCCAATGTATAAAACACCTGTAGGCGAGCTGACTTGTCTAGGGCAGAAAGCATATAATGCTAGTAGCCATAATACTACCTAGTGGTCAGCTTCAAATGTCTCAGAACCTACCAACCCTTTTGTTAATTACACCAATTTAAGAGAGGTATGGTTTGATCTATCGGCTCAAACCATCCTTTTTCTTGTTGCCAATCCGAACATGAGACCTTGGTAGTTAAGGTCTATGATGTAAGCCATAGGAAGAAGCTAGCACCATTAAATATAGGTAGTTGGGAAGATGATGAATGGCCACCCCAGCGAATGATTAATTACTATGGACCTGCTACTTGGGCTGAAGATGGTACTTATGGTTACCGAACCCCCATACACATGCTCAGCCACATCATAAGATTACAGGCGGTGGTTGAGATTATAACCAATGAGACAGCTAAAGTACTTAACCTCCGGACAAAACAGAATACCCATATGAGGTCAGCCATTTACCAAAATAGGCTGGCCCTTGACTATTGATTAGCGGTAGAAGGAGGTGTGTCTGCATATAGATGACGAAGGGCAAGCTGTGGTTGACCTTACTAGCCACATGGTTAAATTAACGCACATACCTACTCAGATCTGGAACGGGTATAATCCAGGTAGTTGGTTTGGAAGCTGGTACGAACAGTTTGGAGGGTTAAAAGCACTAGTAGGAGGAGTGGTATTTATTATTATCTTATGCCTCTTACTACCCTGCTTGATTTCATTAATAATTCAGTCCATATGTAGTGTTATTGAGAGCACTATAGAAAGGAAGACAGCAGCTCACGTAATGGCCATCTGGAGATATGAACCTCTAGCTCCAAGAGAAATAATCTGTAATCAGGTCGATGAGTTCTGAGAATTCATAAGATTCAGCTAGAATGCTCACTTGGTGTCTCCTGTTTTGTAATAACCTATATTCGCAAAGTATGGTAAGTGATGCATCTGGAGTACTCAGTATCAGAAGCATCAAGGGGGGATTTCAGCTACCAAAATTTAGTAGGCCTAAAATCTCCATGTGGCATATACAAGTACAGGTATCTGTTAGTTACATGTAGTTAAAATACTGTACTGAGCATGTGCCAGATTTGAAAAACCATATTCTATTCTAGTGCCATACTGCCTATCCATATAAGGTAATGCTGTAAATCTTGTTTGTAGATTGGTGTAAGGGTACAGATAGGGGATGAATAGCTTATAAGAAGCCTGTACTCCATGTGCTCAGTGCTCAGACATTTTGGATATGAGTTCAGCTAACACCCGATCGGTGAGAATAAAGACCTTTGCTTCCTGAACTGACCTGTGTCCGGACTCTGTGCATGGCTTCTTCCGAAATCTCCTATAACAATAGTAACTCATACATAGAGCATATAATGGACACATATACTGAGGTTGAGTGTCCACACAAACTCATACATAGAACATGTACACATTTACTGATGCTGCTTCACACTGAGATTATGTCCCTCATACCAGCTCATATACAGAAATAATATCAGTAACACATGCTGAGGCTGTGTGATAACCAACCTATAAAAGGTTTCCACACCAGTTCATTCAGAGGATATCTTGGTCTCATTTGCTGATTTAGAGAAGCAGGAAGATCCAAACGATATATTAACTTCCACTCTGAAAAAGCCTGTTAATGTGCTACAAAGCACAGATAACATCAGTCATTGCCTCATGCCTTGATAGGGACAAGTGTCTGCATGGACTATGCGTCAGGTTGTAAAACCCATGACATATACATTTGTGTTATTCAATCATTCAGTTAGGAAAGCTCTCTTACCGTGTGTCTTCAGGGCTGTGGTTTTCAGGCAGACTTTATACAGCCAGGATATCATTATTAGCACTCTCTTGTAACATGCATTCTTGCATTATCCACACTCTTTTGAAACATGCATCCTTGCATTATCCGCACTCTTTTTGAACATGTATCCTTGCATTTATAAACTTACCTCAATGCTCACCATACAAACCTCCTAAATGTGACCTATTTGTTAGAAGGAAGCCTAATATAATCAACCGGGAGGAACTGAAAGAACAAAAACCAAGGTGCCTATGCTAGTTTTTAATTTAAAGTACTAATGCACTTAAGAGGGAAAACATACTAAACAGCCATAGAGACAGACCCAAATTTGAGCGGCAAATGGGGATTTGAACAACTGACAGCCTAAACTGTTTAAACTGTTTAAACTGTAGGCTTCTACTTGTACTCCATATGCCATTCCTTATCACCAGTGGGGGAAGGTTTAAAACAATCCCCAGTTATGGTGGAATACATAGAAGAGGCATATCCAGGCAGTCACCTTATAAAGTGATGTTTGCTGGGTCTTCAGGGAAAAGAGGCATAGCCCCAAGTGGGCCATTATGTATGCAGTGGGCTGTTTTCATTCCCTGAGGAAGGGAGTTGGGTCAAACCCATGGTCACTTAAGGAGGTACCCAGGCTAGAAACTCATAGAAATGTGCTGTTGCTGGGTCTTCAGGGATAAGAGGCTGAACCCTGGCATGAATGTAGTGGACCATTTACATCCCCTGAGGAAGAGATTGGGTCCAAGCCCTGGTAACTAAAGAGGGTACCCAAGCTGGCAAGCTCATAGAGATGTGCTGTTGCTGGGACTTCAGGGCTTAGAGGGTGAACCCTGGCAGGGCCAAAATAATATTGGCCTGGTGAGCATAGAAAAAAAAATTCTAGGCCTGCATAAGCAGATTCCTGCCAAACTGCAGTGAAGGACAGGAAAAAAAACTTCTATAATCTCTTAACCATGTCTTGGTTTTATGGAGTTTATTTATTTATTTTAATTATCCAACAGGATGGTTGTCTTTTTCTTCCAGGAGTTTGTCTTGTATTAGTCTAACCTTGTTTCTTCATTAGGTTTGGTTATCATGACCTTGATGCCTATCTGGCTCTATATTTCTCCAGGATATTTCCCACATTTGAGTATCAGGGGGTTGCTGACCAGGGCCGGTGCAAGGATTTTTGCCGCCCTAGGCAACAATCCATTTTGCCCCCCCCCCCCCCCATGAATGCAACTACATTCCCTTTAGATGTTTATTCACTAAACTCTGAATTACAGTGAAGAGACATTTAGGGAAAGAGACGCACTGAGTAGGCATTAAAGGGAAACTATAGTGCCAGGAAAAAACTTATCCTGGCACTATAGCTTCCCCCTCTGTTAAACGCACCCCCCTTGTGGTGCAGAAGGGGTTAAAACCCCTTCTGTCACTTACCTGGGTCCAGCATGTCTTTTGTGCTGGCTTGGGTCCGCCTTCGCTCCTTAATGGCATTTTCAAGACACTAGGTTTTGCGTGACGCTGGACGTCTCAATGCATAGCCACTAGAGGAGTTAACGTTAACCCAGGACAGTAATTATTTCAGTTTTTTAAAAATTGCAATAATTACCTTTGCAGTGTCACACAATCTCACTAATACACACACTCTCTCACTGGCATACACACTTACACATTCTAACTAACTTACACACTCTAACACATACACATTCTCACTGACCTACACATTGTCACTTGCACACTCTCACTGACATACACATTGTCACTTACACACTCTCACTAACACACACACACACACTCTCACTGACATACACAATGTCACTTACACACTCTCACTGACATACACAGTGTCACTTACACACTCTCACTAACACACACACTCTCTCACTGACATACACAATGTCACTTACACACTCTCACTAACACACACACACACACACTCTCTCACTGACATACAGTGTCACCTACACACTCTCACCAACACACATTGCCAGTTACACACTCTTACTAACACAACACAGTGCCACTTGCACACTCACACACACACACACACACACACAGTGTCACTTGCACACTCTCCCTAACACAGTCTCTTGCACACTCTCACACACAGTGTCATTTGCACATACTAACACAGAGTCTCTTGCACACTCTCACACACAGTGTCATTTGCACATACTAACACAGAGTCTCTTGCACACTCTCCCTAACACACAGAGTCTCTTGCACACTCTCCCTAACACACAGTCTCTTGCACACACACACACACACACACACACACACACACACACACTCACTTGCACACTCTCATTAAAACACACACACTGTCAGTTAAACACAAAATCACACCACTCTACATATAGTCACACATTAATTACACACACAAACACAGTAATTTAACACACACACATCAATTTACAAACATTCATACTATAAACAACCCCCCATGCCATACCTGGGTGCTGTGAAGAGGTCCAGGCAGCAGGATCCAGGATGTTGTTTTTCTTTCTGCTGGGGGAGCAGGAGAGCCGTGCACTGTGAGCACAGGCTGCTTCCTGTTCCCCTCCGAGTGCTTCCTGTGTTCACAGACAGGGGGCAGCCAGGATACCAGTTTACATCCCGGCTTCCCCCAGCCTGCAGGAAGCACATTGTTCTGCTCGGGGGATGGGGTTACAGTAAACCCCACTCACTGAGCAGGTTATCGGCTGCAGAGGGAGCCCAGCAGCTGAATGGCTGCGCTGGGGGGTGGCTAAGGAGCTGCTCACCCAGCACAGCATCCCCAGACAGCAGCAGGGCAGCCCACCAGGAAACCACCCGGTGGGCGCCCCCCAGAGGCCGGCGCCCCAGGCGAATGCCTTATTCGCCTTAATGGTAGCGCCGGCCCTGTTGCTGACCTAGCATCCCCTAGGGTAAATTTACTTGTCTGAACAGATTTTATGACAATATCCTATTGATTACTGTTTGGCTTTTTTCTAAAGTCTTCTAAGGTTAATGCAACTCAATAATGAGTTTTATAACTTTTAGCTGTATTTGAACTCTGTTCCATATATTACAGTATTCCCCATGAGTAAATGCTGTCATGATTGATCAGGAATATGGAAAATTGTTTCATACTTACCGTACTTTTCTTTTCCTGATCATTATTCATACGTTCCCACCCATCTACTATAAGAGTTGTGAAGCTAGTTACAAAGACTGCCTGATAGGAAGGGGGAGGATCTATTTATACCAACTTCAGAATTCTATTTCCTGTCCTTTCTGCTTTGAGTGCTTTGAGGGAAGGAGCTAACCTATGAGTTGTGCTGCCATAATTGATCAGGATATATATATATATATATATATATATATATATATATATATATATATATATATATATATAAACAATGCATAGTATTTAAAAATTAAGTTTTAAAATATTGCTAAATGAAAAAGTGTTTTTAATACCATATTTTAAAAAAAAGTCTGTGAGTTGGCTGATTTTAATTCATCTTTAACTGCCAAGAAACCAATTAAGTGTTGCTTTTATAAATTGTGGCCTAAGCGTTCAGTAAATTGTTCCCGTCATGTGTTTAATTGTTCAAGTCTGAAAGCATAAAGCTAACCTTGAAAGGAAAGCACATTAAAAACAAATGCCAAACAAATCTGCCAGTATTATGACAGGATACATAGAGAAATCAATTGTTTGATAATCTGAGAGACCTTGAATTGTGTATTGGCAATTTATTTTCTCTGCTACAGACAGAATATGATTCTTTCAAACAGTATACACTCAGAATCATGGTTCCTTGGTGTACTAAGCTGATTTCAAAACAGTGATTTCATTGTTTCTTTGCCATATAAAAAATGTATACATTTAATCCAAATAAATGACATTTTAATAAATTATTTATCATACACCGGTAAAACAAAAAAAAGAGTTTTCTGTTTTTCTTCATTTTTATTTCTCTTTTTTTAAAATACATTTTAAAGGAATTGATGATAAGAATCAACATATTTTTTTCCCACATGCCATTAATTACACACGGTTATTAAGTAAATTCAGTAGTCAAAGTGAATTTAAAATTTAAGGTCAAAGTATGTGAACTAGAAGCATAGATGGTTTTGAACATAATTTGAAATTCACTTTCAATTCCCGCTTTAGTAAATAACCATGATTGCGTTATAGTATAGTCATCATGTTAGTATCTTGTTAAATAAATGAGTAATAATTTGTCAAAAGAAATATATAGTTGTATACTTATTCTCTAGGGTTAATAACAAATGTATGGGGAACTGATAAGGAAAAATGTTAGACTAAAATAGCCGAGTAGAAAAATGTTTCCATCTCAACTATTTTGTCCTAAAATGTTAAAAGTTTCTTCAGAATTTTCTTAAATTCACAGATTAATGGATTCATCAGCAATATTATAATTATTATCATGTGAATAGGCTTAATTGAGTGTAAAAACAAAGACATTTTTTTATAGAGCAAGAGGATTTTTTTGTTCTTATTTACAATGTATTTTATTATCTATAATGATAATCTGAAACTACCAGGGATGTATTTGGGGTGGGGGTAAAAAAAACTGGCTTGGGCATTTTTTTAATTACAGAAGCCTAGTGGGAAGGGGGTGGGGCTTACAAGGGGCTGTTGTGTCATCACCAATAATGAGCACACCGCCCTCAAAGTGAGCATGTTGGTTCAACACACTTCTAGGACAGCACATGTGCAGTGCTCCACTGATGAGAAAAGGGCCTTGTACTTGTTGGATGCAGCACAAGTGGAGGTAATGATATGCATGCGCTGCATTTGCTTTTGACTTTTTCACTCTGGTGCCAATAAGTTAACAAACAGTATTGATTTCTTGATTGATTTAACTAAACATTATTAGTTTGCAGTTATTAGATGTACTAGCTAAGCGGGTATAGCAGCAGGTGCCCTCAAAGGCACAGGAGGGAAGCAGTCTAATATTAGGTGACTGTTGGTGGGATTTGGGAGCCGTGCTTCGTTCACTTGCCACTTTGTGAGCGTAGTATTACGGCTATTAGAGCTTAGTAAGTTTGTATACTTTTGGCTATCCTACTACTCAGACCGTTTTCTTTGCATACAACTTACAGGCATTTTGTCCTTATTAGTTATCTTGAGACAGTTTAGCAAGGCTGATAGTTTCTCTCTCTACCCTACCTACAGAAATCAATACTATTTATTAACTTATTGGCACCACAGATCTACAGGATTATTATGAGGAACTATACCTCTATTCATAGATCTGTAGTTATTAGATAGGATCCTTATTTTTGTTACTTTCCTTGCAACCCCCTCCATTTCCCATTACCTTCTTGTGAGGTTTTATACCTACCCACCATCCCCTACGGAGCTCCGCTTTTTGGCACAGACGTGTGCTAATTTATTAGCTATTAGGCTAGCTCTATTATATACTCTTAACCCGCTACTGATCAAGCTAGTTTCCTAATTGCCACTGCTCTTATATTTGATACTTACACTGCATACTACTCAGGACTACATACTACTTAGGACTATCGGTGACATCTTATCTTATGCAGGCTATAGGTAGTATACCTGGACAAGTCCATTACGATAATCTATTGACACGTCTTCTACACATACTACACGAGTCTCTTATTAGAATTGTACAGACCCTGTGTAGTCTTTAGAATTTCTAGTGTTACGGTTGCCCAAGGCTGGCTAAGGGTTGAACCGTCTTGATGTCCTTGTCCCCAAGCATCAGAATAAAGTGCTTCTTTATGAACCCTCCCCTCTATCCTGGAGATAATTGGCTTAAGTGGTTGTATTAACTTAATTATCTCCAGGTACAGGAAATATTCTTAAAGAAAATATTTTTTTTATTTTCTTTTTGTTATTTTTTGTTTTTGTTTTTTGAGTAAACCATATAAGAATTTTTTTGAAAATAATATCTAGTATGGAAAGAAAAAGAAATAACGGAAACAAAGCATTTAAAGTTAATAAAATATGATAGAAAGTCGGAACACCTTAAGTGCGGCCTAAAATGGAAATAGGTCAGGGCAGAAATGTATTTTCTGATCACACATGTGATCAGTATAAATGGTATAAATGGTGTATGAAGGTAGAGTATGGAAGAAGTTTTTTTTTTTGTTCTGTATAATTTAGTTTGATATTTTTTGAGAGGGAATTAACACAGGCAAGAGCATATTGGCTTGAGGAACACAAGGTTCAAAGTAATAGAATAAATATAAATGACACTTAACTTTTTATCAATCAATGCTCGGGGATTGAATACTCCATATAAAAGAGGCCAATTGTATCATACTCTTTCAAAATGTTATAGATATGGCATATGTGCAAAAAACTCATTGGATCGATTCAACTAAGAAATTGTGGAGATTTTCTCATTATCCATACGTTTATCAAGATAATATGATGGACGGGAGAAAAAAAAACTAGGAGTAGCGATATTGATTTCTGGTAAGGTTGAGTTTGAGCCGATCTTTGAGGAAATGGATAATTACGGTAGATACCTTATTTTGATATGTAAAATCATTTAACTAATATATACATTAGCAAATGTATATTGTCCTAATTAATCTGCAATAACATTTTTAGAAAAGATAAGGAATAGAATAGATCAAACACAAGGTACACTAATACTGGGAGGTGACTGCAATTGTGTCTTAGACATTAAACTAGATAAAAAGCTGCCACTTCACACAATTATAGATCCTCAAATAAAATATAATTCAGACTTATTTCAAGATTTCAAGATTGCAAAAAACTCATTGTATGATATATGGAAAGTATTACACCCCCAAGATCGGGATTATACCTTTTTTTTCAAACGTACATTGTTCATATGCAAGGATTGACTTGTTCACTAGCAAATTACACTCAATAAATAGATGTATTTCCTCAAAGATGAGCTCAATTACATGGTCAGACCATGCACCTCTGTTTGTAAAGATTAAAAATAATAGAGAATATATTCCTCAAACAACATGGAGAGTAAATTATTTTTTATGTTTACCAGGCCCAGATATGGATAAGATTTTAAAACAAGCTGAGGACCTCTTCGAAATTAATGATAACGGAGAATCTTCAATCTTCTCTGCATGGGGATCCTTTAAATGCTATATGAGAGGGCTATTTATAAAACTTGGCTCACAGATGAAAAAAAGAGGAAAATCTTTATCAATTTTGAATATATCTTTATTTGAACAAGAGAAAATAAATAAAGACAATCCAAACTCAAACACATATAAAAAAATTCTTTCAAAATTCAAAATCAAATTAAAATTAAACTCCAAGAAAAAATAAATAAAAACGTAATGATTTTAAAACAAAATTGATATTTAAATAACAATAAAATTGCTAAACTACTATCTAATAAATAAAAATTTAAAAAGAACAATCACATATTCAAAATAAAGATAAGAAATACAATTATTTTATACCCTAAACAAATTGGAGAAGCATTTAGATCTTACTATGATACTCTAAATAATTAAACAAAAACTAATAGAAATGAGGAAATACAATATAATACTATTAAAGAATATTTGAAAAAAATTAACTTACCTAAAATCAATTACAAAAAATTAGAACAACTAAATAAACCCTTTCCTATTTCTGAAATTCAAAATACAATTGAATGGCTGAAAAATTCCAAAGTTCCAGGACCAGACGGATTCTCAGCGATTTTTTATAAAATATTAAATAAAATAGTTTCTCCTGTGTTACAACATATGTACACAGAGTTTTCTATCTGCAAAATTGTTCCACAGGACTTCAGGCCTATGTTCTCCCGATTCCCAAACTTGGGAAGGACAATGACACGCTGACAAATTATCTACCTATATCATTGATATAGATATTAATATACTTTCAAAGATATTAGCAGAAAGACTGAAAATGACAATTCCTGAAATTATTCATAAAAATCAAACAGGATTTGTTGCAGGAAGAGATATAGTTGATAATACTTGAACATTTTTAAATATAATAGATCATCTAAACAATTTATAAAATACAATCAACCTTCATAGCACTAGATGCTGAGAAGGCTTCTGACAGGGTGAACTGGAAATTCATGGATTTGGTGATGGAAAACTCTGAACAGAAAATCTTACTTATTCATATTATAATGGCAACCAAACTTATAATAGCCAGAAAATGGAAAGTTACTACAGCACCATGCTGGATGGAAATAAAAAATCAAATTAATTATCAAAGACAGATGGAAGAGGCATTCTATAGAAATTCTGGTAAACTCTCCCAATACAACAACATATGGGGAAAATGGATCACTCTATCCTAAAAGAAAAACAAATAACACCCTGAGAAATAGGCATACAAAAGATAAAATATATACTGACTTTAATTGAATATATTATCTCATTATAAGTATCCCAGAATATCTCCGGGTTCCCCAACCACAACGTTCTATCTTACCATCTCTAAATTACCTCTCTCTCCAGTCCTACTTTTTTTTTTTTAAATATTTTTTTTGTATGAATGGTAGTATGAATGAAACATTGGAACATGATTATATACTGTTATTGAACAACACACTCGGAGATACATAAATTCACACTATTACTCCAATGTTAACTACTTATGCAATTAATTTTTTTATCAACATTGTGGTATTGTACTGTAATATATCTATTGTCACTAAAATGTAATAATCATTAAATATAAAAAAAAAACCTTTTCTGTCCCTACCTTATCCTGGTAGCCCGGCCTTAGGCCTCCACACCATAAGCAAAACATTTATAACGTATTGCTCTCTCCTGGTAGTTCCTTTTTTTGTTCTAGCACAGCACATGTGCAGTGCTCCATTGATGTGAAAAGGGCCCTGTACTTGTTCTGTGCAGCACAAGTAAAGTTAATGACATGCTTGCGCTGCATTTGCTTTTGACTTGTCTCTGGTGTCCCCATAAGTGGGATCCCATAAGACAAAAGGGACAGGAAAAAGTATTGCCATGTGTTTGGAGGCTTCTTATGGGATTGTGTAGAGCAAGCTGATTGTAGTGTTGTGTTTTGTGTAAATAGATCGGTTTCAGTTGTGTAGAGTTTGTGGTGTAATATGTGTGGCTAGGATATATTAGGGGGGCAGATTGGAAGTAAATATATACATATATATATATATATGGAAATACAAAACGAAAACAAAATACATAAATCTCCAAAGTTTCTCTGTGTGAGAACAAGTAAAGGCAAAAAATATACTTTTATTATACTTAGTTTGGCTTGAGGGCAACTCAATTTTTCTTAGACAAGTCTCAGAAACTAAACAACTCTCAAAAAAATTTCTCATAGAACTTTTGGGGTTTATTCTAAACCATAACTACTTTATTTTTAATGGAAACTACTATCTGCAAACTAGGGGCACAGCCATGGGTTTGGCTTGTTCCCCTAGTTATGCCAACCTATACCTGGGGTGGTGGGAGGCCACAGTCCTCATTGAAACGATAAGTGGAGGATTTGATGAACATATACTTAATTGGCATCGTTATATAGATAACATCCTTCTGTTCTGGACAGGTTCCATTCCTCAGTTTAAAAATATGGTACCAAAACTCAATAAAAACAACATTGGACTCAAACTCACTCACATTATAAGTGAGGATCAACTTGAATTCCTGGATCTTAAGATCAAGCTATCTTTAGATGGATCAATTACAACCGAACTATACAGAAAACTCACATCCTGTAACAACTTCCTTTACTGTAATAGCTACCATCCTTACAAATTGAGAGCCAGAATTCCATATGGGGAATATTTCAGAGCTAGGAGGAACTGTTCCAGTGAAGAATCTTTTATCAAAGAGGCAATAGAAAAAAAATTCACTTAAAAAAAACGGGGATATCCTAACAAAATCTTAAAAACAGCCTTTCAAAGAGTCTCCAAGATGCAGAGATCAATCATCCTTAGAGATCAGAAAGTTCAACCTAGGTGTATAGGTACTTATCACCAATTTTGGGACCCAGTACACAACATTTTCAAGGAAAATTGGCCACTACTCACCCATGATAAAGATGTAGCTGACAATCTTCCCAAAATACCAAGCATAACTCCACGCCATGCATCCAATCTGCGCAATATTTGAATCCACAGCCATTTAGAACCACCAAAACTACCTCGAACGTGGCTGACAGAAACCAAAGGTGTTGTAACGGCACCCCCAGGCATAAAAAGGGTTAACAGCCATTTAGTAGATCTTCCCTTCCTGAGGACTCCAAGCACTGCAGCAGACACCACAACCACCGCAGACTCCACAACCGCTGTAGCTTAACTGGAGTCTCGCCGTCTTCCTTCCACCCTGTATGAACCTCCAGCATCCAGGACTGTGTGGGGAAGACCGCTCCTCCAATGAAAGCGTAACAGAAGCAAGCTTTCAAAAGAGCTAAGTGATTAAAACGCAGAGCATAGCAATCCCCAGTGTGAATATAGCTGTCCCCTCCAATCACGAGACAAGACTACGTGTTGATGGTCAAGAACAACTCTGTTTACTTGGCACCAAAGGGCTTTCTTTTATGCAGGTTTAACACATACAGGACCGCCCACAGGGGTTTACAGAACAACCAATAAACATGCAGTATACAGTACAAGCACTCCCATACATCTCCTTCCCTCTGCTTGGGAGATAATTGAGTTTCTTACTGTATCTACTCAATTATCTCCAAGCTGAAAAATCTTACTTTTTATAAATTTTTATAACTCCCTGATTTTACATCACATACGAATACAACTTATATTTCTGTGATCAGCATAACTTGGGAGCAACATATGTAAAAATCACATGAATCCATCCAGGGGTTAAAAAGTTAGGTTGAGGTCCCTTTATTATCACTTGCAAGCATGGCTTTTCCTGCCCAAACCAGTTCCCACTGGTCTGGCAGTGTCCCTGGGACAATGCCCTGCTGGAGAACAATGGAGCTGGGGGAGGGGAAGAGCCTCACGTTCCCAGGGATTCAAAGGGGAAGAAAAAGTGTCCAAAAAGTTTCCATGTATCCATACACTGTTTTTAAAAGGGCCAGTACTGCACAATAAAAGTCCATAAGCCCAAATCAGTTCTTAAAGGGCAATACATCCCAGGACCATAGTCGCAGGGCAGGAGGCTAGCAATCAGTCCTCTCCAATGCCCAGTGGCAAATGGAAGTTTGTCACATATCTCCCCTTTTGGGGGAAGACTAACCAGGCACCTGACCTTCTGTCGGTCAGTGCCTACGTTAGTCGATCCACCAACCCACAATAAACAAGTGCCAGAGCAGCCCACCCACAACAACCAGCTACTGCACCTGGGTATCCCTCTGGGGTGATGGGGCAACATGCAGTGGGGACTTGAGGGGCAGAGGCCAGCCTTCTGCTGCTATAGCCTGCAGGACACTAGGCTCTGGACAAGGGACAAAGGGAGGGCAGAGGCCGACTGCACTCTGCCCAGCTGCCAGCTCTTCTGCTGGGGTACTTGGGACATATTCCGGCTCAGTAGCCAGGGGAACGTGGGGTCAGTGGGGGTTAACATTTCCTCTGTTAACCCTGGGGCCAAGTTATGAGTTAGCTGGGGAGGGGAAATCGTACTTACCCCCTCCTCCTGTTGTACCTGTGAGGGTAGTTGGGGATCTGGACAGGCTGTTAAGCATCCCTGTAGGTCAGGCACAGAGACCATGGTCCCATCTGCGCTGTCTGGGAGATCGTGTCTCCCCTTGTTAGGGTAAGCTGCCGCTGGGGAGAGAGGGTGCTGTGCTCCTCTCCCTGAAACACAGGCTGCCGCTGGAGAGGGAGACCGCCTGTCTCCACTCCCATAACATTGTCCTGCTGCTGGAGAGAGAGACCAACTGTCTCTGCTCCCTGTAGGACAAACTCCTGCTGGGGGGGGAGGACGACACATTCGGCCCCCTGGACTTCACACTGCCGCTGGGGAGAGAGGGTGCTGTGCTCCTCTCCCTGAAACACAGGCTGCGGCTGGAGTGGGAGAACGCCTGTCTCCATTCCCGTAACATTGTCCTGCTGCTGGAGAGAGAGACCAACTGTCTCTTCTCCCTGTAGGACACACTGACACTGGGGAGGAAGGATGACACCTTCGGCTCCCTGGAACTCACACTGCCGCTGGAGACTGGGTGTCCATATCCTCAACCTCCACAGTTTTCGCTCAAATACCATTGCCGCACTGTTCTCAGCACTCAACTGGCGCATTACTTTGGAGACCACCTCGTTTGAAGGGTCTGGGCCATAGCAGACCAACCGCCTCTTTACCTCCTCAATGTAAGCGTCACCCTCGTAGATGTATCCGGTTGAGGTGCTCTTCACAGGGCTCTATCCATGCTCGCTCCATGATGCTGCAGGTAGGGATGCTGCGCAGTGGTTAGCGTTGCCCTCAATAACCTCTCATACGATACCAGTGTCTCTGAGCTGCTTCTCTTCGCACTAGGACGCCATGCCACCGCTTGCCACCAATGTAACGGCTACCCAGCCGTTGGAGACCTCCTTTTTCCCGGCAAGTTGCTGTATAGTAGTGGAGTTACTTATTCCCATCCACAAGATCCAAGAGAAGAGTCAGGCATAGCTATTAAAAGAGCAAGGTGCTTATGCATTAAATCTCCTTTGAAGAACGAGACGAGGCTACGTTTTGAAGGGTCAACACTGTACAATAAAAGTCCATAAGCCCAAATCAGTTCTTAAAGGGCAATACATCCCAGGGCCATAGTCGCAGGGCAGGAGGCTAGCAATCAGTCCTCTCCAATGCCCAGAGGCAAATGGCAGTTTGTCACAGGTGTATATCGCTGTGGACATTGCAGAGCATGCAAATATATCAAGCCCTCAAAAACAACACCAAAAAAACATATCAAATAAAGGACTTTGCTAACTGCAATACTGCTAAAATAGTATATCTAATAACGTGCAGTTGCAACATCCAATACGTTGGCAAAACGTATCAAGAATTCCGCAGAAGGATCCTCCAACATGTAAATTCCATCACCAATTTAAAAGTTTCAACACCAGTGGTGAATCATGTGAGAAACCATCATAACACAGATTCATCTAACATTTCCTTTCAAATCCTTAAAAGAAGACATCTAAATACTAGGAAAGGGAACTACAATTTAACACTGCTGAAAAAAGAATCCAGATGGATATATGAATTAAAAACACAGGCACCATATGGATTAAATTAAGAATTAAATTTTACTCAATTTATTCATAATTAATTCATAAAATCTTAATTATAGATTTAAGAACTTAATAAGAGCATCCACACAGATGATGAATAGAAGCAAATAATTGCATGATTTTGCTATTACATGACGAAAAGTCATGATTTTATTAAAGACACGTAGGCGAGTATTGCATATCCCTTTCTTTACTGTCCATCAATAGCAGCAAAGGATATAAACAGAATGAAAAAACAATGAATATACAGTGACATAGGCCCCTCCCTGCACAGGTCCCAGTATAATAGACAGCACTTCCCTTCCATTTCCCTCTTTCTGAAGATGCAACACTATACACAGAGTCCAAAACAGGAACAGCAATATAGTCCAGAGATAAACGAAAATGTAAAACTTCAAACATCAATTAACATGGAAGCACAACTTGATGACTGCCGACCAAACAGTATTCACAGGGAAAGATCGTCACATGCTGAAGCCAGACATTCCACCGGAGTAGATTAGGCTGTGAAAAAATAAAGAACAGGAACCCAAGGGTTAAATAGGTACTTGAGACTGGCATCTAGGCCAGACGAAGCAAGGCCCCACCAGTATCTGCAGAGAAGCAACCAGATAGACCCAAACTGACATAATTACAAAGTCAAATCCCTTCCAACACAGATCCCACTTACCGTACCAATCAAGCGATATGTTTAACCTATATATAGAAATAAACTGGGGGGCGGGGGAAACAAACAAGTCATAACCTGAGTAGTATAAAAATGGGTGGGACAATACTCGCCTCCGTGTCTTTAATAAAATCATGACTTTTCGTCATGTAATAGCAAAATCATGCAATTTTATGACAAGACACGGAGGCTCATATTGCAAGTTTAAAGCTGATCGACTACCGCCACGAACGTACGAGGAACCGGTCTGAAGTAGAATTCACGAAAAATCGATTCCCTCAACCAGTCGCCCATCTTCATGAGGTCCTCCAGGCGCGTGCCTGAAGCCATCATTGAAGATGTCGAGACCCCCCCGATCGAATGGGCGCCGAAAATCGCAGTGTCAATACCGGCTTGAGAGAGTAGCCATTTAACCCAGCGAGGCAAAGTGGTGCTAGTTACGGGTTGAAACGGCGGACGGGTAGATAGGAATAGATGGGGGAAGGATGCTGTAACGGATCGCCTGGCACCCCGACTGGGTACCTCCGTTAATGGATGCTCTTAGCGCTTCCTGAGGACTCCAAGCACTCTGGCAGACACCACAATCACCGTATCGGAGAAGCATATGAATCTTCTCAAGCCTCTGAATGCTGTAGACAGTTGAATAGGAACCATACGAATAGGTTTGCACTCCTAGCAGTCAAACTGGAACAGCATGCAATAAATCCTTCCCCCAATAATGAGACGACACTTCACTTTGAGGGTAAAACAGGAACTCTCGACTGGCTCATCCAGCCTGGCTTTTATTTCCATCTCACACATACAGGCCACATCCAGGGGGAGGCATAAAATAACCAATCCGAGATATGGTACAACCCACACATCCCCTCCCCTTAGCCTGAGAGATAATCCACTTATTATACAGTTTAAAACATAACTTTTACACAATATCTGTAACTTCAAAACCATACATCACAATCACATACAAATGCCCAGCATCCCTGTAGGGCCGGTAGAGAGATCTCGGTCCCATCTCCACCTGCCATCTGTGGGTCTCTCCAGGACCAGTCTATGAGGTCCCCAACTTCTGCAGCTGGTAGTGAAGCAGGGGGTACCTCGGCCACGTTTTCCCAGCTGTAGGCTAGCAGGTCTGTGTCTGCCACCCAGTTTTCCCGGTCTGCGTCCCTGCTCTGCGGCTGGCAGGAATTTAATAGTTCTACATAGTCCATCTCCAGCTCTCATTCCATGGCAGCAAAACGGCGGAGGTCTTCTCCCAGTCCAATAGATCTCAGGCCCTGTATCATCTCACCTCGGTAATGCAAGATAGCCCAGTACCGTGACTCTGCTGGACTGCCGAAGTCGACGTCTTCCGCTAAGGCTTTCCACAACAGGCCAGGGCTAGCGTAGTTCTCCCCCTCTGGCTGGATGCCCTCTGCCCTCCACGTCTCTGGCTGGACAGTGCACCACCACAGTGCCCGGTATGAGGTGTCCAGGCTTAGTTCCCTTTCCACGAGGTACTCGAGTTGTCTTACCTGCTGCCCTCCAGGTTGGTCTCCCAGAAGCGGCATCCGCCAGGCCATTTGTTCCTCCAACCAGTATGCGACACCAGGAAGGAAGCCTCTGAATGCTGTAGACAGTTGAATAGGAACCATACGAATAGGTTTGCACTCCTAGCAGTCAAACTGGAACAGCATGCAATAAATCCTTCCCCCAATAATGAGAAGACACTTCACTTTGAGGGTAAAACAGGAACTCTCGACTGGCTCATCCAGCCTGGCTTTTATTTCCATCTCACACATACAGGCCACACCCAGGGGGAGGCATAAAATAACCAATCCGAGATATGGTACAACCCACACACCCCCTCCCCTTAGCCTGAGAGATAATTCACTTATTATACAGTTTAAAACATAACTTTTACACAATATCTGTAACTTCAAAACCATACATCACATTCACATACAAATCACATATTCAGACTCAGCATACTTTAAACATAAACACTTCCAAAATTCAGGCAAATCCCTCCAGTGGATCAAAAGTTACACGGAAGTCCTTTTATGACCGACCGCAAGCACATTTTCTTGCCCAAAACAGTTCCATAGATTTGGGCTGTGCGGTCGGTCAATTCCTGGCATAAAAACGGCATAGAAAGTCCCATTCTAAGTGTGCCTGTACTTCGACTTTGGTCGAAGTGTCGAAGTGGAATTGATGTTAAGGGTCGGCGGTGTTCGAAGTTAAAATGGCCGCCGTCACGTGGTCCTTTGTCCGATACCGGCCACTTCGACGACTTCGGCAACTTCGGTAACTTCGGTAACTTCGACAGCTTCGACAGCTTCGACAGCTTCGACAGCTTCGACTGTGTCTGAAGTGCCATATACAAAAGTACCAATCTGTCCCCAAAGTATTTAAAGGGCTAGGGACAGTATTATACAATCCACATGCCCAAAAGTAGTTCTTAAAGGGTCAGTACATTATGGTAGCAGTCCATAAGCCCCAATTCAGTCCCTTAAAGGGCAATACCTCCCAGGGACCATAATCACTGGGCAGGAGGCTAGCAACCAGGCTTCTCCAGTTCTCAGTGGCGAGGTTGGTTCCGCCACATTTCTCCCCTTTACCAAATAGACTAACAGGGTATCTGACCTCCTGCCGGTCAGTGCCCTGGTTAATCCAGCAAC
Source organism: Pelobates fuscus (assembly GCF_036172605.1). Lineage (NCBI taxonomy): Eukaryota > Metazoa > Chordata > Amphibia > Anura > Pelobatidae > Pelobates > Pelobates fuscus. Next base: position 116,898,900 of record NC_086317.1, read on the forward strand.
CTACCCACAAAACAGAAACAGCAGTACAGCCCACCCACAATAACTGGTTACTACACCTGGGTAGAGGAGAAATTGGTCCATGTCCAGGTGCCTCACCATGGCTGTGTGGGGGACTGGTAGGCTGCCTTGGTGAGTTGCTAAGTGGGCAGAGACCAGCGGTACTCTGCCCAGATGCCAGCACTACCACGGGAGTAATCGGGTTGAAGCCTGGTTGCTGGAGACCGACTGTCTCCCCTTTAGATACACCGTTCTGCTGCTGGAGACCGACTGTCTCCCCTTTGGCTAAACCGCCCTGTTGTGGGGGGGCAGGACCGACCGTCCCTACCCCCTGTGCTGGAAGTGCAGAGACCACGGTCCCATCTGCACAGGTGTGGGGCTTACAGTCTCCCCCTGGTACATTAAGCTGCTGCTGGGGAGAGGTGGTAACCAGCTCCTCTCCCATTAGAACACTCTGCCGCTGGGGAATGGAGACTGGGCTCTCTATTCCCTGTACATTAATGATCCGCCGCTGGGGAGAGGTGGTAACAATCTCCTCTCCCATGCATACTTCCCGTCTCTGCGGAGGGAGACCGACTGTCTCTCCTCCCAGCACAGAGTCCTGCTGTGGGGGAAAGGGGGCTGGGCTCTCCATTCCCTGCTGGATACTCTGCCGCTGGGGAATGGAGACTAGGCTCCCAATTCCCAACAAATCACACTGCCGCTGGAGAGGGAGGATGGCCCCTTCAGCTCCCTGTAACTTGGGCGCAGAGACCACGGTCCCATCTGAGCTGGTGTGGGGCTTACTGTCTCCCCTTGGTGTGGTAGGCTGCCGCTGGGGAGAGGGGGTAACAAACTCCTCTCCCTTACACACTTTCAGCCGCTGGGGAGCAGGGCTGACCCTCTGTACTCCCTGTAGGCAGGGCGCAGAGACCACGGTCCCATCTGCGCTGGTGAGGGGCTTACTGTCTCCCCTTGGTGAGCTGTGCTGCCGCTGGGGAGAGGGAATAACAAACTCCTCTCCCTTACACACCTTCAGCCGCTGGGGAGAGGGGATAACATGCTCCTCTCCCTGCACCGTAGACTGCCGCTGGGGAGCAAGAACGGCACCTTCAGCTCCCTGTAACGCACACTGCCGCTGGGGATCTGGGCCGACTGCCCAGCATCCCTGTAGGGCCGGTAGAGAGATCTCGGTCCCATCTCCACCTGCCATCTGTGGGTCTCTCCAGGACCAGTCTATGAGGTCCCCAACTTCTGCAGCTGGTAGTGAAGCAGGGGGTACCTCGGCCACGTTTTCCCAGCTGTAGGCTAGCAGGTCTGTGTCTGCCACCCAGTTTTCCCGGTCTGCATCCCTGCTCTGCGGCTGGCAGGAATTTAATAGTTCTACATAGTCCATCTCCAGCTCTCATTCCATGGCAGCAAAACGGCGGAGGTCTTCTCCCAGTCCAATAGATCTCAGGCCCTGTATCATCTCACCTCGGTAATGCAAGATAGCCCAGTACCGTGACTCTGCTGGACTGCCGAAGTCGACGTCTTCCGCTAAGGCTTTCCACAACAGGCCAGGGCTAGCGTAGTTCTCCCCCTCTGGCTGGATGCCCTCTGCCCTCCACGTCTATGGCTGGACAGTGCACCACCACAGTGCCCGGTATGAGGTGTCCAGGCTTAGTTCCCTTTCCACGAGGTACTCGAGTTGTCTTACCTGCTGCCCTCCAGGTTGGTCTCCCAGAAGCGGCATCCGCCAGGCCATTTGTTCCTCCAACCAGTATGCGACACCAGGAAGGAAGCCTCTGAATGCTGTAGACAGTTGAATAGGAACCATACGAATAGGTTTGCACTCCTAGCAGTCAAACTGGAACAGCATGCAATAAATCCTTCCCCCAATAATGAGAAGACACTTCACTTTGAGGGTAAAACAGGAACTCTCGACTGGCTCATCCAGCCTGGCTTTTATTTCCATCTCACACATACAGGCCACACCCAGGGGGAGGCATAAAATAACCAATCCGAGATATGGTACAACCCACACACCCCCTCCCCTTAGCCTGAGAGATAATTCACTTATTATACAGTTTAAAACATAACTTTTACACAATATCTGTAACTTCAAAACCATACATCACATTCACATACAAATCACATATTCAGACTCAGCATACTTTAAACATAAACACTTCCAAAATTCAGGCAAATCCCTCCAGTGGATCAAAAGTTACACGGAAGTCCTTTTATGACCGACCGCAAGCACATTTTCTTGCCCAAAACAGTTCCATAGATTTGGGCTGTGCGGTCGGTCAATTCCTGGCATAAAAACGGCTAAGTCCCATTCGAAGTGTGCCTGTACTTCGACTTTGGTCGAAGTGTCGAAGTGGAGTTGATGTTAAGTGTCGGCGGTGTTCGAAGTTAAAATGGCCGCCACCACGTGGTCCTTTGTCCGATACCGGCCACTTTGCCGACTTCGACAACTTCGGTAACTTCGGTAACTTCGACAGCTTCGACAGCTTCGACAGCTTCGACAGCTTCGACTGTGTCTGAAGTGCCATATACAAAAGTACCAATCTGTCCCCAAAGTATTTAAAGGGCTAGGGACAGTATTATACAATCCACATGCCCAAAAGTAGTTCTTAAAGGGTCAGTACATTATGGTAGCAGTCCATAAGCCCCAATTCAGTCCCTTAAAGGGCAATACCTCCCAGGGACCATAATCACTGGGCAGGAGGCTAGCAACCAGGCTTCTCCAGTTCTCAGTGGCGAGGTTGGTTCCGCCACAGATGCGGAACGGTGTAGCTTAGTGCGCTCCTCATATGCGCGTAGGCAAGCCACCGGGCACAGCGCTGGTGTAGTGGGGAAACTCGGATAAGATACTGACCTAATAGACGTTTTGGTGCAACTGCTGATATTGAAGGTCACTCCTTCTGGGGTGTATGATCTGGCGTTAAAGTCCAGTGCTCGGACATCCAAGACCCTCTTACAGGAGACGAGACAAAACAAACAAACCAGTTTGGCTGATAGTTGTCTAAGGGGGAGCGCGGAGTTAGTGGGCCAAGAAGCGAGGAAGGATAACACCACCGATACATCCCAGGTCGTGGTGTAGCGCGGTCTGGGTGGCCGAGAGAGGCGAGAACCTTTAAGGAGTCGGCACACCAAGGGGTGCTGGCCCGCCGGGCAGCCATCAAAACCCTGGTGTGTAGAGGAGATGGCTGATCGATATAGGTTGATGGTCCTGTATGCCTTACCTGATTCAAAGAGGGAAGTCAGGAACTGTATGACCGCAGTTACAGGAGCTGAAATGGGAGCCATGTCCCGAGCCAGGCACCAACTAGCCCAAGCTCACCAAGCTGACCCAGCCGGGAGCCCATGCCGCTGCCAGTAGGCATCTAGTAGTGTCCGAAACTCCCTGAACCTCCCAGGGTCCCCTGAAATCTGCCACGCCAGCAGCGGGAGGGAGCCCTCCAACCGGAGATGGTGGCAACACCCTATCGGGTCCAGTAGAAGTTCCCGGGAGGGTGGCAACAGCCTGGGATAATCTACTGTCATCCCGAGAAGTTGAAGGAAACATGATTGAGTTTCCCAGAACGGGGTCACCAGGACCAGTTCGGCCTGATATCTGCAAGAGTGTAGAAGCGTGCGAGGGATCATGGAGAACGGGGGAAAGGCATATAGGAGGTCTCCGCTCCAAACCTGCAGGAAGGCATCCACTGCCTCCGCCGCCAGGTCCGGCCTCTAGCTGAAGAATTGTGGGAGCTGGGTGTTGAGCCGGGAGGTGAATAGGTCTATAGCAAAAGGTCCCCAAAGAGACGATTTACTGGAGAACACGTTCGTGTCCAATTTCCAGTCACTGGCATCCGATAGATATCGTGAGCCCCAGTCCGCCTGGCAGGTATTCCGCTTGAACCACCAGGTCCCGGGCTAAGCAAAAATCTCAAAAGTCTTTTGCCAATCTGGCCAGAACTGCAGATTGAGTACCGCCCAAGTGGTTGACATACCTCACCGCTGATACATTGTCCATGCAGAGGTGGATGCATGTATGGGCTTGGTCCCTCGCGAATCTGCGGATCGCGAAGGAGCCTGCTAAGAGCTCCAATGCGTTGATGTGGAGTCGGGATTCGGATTCCGACCAGCGACCCCCTGTCGCCACACCCTCACAATGAGCCCCCCAGCCATGGAGGCTTGCATCTGAGTCGATGGTGAACTCTGGCATGGAGCCGAAGATTGCCCTGCTGTTCCAAGCAGATAGGTTATGGATCCACCATCGCAATTCGTCTTTTGTCTCTTTGTCCAGCGATACCAGGTCCGCGTAGCATGCGCTGGACCTCAGGTGAGCTATTTTTAAGTGTTGCATCGCCCGGTAATGGAGCGGACCCGGGAACACAGCCTGAATGGAGACTGCTAGGAGGTAAGTTGTGGTCGTATGAGAGCCATGTGGAGCTCCTTGCGTATTGAACAAGTCTTGGACCCGGGAAGGCTCAAAGTGGCCACCTCCGTATCCACTAGGAATCCCAAGAATTGGCAGGAGTCAAGCACGACTTTTCCTGGTTGATAATGAAACCCAGGCGGGAAAGCAGGTTCATTGCCAGCCGCAGGTGTGTCATGAGTATGTCGCGATCCTGGGCCATGAGCAGGATGTCGTCTAGGTATATGATTAGACGAATGCCTAGACTGCGTAGCCAGGCCATAGCTGGGCGCAGCAGTTTTGTGAAGCACCATGGTCATACTCACCTGGACTGGGAAAGGAGGATCATACTCACCTCGGATCCCAGACGCATTACCATCATCATCACACGAACAGTGCTGTTTCCCTGAAGTGAGGCTCGAGGAGGAACGCACTGTGGCACGCACGCCATCCTCCCCAGCGTTCAGAATCTGGGTGACAGGATCACGAACAACATCTGCATCCATCCAAGCCTGTGTATAAGGTTGTTTTGCGATTTTACCCTTAATTGACTGGTACATACACTGTGGATTTGTTTTTAACTTTATGTTTTGATTTTATTCTTAACAATTGGTAATAAACCATGCCTTTATACTCTCATATGTTTTTAGCGATATATTTATATATTGCTTACAGAAACCAGTTTTCTGTACTGGATTTGCTTGATCTTAATGAGTAATATATTTGTTTGATGATAGTGGATACATTTTGAGCAATTTTAAACCGTTTGGTTATTGTATCTTTTATCCTTATAAAAGTATAATATTTGGCAAGAAGGTTACATTTACCCTAGATTATCTCTCTGACTAGGGTTAAGGATACCTTTGCCACACAGTCATCTTTAAAGTTATACTGGATTGTTAAAGTCAAACTTCTAAGATATTTATGTGAATATATTTACGGAAATCTTATAGTTTGCCAGTTCTGACAAAATCTCCTCACTTCTGCACTTTATTCATTCTACTAGTAAGCTCCTGGACAACTGTTACTATTCTATATAGTATCTATACCCCATATATACTGTTTTTTAGGTTTCTGGTAAATCCCTACATTTTTCCAGTTATGGAGCTTTTTCTACATGGTCTGATTCCCTCTTCCTTCTACATACTCTATACGTAGATAGCAGTTTTTTTTCTTTTTATTATAATCTATGCTTGAATTCCGGTTAGATGAGGCTATGGAAATTATGACATCACTAGATTAAACTCTTCAGTGGTTTCACAAAAAATCCTTATTGACCTAAATCTACGCCCTATGCATCCTAAATGAACTAACTTCCTTTCTCTTATTTGAGATCGTGAAGTGTTACAACTTCCAGTGATACATTGTAGTGTACAATTGCTATCAAAGTATTTGATACTATTGGATTATTCACTACTACTAGATCATATGGAGATCTTGAGACATATTTTCGAACAATCCATTTATAAAGAAGTAGCTTTAACAAGCATCAGCAAAAATATGTATCGGTTCTAATTATACTTATGAATTGCATTTAAATGTGAGAACATGAAGAAACAAAACGATCTTTTGTTAAATAATTGTTAAATAATGATGAAAAGAGTCGTTATTTTATTATTAATATCCTTTACTATTCACACAGTTTTCTTTTTATGCTAGTATTCCCAAACACAGATAAAATAATATCATCAAGGGTTAATCCACAATGTAGTGTCAATTAAGACACAACCCTCTCCACTCCTATTGGACCATTAAATTCAGAATGACCTATCATGGTAGAGAACAGAATTTTAAACCATGATACTTACCTGTGCTGGGTTCCCCCCTCTGATGTACTGACAGGTGAAATGCGCTTGTCAAGGGCTCAGGTAGCACGATTACCAAATCATAGATGTCAAGTATGATACTACCACATACTGACCATTTGTATGCAACTCACACCGTCCATTGACATTCATTGAAACTCCACTCTAGCCAGCTCAAATTTGAAGGGCAATTTCTAATCTGCGACTGTGCCTTCATTGTTAATATTTCAGAGACATACTATACATCAAAATGTAGGTCTGGGTCTTGTGATTCTCACAATATAAAGCTCTTCACTGTAGGATTTATAGTTTTTAAGATACGACCGTTTGAAGATGGCAACCGCCAAAATGCTCTGACCTGTGCCAGGCTGCAGCAGCAAGTGATGTCATAGACAGGGCCTTTTGTACACCTGCTAATGCATTTATAAATGTATGTTTTAATGTAACTGTGAAGCACTTTGGGCAACAACGTTGCAATTAAATGTGCTATATAAATAAATAATAACAGTTACTCCGCCCACTCTAGTTGTAGACTACAGGTGGAGGCAAGAACACTTCACACAATTTCCCCAGAAATTGTAGCTTTTCTAGTTGGTAGATAATACCGCAAAATAACTGCGGAGATATTTAGTTAACACAGCCGATTAATTATTCAGCAACTCTCTATGTACTTTGTTTCTCTTATTATATTTTGGTTGGACTGGGAAAGGTGGGCTAACAGTGAGAGAGTAGCTTTTTGGGTAAGGGGTGCCCTCGAAGGCACATTAGTCTGATTTTCTATCAAGATCAGGGGTATCTATATTTACTCCTTTCCCAACTCTCTACTGCCTTTACAATACTATCCAGTATTATACAGTTTTTGTTCCATGACTAAATAAGGCACTCACTGCTAATTTATGCACTGCGTTGCCCTTACAGTTGAATAGAGTTTGTAAATATTTTTAGAATTATTTTATTTATTCACACTTTACTTTAATTATTTTAAACTAAGTACAATAAAAGTAAAATGTTAGCATTTGCTTGTTCTCACACCGATAGACAAACTTTGGAGATTTATGTATTTTGTTTTTGTTTTGTATTTCCATTTGTATTCACTATTTAGGGGTTACCTCCCATTTTTTTGTTAGTAATCTTCAAGTCTCTATCTTCACATTGGCTCCCCTCTTTTTGTTTTTTTCGAAGTACTTTCACATAGAATATCCAAAAGTATATATATGTTATTATTATTTAACAAACAAAAAAAACGTTATGCCCTCTTTCCCTTCTTCTTACCTTTTTCTCAGGGAGGGGAGCCATTGCAAGTCCTCATGGTCCAATGAGGCGAGTAACTCCTCTGAGAGGCATAGTTTATATCTCGGAGCGTTGCCATGTTAACCCATGGAAACACTCTGAATTGCCCAGCTTGCAGGAGGAATGTTCAGCACCCTGGTCATCCTCTCTGTTGCAGTGATGTGCCTGTAGGTCATTGAGGGAGATATTTGATAGCGTTGGCCTTGCATGGATCTCCCATGTTGGCCTCAGCCCAATGCCATCATTGCCCTACCGGGCATTTGCCTGGAAACTACTAATCAGAATGGCTACCCATCAGAATCCATCAAAATGATTTTAGGAGATGCAGTGACAAGCTTTCAATGAAATATATGCACCTTTGCTTTATAACACCCTTAGAACAGAATATTTAATAGCTTTGTGCATGGTGAGACTATTTGGATCGACAGGAACATTTTTACTGAAAATATAAAATATATTGTGGCGCCCCAATTTCAGCCATATGTCAATTTACTTGGTAGAATTTTAGTACTGAAAATACAACTCAGGAAGAGCCGGTGGTCCAGCTCATTGGCCAGTATTCCCGAGCAGGAGTTTCTAACCATCACTGAGATGCAGAGGAGGAGAGTGGTGTTCGGGGTTTGACTCCTTGCAATAAAGGGGTTCCTGGACACTCTGTATTAATTATAGTGGTTGCTTTAAACATAAAATAATTACAAGTGAGGTTTTTCTTTCATGGGGAAACAAATTATAGTCTTGTTGATATGTGGAATGGACGTGGAAGTGAAGATTGGGCAATATTGAGGATTATGTAATAAAATAATTTTCTAATGAATTTTTTAAATATATTTTCAAATTAACACAATACACAGAGCATATTTTGTAGCATAAAATTGAAAGGTCAATTTAATTATTTGCTTTTGTATATAGTTAAATGTCTATATATTTTTTTTTTCTACCACCCTTTCCTCTTTATTATAATGTCAACGAATAGTGATCTTTCTTTTGTCTCATTTTGTTTGAACAGGTGCCTCAGAGGCAGGTTCAGACACTGAATCAATTTTAGTTTGCAAATAGATGTGTGGATAGAAATTCTACAATTATGAATAGGGATTAGCAGACATGTCTTGAATTGTAAAGACTTTAAAATTATACTCCTAAAACACAGAATAATACTATACTGTGCTGGCATGTCATGATTCCCTTTTATTCCAGACGTTTGGTCCTTAAGGGGTTAAAGGATAACATCCCCAATGCAAACTTGTTTTAGAGTGTATTCATATGGTAGAGCAAGCATGTCAAACTTGCGGCCCACAATGACTATTTTTGCGGCCCATCTGCCATGGGACAGCTTTGTGCTGTGGATGTGACCAGCTACAAGACAGGAAAGATCTTTCCTGTCTGCCCTACCATGGCCAATTGCATGCTCCGGTGGCTGCAAGAGCACTAAGCATTAGTCAATGCCGGCCGCCAGATATGCACATACAGTGTGTGAAGTCATATCTGCCGGCTGCGCAGCAGCGAGCAGAATGTCTGTCTGTCTGCAGAGCAGGCCAGCCACTCCCCCTTCCCTCCTGCTCACAGTGCCAGCGGAGTGTCTATCCGGCTTGAGCAAAGAAGAGCAGAGCTGGAACTGGAGTACGGGCAGCTCATCTTAAGGTAGAGGACCTTCCTGTGTTAACAGGGCCGGATTTTCCTATAGGCTAACCAGGCTTCAGCCTAGGGCCTCAAGATCAAGAGGGGCCTACATTCAAATTGTTAGCAAAATTAAAATTACACTATTCTATAAACAGTGAACACTAAAACACTGAACCGAAAATAAGGAGAAATTCTACGCATATGACATGACCAGTGGCGTACTAGGGAGGGGCGGGGGGGCGGTCCGCCCTGGGTGCCACTTACTAGGGGGGTGCCCGGGGCAGACTGCAATGCCCCTCCTGCCGCGATCGCCGAGACCGGGGGTCTGCAGCTCCGCAATGTGCAGAGCTGCAGACCATGGAACTCGCGTGCACTGCCCAATCAGAGCGTTGCCGCGGGTTACCACGGCAACGCTCTGATTGGGTCTTGCGAGATCCATGGTCTGCAGCTCTGCAGAACTGCAGACCGGAAATGAGGGCCACCGGACCACCAGGCAGCCCCCACTGGACCACCAGGGATTTAAGGTAATTTTTTTTAGTTACCCCCCCTCTCCTCATCACCCCCTCTCTCTCACAATCACCCCCCCTTCTCCACATCACCCCCCTACCTCTCACAAACACCCCCCCTCTCCTCATCACCCCCCTCCCTCTCACAATCACCCCCCCTCCTCATCTCGACTTTTTTTTTATTTATTATCCGTGCCACATTTTTTATAAAGGTTAGTACCAATCACAACATGTTTCATTTAACATATTGATATATATCACAGTAATGATGTATTTTATTGTCTCTCATGTAATTTACAAACGTAAAAATGGGAGGTGAAAGGGCCTCATAAGTGGAATAGCCTAGGGCCTCTTTTCATCTAAATCCGGCCCTGCCTGTGTAGTGTGTTAAATTGGGGAGGAGGGAGTGTATTAAATTGGTGGAGGGAGGGGGCAGTGTATTAATTGAGGGGAGGGATGTTTGCAGTGTATTAGAGTTGTGGGAGGTGGGGACTGTGTGTTAAGTTGGGTGAGTGAGGGCAGTGTATTAAATTAGACTGTTGGGAGTGGGGGCGGTGTATTCAATTAGATTGGGGAGAGTGGGCGGTGTATTAGAGTGGAGGGAGGGGGAATTGTATTAGAGAGGGAGCGGGGCTGCGGGAGGCTGTGTATTAGAGAAGGGCAGTGTATTAGATTGGGGAGCCATTGTATTAGATGGAAGGGCAGTGTTTAGAGTGGGGAACAGGGCAGTGTATGAGTTGAGGGAGGGAGGAGAGGCAGTGTATTGGATTTGTGGACAGTGTATTGGATTTGGGAGCAGTGTATTAGATGGGGGGCAGTGTACTAGAATAGTGGGAGGGGACTGTGTATTAGATTAGGTCTGCATGGAGGTGCTGAACACTCCTCATGGAGACACTGATTGGTCACGTCGATTTTTACTACACATGCATGATAGCCTCCCAATGCTTTCCTATGGAAAAGCATTGGATTGCCTGAGATCATCAAGTTTGATGATCTCAGTCAAAGTGAAGAGCACACTCATAGGACTTCAAAATTAACAACATCATTTGTTTATTACAGGTGTTTAATAGCATACATTCACCATTTCAGTCCCATTGCCAAACCTTTCTTACTATGTCAGGGTAGTTGGACTGAAACATTGGTTGTATGCAAATGCACATCTCCTTAAAATAAATTTGCTATTTTGTTTACTTTGAAGCCCTAGGAGCATGAGGACATCCAGTGTCAGTTAGGCAACTTTTTTGTACTGCACTTTTCTAAATAAACCTATGTTTCTATGAAAGTTTCTGTTTTTTTTTTTGCCACCCACATACACTTAAACCTTGTTTATTTGGCCCGTGTAAGCCTTTGAGTTTGACATGCTTGTAGTAGAGCAAAAAAATGATTGTTGCTTGTACACAATACATTTGTAAAATGGCTTTAAAGTATGAATTCATTTACGTCCACTATTAAGTTGATCTTCATCACTAAGAACTTTAATATGAAATGTACTTTTCTGAAAGTAAAAAAAAAATTGTCTATATTGTAATAGTAGTATTTTTGCCTCAGGTGCCACGGGTGCCACGGGTGCAGTGTTTAGGTGACCAGCAGGAGGGCAGCGCATATTGTGACACACAAAAGGGGTCGGAGGGAGAAAGTGACATACAAACGGGCTTGGGGGTAAGGTAACACATAAAGAGGTTGTGCAAGAGCCACACAGGGACTGTGGGAGGTGACGAACAAAGGGACCGTGAAAGAGAGAGACACACACAAAGGGGCTGGAGGAGGAAGATAAACACCAAAAGACTTGGGGAGAGGAAGACACACAAAGGGGTTGTGGGAAGAGACACAAAGGGACTGTGGGGACACATAAAAGGTCCGGGGGTGAAAGCAACAAAAAAAGGGACTGGGGTAGAATGTGACACAAAACAGGACTGGGGGAAGAAGGAAACACACAAAGGAACTGGGAGGAATGTGACACATAGAGAAGCTGAGTGGGAGACACACAAAGGTATTAGAGGAGAAAGATACAAAAACAGGGTGCAGGGAAGAGACACACAATGGTACTGGGGTGAGAAAGAGACATACAAAGGGTCCTGAAGGGGAGAAAGAGACACACAAAGGGACTGTTTGGGGAGAAAACACAAATTGGCTGGGGTGAGAAGAAAAGAGAAACACAAATGGGGTGGGGGAGAAAGAGACACACAAAGGACTTGGAAGGGTAGAAAGAGATCCACAAAGTAGTTGAAGGTGAGTAAGAGATCCACAAAGGATATTGGAGGGAGCAAGGGACCCAAAAAGTGACATGGGGAAATAAAATACACACAAAGAGGCTGGGGGGAGTAAGAGACACACAAATGGGGGTCAGTAAGAAACACACAAGAGGGTGTAAGACTGAGAAGCCTTGAGTATAAGGAGCGGCCTTGTGGAATAATTTACATAGCAAAATTCAGTCAATCGAGGAGAGATTGCAGATATGTATGTGAACAGGCTCCTTTAATGAGGAATGATTCTTATTATTCAACTCTGATACACTAAACTGACAGAAGACTGTATTGCACAGAAACCAGGCATATGCCTAAGAAAACAAACCTGGTGGTGGGACCAAAGGTTTTGTTTTGTGATAGTTCAGGAGGAGCAAACATAGGGTTTCTTCAAAGATGTAAAGCTATTTTTAACAGTTGGCAAAATAATATTGTTCCTTCCATTTAATGCCATGCATATGCCACAGAGATGGATGTATGGGGAGCAACTTAAAGGCATTTGAAATGTAATTTTTGTTTTCCTAGCCAGCCTGCCTTTCCTCCCTTCAAGATTGCTTGTATAGCATTGTCTACTGTGGCCTAATGCAGTCACATTTTTTCTGACAAAATTAGAGAATTCAAGCTAGGTATGAGGAGCTAAGAGATTTTTGGTTTGTATGAGGGTGTATACTGTGATTTCGTCTACTAAGGTAGCTTGCATGTTGTTATTCTTGTGTACTAAATGGCAGTGCTATCTGACCTGTGTGAAAACCCTTCGTGAACCCCATGATTAGAAAGTCTACTAAACATGTAGAAGGGCGAGAATTAAGCTAGAATGCCAGTGTGTCAATGTTTACTTCGGTCAGTAATTCTTTAGGAGGTGATTTGTGCACATGGCTTTTGTGTGTACTCTGAAACAGATAGAGCAGACATGCAACAACCTGCCAGCACTGAAACTGCAGCTACCTGCTTTGAAATTATTGCATATCTGTGCCTTACCCAGAAACACTACCGGTCAGTGCAATTTGTCTTTCAGTACTTTGTGTTCTGGTCTGTTGTAATCAGCAATAGTTTGTCTCATAGTTCGTAAACTGGGCTCATTAGGACACAAATTGGTTGGATGGCACAAGATGGTGGTTTAAGGCCAGCAAAATGGGGGCAGAATAAATCCAGATCCAACTGGCTCCATTTATTGAATTGTGCACAGGCTTCAACTTCCTTAGCTGATAAATATTTATGGTAGTCATAAAATGTGTATTTACTACACTTGTATTTAGTTCTTCTTTACGGTGAGGGAAGTTTGAGCATATGACTCCATTAAATAGCCCTAAAGCTAAGTTTGGCTGTGCAGCTATGGGCAAATTCTGGTATTGTCAATTGGTCAATTGTTTGTTCAGTCTGGGGTCATTGGCATTTAGGACTTCTGACAGGTCTCTGTAGCAGTAAGCCTTGTTTTCTACCAAGTATTATGTTGTGATTAGTCAAAAAATTTGATGAATGTCTTTCCCTTCCAGGATGTCTTTCCTGATATTCAGGGGGAACTAAATGTGCCAGTGTGATGACATGTGTAGAGGGAGCCTGTGTTGTAAGTCTGTGTTGATAGCGTGTTGATGTCATTACCCTAAATGGTGGGATGTGCATAGTTCAGTACCTGGTAAACATTTGGAGGGTTAACAAGTGAAGCACTGGAAGATTCCAATGTCTCTAGTCTGTGATTAATAGTATTTTTGAGAGAGAATAAAGGTTATCATGGCAAACCGTCTATGCCGCCTCCTTGTGTTCTGGTCGTAAGCTGTGGATTATCGGAATTAGTGACCATAAATCTGTACAGCTCAGCCTTTCTTACTGTAGCTTGGAACGGTATGCCCTTATGCCTTCGTTCGGGTGAAGTTCATGATTTTCGATCAGTGTGCTTGGACTGGCAGGGGTGGGTGGTCTAGCAGGCATGCTGGGGTTGAATTAATCCTCTCCTTCCTCGAAAGCATGAGACATTTTACGACAAATAAAATCGCAAAAGTATGTAATGGAACAAGTTAAACATGCCACCCTAATTCAACTGGCGTCTTACGTAGTGTCTGTCACAGTGTAATACCCACAGAGTTCAGGACAGCAAGAAACAAAACAAGGAAATAACATATAACTGAGCCCTAGAATGGCCTGACTTAACAGAGAAAAAGTGTAGTCAGTAACGAGCCGATGTCAGGGTAAGAGAGAGATAGCGAAAAATAGAACTAGCCAGAGTCAGGTACACTGTAATCAGATCAGACAGGCAAGCAACACAGGAAAAAGTTAAGTGTACAATATAGCCACCAAAAAACTTTAGCTTATTAAAGCAGTCGTAATGTATAGATCATACCTTTGCAGCCTCACTGCTTAATTAAATCTGCCATTTAGGAGTTAAATCACATTTGTTTCTGTTTATGCAGCCCTAGCCACACCTCCCCAGATTGTGATTGACACCGCCTGCATGAAAACAAAATAGTTTTGTTTTAAATCAAATGTAACTTACTTTAAAAGTTGTTATTGTCTGCTTTGTAAACTGAACGTTACATATACGTTACATATAGGAGGCCTGCAGGGTCTAGCAAGCTACTAACAGAGCAGAAGATAAGAAATTCTAAATGAAAGCAAATGTGCAACAAAGGAAGTGTAAATATTAGATGACTCTTTACTTGAAGTGTTTAGGAAGGCTGTGACAGCCACAAGCAGGGAAATATCTATAAACAAAGGGATTTAACTTCTAAATGAAAGAAGTTGAGCAGTGACAGTGCAGGGCAGGAACTATAAACCAATACTGTTTCGTTAAGATAATGTTTTTTGTTGACTATAGTGTCCTTTTAAAGAGAAATGCAGAGTCAGTAGCAAAGCCAAGATCAATACCTGATTATACCAAAATAGGAACGCACTAAAGTGTACTGGGACAGACATCTCAATAGGGCACAGTTTTCAGGCCTATTGAGGTTTAAATAACTTACTGTTACTTGTGATTGGTCCAGTCATGCCTGTGCCCCCAAAACGTGCATTCATAGGGGCGTCAGAATGTTGTAGACCAATAGAAGCCTGAAACTACCTGTGGCTGCCATTGCCACTTTAAGAATGTCATTGCGCTTTGAGCAGTGCTCTTAATTATATGCAGCAAGCCGCACGACATTTCGGTACGGTTGGCACGAGTGGCCCATTCAGGATGTGGAGAGATCAAGCCTCCCACAACTCATGTGGATGAAGGAGTGCTGGAGCCACATACAGCTCGAGTGGAGAACCCAGGCCAGCTCCTAATTTGATTAAGTACTGCTACAGAGCTAAGTAGTAAATAATTAGCTAAATTATGAAAAGGTGAGACACTAGTGCTTGCCAAATGACTGGGGAAGGTGCTATCTCTGATTTGGCTCTGGGGCCGAGCCACCAAACCATGTGGTGGGAATGTTGGTCTCTCTGTGACATGTAATATAAGTGGACATGACTGGTGAGGCCCTGACTATAAACCCAAGCTGCACCCATAGTTTAGCCCTACATGATAGATGCAAGATTCTATTTATGAGTTGGTCCGATGGGTGAGTATTTCTGCATGAGGATGGGTTGGACCATTAATTAACTTAATTTTACTATTAAACAGCACCTTTAACCTGTTAGTCTGTTTATCTGACCATATGTATAATTAGAAAGGGAATGCAACATAATTAGAAAGGTCATATTTTGGAGAAATTTAGTACCTTGCACTATTAGTTGTATGAGTCATAGGAGAAGTCTGAGCAATTGTAATATGGGAACCTAAAAAGACCAAAGGCAAAAATGGGTATTTAGCCATTATGTGTAACCTTTTTTAATCGATTGAAGACTATTACAATCCTGTATTGATATGGACTTAACTTGCAGAATACAGGTGGTAGATTTGGAATGTTAGCAGCCCTAGAGAACAGGGAAATAAATTATGCTCTCCATAACTAAATGTGTGGTATTGTAAATACCTGATTAATGTGGGTAAACAGTGAATCTACTGTGACTCTTCCTGTGAATGATGTCAAGATGACTTAGTAACAAATATCCTACAATAAATAATAAACATGTATAACATGTGAACAATACAAAAGGTGCTCTGTGTACTATACAGCACTTAATAATAAAATATGTCTATTATATATGTGTAGCAGCTCAACACTCGTGTAAATAACCCAAAAATACACATCAATGATAAAACCAATGAAGTTAACTAGGTGGAGAATACCACCAAAAGTTACTTAGTGGAGCACTAAATAAGGATACACTTACCTCTAAGAAATTGTGGAGGTGTAAAATAGCGCTAAATAAGGATACACGCACCTCTGGGAAATTGGAGGAGGTGTAAAATAGCGCTAAATAAGGATACACTTACCCCTAGGTCTTTATGTTTTTACTTTATATTTTCAGAATATACCTCTTTTGTCATTTTACACCTCCCCCAGTTTCCTAGGGGTAAGTGTATTCTTATTTAGTGCTCCACTAAGTAACTTTTGGTGGTATTCTCCACCTAGTTCACTTTATGTATACAATTATTTCCCATGGATTGTAATATTAAAATCATTGGTTGTGAGTTGGCTTGACTGAATTATGTTCTAAATGTACTTGTGGTTTATTGAATACTTGTCACATAAGATGTGTGCAATGCCCCAAATGAGGATTGGAACTTGTACTGGCCCAATTGTGGGCCTGATGATACCAGATAGAGGTAAACTTGACTTATGTTGATTTGAAAGGCCAAATGAGGGCCTGATGTTCAAGTATGGCATTTACAGGTTATGCAAGATGTGTCAAAGTCCCAGGACCTATGAGAGGTTGGATGTGACCATATGGAAATAAACGTAACACGTTGTATTTGAAGAACCCCAAAGTTGTGACTATAGCAACCATTTTCTCATTCTCTTAGTTTCAGGAGAAGGCTTCAGTGTTTAACCCCTTAAGGACCAAACTTCTGGAATAAAAGGGAATCATGACGTGTCACACATGTCATGTGTCCTTAAGGGGTTAAGCATTGGACTGAGGAGCGTTGATAGGCTGAGAACATCAGCTGTCACTCTCAGTGTATCAGTGTGACCAATGCAAGTTTTTCTAATTGTATCCTAATTGTATCAGCTGATAATCTCTGGGCCATAACCACCCACATGTTAGAGAATACATGTAAACTGGTTATATCAATATTCTTTGAAACTTTCCAGCACATGGCTGCCCAAACTATTATTATAAGGCCAGAAGTGTTACTTTAAGGGTGATCCACTACTAGATGATTGATTTCATTTTGGTGTTTTATATGTATCAGGTGACAGAATCACCTTGTCACTGACTTTTAATCCCCTCTCTCTTCGCAAGTCAATATATGAATATACAGGTGATACTCGAAAAATTAGAATATCGTGCAAAAGTTCATTTATTTCAATAATGCAATGTAAAAGGGGAAACTAATATATGAGATAGACGCATTACATGCAAAGCAAGATAGTTTAAGCCATGATTTTTCATAATTGCGATGATTATGGCTTACAGCTCATGAAAACCCCAAATCCACAATCTCAGTAAATTAGAATATTGTGAAAAGGTGCAATATTCTAGGCTCACAGTGTCCCACTCTAATCAGCTTAGTAAGCCAAAACACCTGCAAAGGGTTTTTGAGCCTTTGAATGGTCTCTCAGTCTGGTTCATTAGGAATCACAATCATGGGGAAGACTGCTGACCTGACAGTTGTGCAGAAAACCATCATTAACACCCTCCGTAAGGAGGGAACGCCTCAAAAGGTAATTGCGAAGGAAGTTGGATGTTCCCAAAGTGCTGTATCAAAGTACATTAATAGAAATTTATGTGGAAGGGAAAAGTGTAGAAGAAAAAGCACATGCAGCATGGATGACCACAGCCTGGAGAGGGTTGTCAGGAAAAGGCCATTCAAATGTGTTGGGGACTTTCACAAGGAGTGGACTGAGGCTGGAGTCAGTGCATCAAGAGCCACCACACACAGACGGATCCTGGACATGGGTTTCAGATGTCCTATTCCTCTTGTCAAGCTGCTCCTGAACAACAAACAAAGTCAGAAGCGTCTTACCTGGGCTAAAGAAAAAAAGACCTGGTTTGTTGCTCAGTGGTCCAAAGTCCTCTTTTCTGATGAGAGCAACTTTTGCATCTCATTTGGAAACCAAGGACCCAGAGTCTGGAGGAAGAATGGAGAGGCACACACTGCAAGATGCTTGATGTCCAGTGTGAAGTTCCACAGTTTGTGTTGATTTGGGGAGCCATGTCATCTGCTGGTGTTGGTTCACTGTGCTTCATTAAGTCCAGGGTCAACACAGCCATCTACCAGGAGATTTTGGAGCACTTCATGCTTCCTTCCGCTGACTTTATTTTCCAGCAGAACTTGGCACCTGCCCACACTGCCAAAAGCACCAAAGCCTGGTTCAATGACCATGGGATTACTGTGCTTGATTGGCCAGCAAACTCGCCTGACCATTGCCAAGAGAAAGATGAGAGACATGAGACCGAACAATGCAGAAATGCTGAAGGCCGCTATTGAAGCATCCTGGTCTTCCATAACACCTCAGCAGTGCTACAGGCTGATAGCTTCCATGCCATGCCGCATTGAGGCAGTAATTGCTGCAAAAGGGGCCCAAACCAAGTACTGATCCATATGCATGCTTATACTTTTCAGAGGTCCGATATTGTTCTATGTACACTCCTTGTTTTATTGATTGCATGTAATATTCCAATATACTGAGATTGTGGGTTTGGGGTTTTCATGAGCTGTAAGCCATAATCATCGCACTTATGGCAAATCACGGCTTGAACTATCTTGTTTTGCATGTAATGCGTCTATCTCATATATTAGTTTCCCCTTTTACGTTGCATTACTGAAATAAATGAACTTTTGCACGATATTCTAATTTTTCGAGTATCACTTGTAGTAGTAAATGAAATACTCCTTTTTTTGTGTCTGTTTTGTATGTGTTTTTGCCAGAACAAAGGCTGTTATTATTCCATGAATCCTAATGACAAAGTGGAAGTCTTTCAGTGTAGAATCTGTTTAATTTATCACTAGTGTGACATTTGACAAACAGACACATTAAATCATTGTTGATTCAACCTTGAGTTAATCTGGACATGAACAGAACATTCAATTATTTACCAGCTTTTTTTTTTTTTTTACTAAATCTATAACTGTTTCACTTTGCCCTAATTATCTTTCTGTACAAAAGATACATTTAGAAGCAGTATGTTTTACTGATGTTAACAGCCAACATTTATCATTTTTCTGCCCTAATATTCTTGTAGACAAATGCAAAATATAATAAGGATTGATGTGTCAGGTCCTCTAATTTAAGCTTGGGTTGTAAAAGTAATTACTAAAACATCAAACTCTTAAAGCACCACTAAAGTCACCTGTGCCATTTCAATTCAATGACGTGGCCTAGCTGCAGTGGTCCTGTTTTTTTCTACCCAGCTTTGTTAAACTTTGAATTTTGAACTTTGAAGTTTTTTGGAAGCTGTACTGTCAATATGAATATAACTTGGTTACATGATGTGGGAGCAGGGTGTCGCTGGGGAGGGTAGAGGGGGCCATAGCCCCCCTACATCATGCTGTGCCCCCCCAAATGCAGGCACCGTATCACACATCAATGTGTTTTTTTTTGTGTGTTTTTTTAACAATCAGTGATGGAGAATAATGAATCCTCCATGCAGGATAATAAAAAAAGAAAGAACAAAAAACACATTGTGGCGGGGCTCACCGTGTGGTGGGTGCAAGGCTAAATAAAGGGGGGGGGGCTAAAAGCGTCATTGGTCAGGGTAACTGCTACACAGGGATGGGGGAAGCAGGAAGGATTCCCTGCTTCCTCAACATCCAGACTCCAGGATCTGCACTGCCTCCACTCCCACCCATAATGGACAGAGGTAACTGTGTGTGTGTGTGTGTGTGTGTGTGTGTGACTGTCTGCCTTTGTGTGTGTGGCTGTGTGTCTATGTGTGACTGTAACTGTGTGTGTGTGTGTGTGACTGTCTGCCTCTGTGTGTTTGGCTGTCTGCCTCTGTGTATTTGACTGTCTGCCTGTGTGTGCTTGTAACTGTGTGTGTGTGTGTGTGTGTGACTGTCTGTCTGTGTTTGAGTTGTTATGTGCCTATGTGTGACTGTAACTGTGTGTGTGGCTGTGTGTATGACTGCATCTGTGTGGCTGCAACTGTGTGTGTGTGTGGCTATGTGTGTGTGACTGTCTGCCTCTGTGTGTGTGGCTGTCTGCCTCTGTGTGACTGTAACTGTCTGTCTGTGTGTGTGTATCTGTGTGTGTGTGTGTGTGTGTGTGTCTGTATGTGTGTGCCTCTCTCTGTGTGTGACTGTGTGTCTCTGTGTGTGTGACTGTGTGCCTCTGTGTCACTGTAACTGTCTGTCTGTGTGTTTGTGTGTATTTGTGTGACTGTGAGTGTGTTTCTTACAGTAGGTGTGTGTCTGTCAGTGAGTGTGTCAGTAAATGTGTGTGTGTCTGTCAGTGAATGTGTGTGTGTCTGTTAGTGAGTGTATGTCAGTGAGTGCACGTGTCTCTGAGAGTGTATTAATGTCAGTGTGTGTCTTTTAGTGAACGTGTATGTTATTTAAACAGAGTGTGAGACAATAAATGTCTGTCAGAGTGTGCATCACTGAAGGCATGTTGTCTGCCAGCCTGCCCATACACACTGTCATCCCCGCCCCCTGCCCCCCCCACACTGTCACCTTCCTATACCCTGTCCCCCACACTGTCACCTACCTACACACTGCCCCCACACTGTCACCTTCCAACACACTGCCCCCACACTGTCACCTTCCTACATACTGCACCTCGACCACTGTCACCTTCTTACACACTGCCCTGCTATACTGTCACCTTCCTATAGTAAGCCCCAATCCCTACCATAACTAGTCCCCTACCCAACAAGCCCAATAAAATTTTATTATTTTATTAACTTACAACTTTATGCATAAAAGTCCCTCTGTGCTAGCTCATCCTCAATTAAATAGTGTGGCATGAGTGCAGTCCCATCATTTAGCTTGGGGACAATATTCAAATGTTTCTGTTAATATATTGATAAATATGAAATGTATATCAATTTATTGTGTCTCAAGTCTCCATAGGATTGATACTATTAAGGGATATAAAGTCATAGTTAACAAAAGCATGTTTATAGGGAGCAGAGTCTGACTCTTGAGCTAACCAGATGTTGGCTCAATCAGTTCTTAGTTCACTTCTGGGAAACAATAGAGGTAAGCACAACAGCAACGGCAATGTCCCAACGTAAGAACTATCATGGAAAAGAGCGGCAGAATACAGGAGTCGGGTGCAAATCTTTCACCACAGTCTGCATCTTGCAGCACTGACTCAACCCGACGGAGGTCGTCCGTATCCTGACCCCACAAGGCAAAACATACCAGTGGAAGAAGGCAAGCAGCAAGTGGCTACAGTCCAGCAAATCCTACTGAAAAAAAAAAAAAGAAAGAAAGTATGCTATCTGTAAATTCTATGGTTTTACACATCCGGCCATGAAAACAATTATAATACAATCTCAGATGAACAACAACATATGACATATTGCACCATGTCAACATTTATTTAACAAATATAAATTATTATTTTGTGTTCATTCTTTGACTTTTTTGTTAATTGTTTAACTAGTGTTACTTCTTTCACTGATAGTCTTGTACATTTATATTCACTGTTTATGACTTTCACCTATATAATCCTTCAAATCTTTTAACCCCAAATGTTATCTCTAATTATCTCAATATATCCATGTCTCCCAACACATAATTGTGTTTTTATTTTTCTAACACCAGACCTTATATTCCAGACTGTGCCCCTAATAACAGCATTGATTATAAACACCCAGTACTCACAGGCAACCAAGTCCTGCAGAAAAGCCTAAGCAGGCCCTTCTATTTTTTGTTTATACTGCCTCTCTTGGCAAACTTATGACCTCATTTGGATTCCCCTACCACCTGTACACTGATGACTTCCAGATATATCTCTCCTTGCTACGAAATCTGTTGGTGCTATATAAATGGCAATAATAATAATAATAAAAGCCAAAATAAAGCCAGTTGGGGAAGAATGTGGACTTTGTGCTTGCCAGAGACAGTCAGGAGAAGCAGTTCACTCTCAACATAGCTTGGGACAGGAGGGGTTTGTTTGGAGTCAAAACATAATGCCTGCTTGCCCCCTTCATTTTCAGAGTACAGGAGTTTGGTGACACTCTCTCCCTCATAATCAATGCCTTTTACCTATGCCTAGTGCCCTTGCTTTGTTTCTGGGTGCCATTACATATTCACCTTGTGTCTCTAAATGTGGTGATAGGATTCAGTGGTAAACGGGGGCAAGATTAAGAGCGCATGGGCCTGGTGCTGACAATTATGTTGGGCCAAATTACTAAATCAATAACCTGAAAGATACTCCTCAACGGAGTAAGTGTGTTGTATCAAAAAGTGCTTTACGTATAAGGATAGCAGCTCTACACTCTATTGTGGGATACCCTCTTCCTCACACAACACAATAAATATACAACTTCTAGTGGTACAAGAGCTCTTACCTATGGTGGAGTGCTAAAGTGCAAGAATAAGGGGAATGACTTACCCCCTGTTAAAATAGGTATATACAGAAAGTAGTACAGTCCATGAAAAACAAAAGAGAGGATACAAAATATAGTGCAGATGGTAATGATATCTCAGATATCTACCTTATAAAATCAGGCCACTGTATGCATTATCCTCGGAGCCACTTGCACATGCCATGAAGGGGAGTGGGGATGTCAAGGAGATCAATGTTGCTCACCCGGGACTACAACAAATTGTTGCAAAGTTTGCAGATGATATCATGCTGATATTGCTAGAGCTTGGAAACAAAGTGACTATAGTAAGTTCTCATAGTGCTTCTTTTTCAGTGTCTGATTTTATGGCCTCTTTTCTCAACATATTTGGGAAATGTATGCCTGATTGTTTGCATCACACTTCTGATTTGGTCCTGAAGGGATGTTTTATTTGAATTTTCCTTCATGGAGATTCTTAGGTAGGAAGTAACTTGGGTGTTGGGCACAATCCTCCACCATTTATTCACTTTTCTTAATACCTACTCTTTCTGTTTACACTGTTTACTTACTATTACTATTTTTTATTTATTTTGTCCAAACTTTATTTTGACTTTTTATTGTAATTATACACACCTTTACGTGGCAAGTCATGCGTATGTAAGACTGCTGTATGGCCCTCGTTCTTCACGTGTAGTAACCTCAATTATATTGCTCTATATACAGTATAGTCTATATAATGTATGTTTATCAATTCCATCATTTATTTGGAAAAAAAAATCTTTATAGATTGATAATGGCCTTCTGACTATATGTTATGAAATTAACCTTTTCCATTGGAAACAATGTAGCAACACATTGAACTCTTTGTCATATTCCTAAAACCATTCCTGAGCAATTTTGCAATGTGGCAGGGTGCATTAACCTGCTAAAAGAGGCCATTTCAATCAGAAAAAAACTATTAACATGAAGGGCTGTACATTGTCTGCAGCAATCTCTAGGTAGGTGGTACATGTCAAAGTAGCATCCACATGAATGTCAGGATCTTATTTCCATAGTGGATCCTGCTGCAATCACTCACGTGGCTATTGGCCTGTTCTAAAATAAAATGTGATTCATCAGACCAGGCAACCTACTTCCAATACTCCATGGTCCCGTTCTGAAGCTCAACTTCCCATTGAAGGGACTTTCTGCGGTGAACAGGGGTCATCAAAGGTACTCTGACCAGTTTGCCTCTACGCAGCCCCATTCACAGCAAATTGTGATGAACTGTATGTTCTGCCACCTTTAAAACATGTCCAGCATTACGTTGTTCATCCATTTGAGCTGCAGTAGCTGTTCTGTATGATTGGACAACAGGGGCTAGCCTTTGCTCCCTACATGCATCAATGAGCCACGGGTGTACATGACCGTGACACTAGTTCAACGGTTGTCCTTTCTTGTACCACTTTTGGTAGCTAACCACCGCATATTGAGAACACCCCAAAAACCTTGCCTGTATCTGAGTGTATGTGTATGTTGAGGAACTGATTACAGTGTGTTGTGTGTGTTGAGCAACACTGCTTATGGTTTTAACCCCTTGAGGACACGTGACATGTGTGACATGTCATGATTCCCTTTTATTCCAGAAGTTTGGTCCTTAAGGGGTTAAAGCGGCACTGTCATGCCGAACTTACCTTTCTTTAATCGATTCGTCTTCTCTCCCTCTGTCAGGATCTGTTCTTCATTTCCTGTCTGCTCTAGGTTTCTTTAACCCCTTAAGACCGCAGCCAAATGTACAAGTTGTGATCCAAAAAAACGTAAACAAAACCTGGCATTTGCGCTATATGTCTGTCCAACCATAATTCACCTCTTTCATATTAAATGCACCCCCCATTATTATATATCATTTTATTCAGGGGAAACGGGGCTTTCGTTTAACATCAAATATTTAGGTATGGAACATAATTTAATATGAAAATAATATTTAAAAAATGGGAGAAAATAAGAATTTTTAAAAAAATTTTAGTTCTACGTGACATTCTAACTGTGAATGTCATAATACTGTTTGCTTTTACTGCAATACAATACAGATATTTGTATTCAGCGATGTCTCGCGTGTAAAACAGTACCCCCTATGTACAGGTTTTATGGTGTTTTGGGAAGTTACAGGGTCAAATATAGCGTGTTACATATTTCAGTTTTTTTACATTGAAATTCGCCAGATTGGTTACGTTGCCTTTGAGACCATATGGTAGCCCAGAAATAAGAATTACCCCCATGATGGCATACCATTTGCAAAAGTAGACAACCTAAGGTATTGCAAATTGAGTATGTCCAGTCTTTTTTAGTAGCCACTTGGTCACAAACACTGGCCAAAGTTAGTGTTAATATTTGAAAATGCAAAAAACTAATTTGAACGCAAATTTTGGCCAGTGTTTGTGACTAAGTGGCTACTAAAAAAAACTGAACATACCCTATTTGCAATACCCTGGGTTGTCTACTATTGCAAATGGTATGCCATCATGGGGATAATTTTCATTCCTGGGCTACCATACGGTCTCAAAGGCAACCTGGCGAATTTTAATGTGAAAAAACTGAAACGCAAACCTTATATTTGACACTGTAACTTTTGAAAACACCATAAAACCTGTACATGAGGGGTACTGTTATACTCAGGAGACTTCGCTGAACACAAATATTAGTGTTTCAAAACAGTAAAACGTATCACAACAATTATATCGTCAGTGTAAGTGCCATTTGTGTGTGAAAAATGCAAAAAATGTCACTGTCACTGACGATATCGTCGTTGTAATATATTTTACTGTTTTGAAACACTAATATTTGTGTTCAGCAAAGTCTTCCGAGTAAAACAGTACCCCCCATGTACAGGTTTCATGGTGTCTTGGAAAGTTACAGAGTTAAATATAGTGCTAGACAATGTAATTCCCTGAACTTTTGGCCTGGGTTGGCAGGCAGGTCCTGCAAATTGTAATTAATAAAATGACCTAATTATGTAAAATTATTACATAAATATATGGGTAGAATTATTATATATATATGTGTGTATATATATATGTGTGTATATATATGTATATAATTTTTTTTTATTATTTTTATTTATATATAGGGATATACATAGTGATATATACGTATATACTTATGTATATAGATATATATATTATTTCGTTCTACATGTATTTTGATATCAATATATATATATTAATTTTAAAATACAGTTAGAACGAAATTACGCATGTTTATATATTTTTTATCTATTTTTTTTTCATTATTTTTTTATTATTTTTTTATTTATTTTTTTAACGTATTTATATATTTATTTATTTTTTATTATATATAAATATATATATAATGAAAATTATATATATATATTTAATCAATATCATTGTACATGTATTTTGATATTAATATATATATAATTATGTATATATTAATATTAAAATACACGTAGACAGTGTATGCATATTTATGTGTATGTGTGTATATGTGTGTATATATATATACTTAGATCATATATATAATAAATATATATATGATCTAAGTATATATAATTTATTTTTACACTGTTTTAAAATTTTTTTATTTTTTTTCAGACAGCAGGGGGAGTACCTGTCATTACAGGCACTCCCCCTGCTGGCAATGCCTTGGACGGCTATGCCATCCATGTGATCGCGGGGTCCTCACAAGGACCTCGCGATCACATGGCCCTGGGTGGCTGAAGAGGACGCAGGGGGACTCCCTGGGCTCCCAGGTAAGTCCCCCATACCGCGATCGCCGGCGTGGGATCGCCGGCGACCGGGTAAGTACATAAGATCGCAGGACGTACTATGCCGTCCTGCGGCTTTTAGAGCCACCAAAATAAGGACGGCATAGTACGTCCTGCGGTCTTAAGGGGTTAAAACATAAGACAAAGTAGGGACTATTTGTCTTATGGAGGTTTGCTACACCTGACCATCTCTGACCAGCAGAGGAGCAAAGTGTGCTTCATTTCCGGTGGTCAGAGAAATGTTCCCACAAGTCTTAGCTTTCCTCCCTGTTCCCGCGATGCATCCTGTCAGTATTGCCAAATGTCCTGTCATTTAAAAAAGAAAGCAGGCAAAACTTCAGAATTGCGTCCTAACAGAATGAGAACAGTTTCACCATTCATGTTAGGAGGCAATTCGGGATTTTCTTCGGATCGGAATTTCATTCTAATGAATGAAACTCCGATCCTATTATTGAGCTATCTATCAAAAGGCTGAAAGACCTAAATTGGTCTTTCAGCCACATTTACTAGTACTAAGTAAAGATTACTTAGTATTAGTAAATGCTGCCCCTACTCGCTATATCGCGAGTAGGGGCATGTCTAGTAAACAGTGAGCAGCCTGTGGCTGCTAACTGTTAAAAAAAAACAAAAAACAGTACCACCCCCGGCCCCCACCCCTGTGCGGCGGGTGGGGGCCATAAATAACAATAAAAGGGGACGGACCTACTGTCCACCCCCCCGACCCCCACCACTGAGCGGCGGGTGGGGGCCCTAAAGGATATTGTGGGGGGGACATATTGTCCTCCCCCCGGGCCCCACCCCTGAGCAGGTTGGGGCGGGGGGAGGAGAATAGGTCCCCCCCACAGTGGTGGGGGCCGTAGGGGACCTATCGTTATTTACGGCCCCACCTGCCGTGCAGGGGTGGGGTCGGGGGGAGGACAACAGGCCTCCCCTATATTCTTATTTAGGGCCCCCACTCACCACTCAGGGGTGGGGGCCGGAGGGGAGGGCAATAGGTCCCCTCTCCCCAGTATCCTTTAGGGTCCCCACCCGCTGCTCAGGGGTTGGTGCTGGGGGGAGGATAGTAGGTCCCCCCCTTATTGTTATTTATGGCCTCCACCCACCGCTCAGAGGTGGGGGCTGGGGGGAGGACAATAGGCCCCCCTTATTCTAATTGAGGGCCCCCGCTCACCACTCAGGGGTGGGGGCGGGCAATAGGTACTCTTATTGGTACTTAGGGCCACCACCTACCGCACAGTTTAGTAGACATGCCCCTACTCATGGTATAGCGAGTAGGGGCATTAGGAAGGGCATTAATCTCCCTTATGCTATTATGGGGGTCATAGTGAACCCCATAGAGTGATGGAGGACATGGGGGTCTTAGGAAGTTGTGGGGAGCACTGCTCCCTGCCGCTTCTATCTTTTCATATTACAAGGAGGGAGCTGTGCGCCGGTAGTTCCCTCCTTTTAATAAACTGAACGAACAAACAAACACTGATATTCGGTGTTTGTTTGTTCGTCTGACATTTCTATTCATTCATTTGTCTTTCTGACGAATGAATGAATGGATGAAATTCCCTTTTGCATGCCCAAGTGTTTAACTGGGCATGTGCAGGAATTTCACAGCACTATCTAGTGTGGGCAGAGGACGTGTCCCACAGGGACTTCATCTACCCACACAAAGATGGCTGCACCCAGAATATAGGTTGGGGCAGAAAATAAAGATAAAAAAATATGTAATGTAAAGCTTAGGGGCATTTGGGGGTGACTAGGGGATCAGTTAGATGTAGTGGAGTCGGGAGGGGGGTTAACAAATAAATGGGATTCGGCCATGACAGTGCCACTTTAATGTGTGCATTGTGTTTATTTCAAGGCTGTGTTGAGTGGGAGTGGTGACTCTTTGTGTATGAGGATTTCTGCCTGTTTATTAGACTTACTCTATGTTTATGTGGATGACTGACAGGTTGAGTGCGGAGGTGATGTGTGTGACATGGTGACTGTGTGGTGGAAAGTTGAGGGTAACAAAGTGATTGTGTGAGGGAGAAGGGTGACTGTATGACAGTGTTTTGGGGTTATTGTGATAGGGTGTTAGTGTGAAAGGATTACTGTGTAGCTAGTATAGGACAGAATGACTGTGTTTGGGGGTGACAGGAAATGTGAAGTGTGACAAGGTGACTGTGTTAAGGGGCTGAGTGTGACTGAATGACATGGTGACTGTGTATGGGGAAAGTGAGTATAACAGGGTGACTGTGTAGGGAGGGTGAGTTGGATAGGTTGGTTGTGGGGAGGTTTGTTTGGACAGGGTGACTGTGTATGGAGTTGGATATGGTGGTTCGAGTTGGATAGGATGGTTGTGGGGAGGTTTATTTTGACAGAGTGACTGTGTGGGGGGCTGAGTGTAATAGGGTGTTTTTTAGTGGAGTGCATTAGATCAGACTCTACAAAATACAAATGTTTGGATACGTCAGTTGCAACTTTGATGCATTATAGTTAAAATAGTAAAATATGTTCTTTTCTGATATGCAAATGTCTTCACAATGTGATATTAATTTGTCACAAATGAGAAAATGCTATTTGGACATATTTTTCTTTTAGTGTACCTTTGTATCAGTTTAGCAAAAGTTCACATTTTGCTGAATGAAGGAGAAATAATCTAAAAGCAAAATACCATTATCAGGGTTTTAAAATTGAAGACCTACACTGCAATACAAGCCTAAAGAATGTTTTCTGTTTGTGAAGATCTGTATCTCTGTCTGTAAGCATGTAAATTTCTTTGTCTGCGAGTGCGTGCCAGGGAACTACTTTCAGTGTTGTGTGTATGGGACGTTGCTACTTATGGTTTTACTTATGGTTTTAATTTGTACATTGTGTTTTTTTTACGATTGTGATGTGTGTGAGAGGTGACTATGTGTGAATATTACTCTTTGTGGTGGGGTGCCTGTGTATAATGCTTACTGTATGTTTATAGGGGTGACTGTGATAGATTGAAAGTGGGGGTTGGCTGTGTGTGACATTGTGACTGTGTGTGGGGGACGTGTGTAACAGGGTGACTATGTGTGGGAGGTGATTTGGGTGTTAGTGTGAAAGGGTGACTGTGTTTGAGGGAGTGAGTGTGAAAAGGTCAATGTGAGTGTGACAGAGTGATTGTAAGGGGGTTAGTGTGACAGGATGACAGTGAAGGGAGAATGGATGACAGTGGGAGGGAGTGTGACAAGAAGACTGTTTGTGGGGAAAGTGAGTATGACAAGGTGACTGGGTTGTGAGGTAATATGTTGGTCAAAAGTAGAGTGAGTGTACAGGATGATTGTGTTCAAGACTGAATGTGATAGGATGATTGGAGGGGCTGAATGGGACAGCGGGTGATGAGTATGACAAGATGTCTCAAAGAGATACATGTCCCTGTAAAGAAATTTAAACTTGTCTCCAACAATTTTGGACATGCAATTAATTTCCCTTCCTTCTCTTCTTGCTAGTACATAAAGCATATTGCTTATATCATCAACATAAATAAAATATGCGATATGTGGCAAGGTTATGTTTATTTGCTCTATCATTTAAATTAATAGATGTCTATTGGTTCTGAAAGTATTTTGTATTTGGATACAATCTTTTACACGTGTACTCTTTTTAATTGTTTTTTAATCAACCCTTTTGCAGAACATTAGATTAGACTCTTCAAAATACAGCTGCTTGGATATGTCAGCTGTAAGGTTCATGCATTATATTTCAGCATAGCATATTCTTTTCTGATATACAAAAGTCTTCACAATGTGAAGTTAATTTGCCACTGATGAGAAAATGCGGGACATTTTTCTTTTAGTGTGTCTGAATGTAGGAGGAATAATCTGACAACACAATACTATTATCAGGGAATACAATGTAAAGTCCTACACTACTATGCAAACTGACAAATTACTCACCACTGCAGTCCTGGATACAATTGGATGGCTACTGATTTTTTTTTACACATAAACATTAAAAAAAAAAATCTGTTTCTGTCCTGTAACCTTATCATGCCATTTCTAAATACGGACAGTCATTGCCATGTAGTAGAACAGAGAATAACAAAATCAGGGTCATTTGCAGAACACCTTCAACAAACAAAATGTGGTCCTGTTGCCTTTACTACCAATATGAAGGTTTCGTAATTACATATAGAAAAGTTCATACAAATCGCCTCGTAAAAAAAAATACATTTCTGTGAAATAATACAAACCTTGAAAGAAGAAAAAATAAATACACGTTTTTCTATTTGAAAAAAAAAAAAATCTGAAAGAACAACAAGCAGCTGTATATAAAACATTAGCAATCATTTTGCTTTTCAAAACAAGGTTAAGTGTTTTTTCTAATTATTTTAAAAGAATGAATGTGGGCCAAGGGCATGACTGACTGTACAATAGTTGATTAAAATATTGATATAAACTGTTAAGGTCTTTAAAATAAGCCATAGCAACAAGCATAACATTACTTTGATGCGCTATCTTTAATATTTTCAGTAAAAACTAGTGGAAATGGACTACATTTCTCTTACATGGTTCAGGTGTAGTCTCGTATTAGACTTGGATCTGTCTGACATGGCATATTATAACACTTGATAAAAGTTTGCAATAGGGAAGCCTTGCATGAATTGGATACATTTAAGGCATGGAAATGGCTTTTGCAATCAATACTTTTCACCAATAAAAGGAATATGATAAATAAAAAGTTCTACACAGGTTTCACAGATGTTGACAACATACGTAATATATAAGATTAGTATATACCAGAATGCAAATTTGGTCTCTACATCTGGAAACTTGTATGTGAAGAACATAGAGAGTATACACCATTGGACTTACAAGTGCATTTCTAATTTATATGTATAAATCCACCTACAAATTACTGAATTTCTGATCACAGTAGTGAGGGATAGGAGTTTTTCACTCAAAACTAGTTTTAATTAAAAAAAAACATTGAGGAAGCTATGGGTCAAGATTGTAAGGGACACTATTGTCACCTAGACCACTTCAGCTCAATGAAGTGGTCTGGGTGCCAGGTCCCTCAGGTTTTAACCCTGCAGATGCAAACATAGCAGTTTCAAAAAAACTGCTATGTTTACATTGCAGGGTTAAGCCAGCCTCCAGTGGCTGTCTTCCGGACAGCCACTAGAAGCGCATCTGCGATGCTGGAGGCATTTAATGCTTTCCTACGGACACTTTGAATGCGCATTCGGCTCCGCTGATGTCGGCAGAGGGAGCTGATGTCGGCGGAGGAGGAGAGGTCACCAGCGCCGAGGGAGCCTGGCGCTGGAAAAAGGTAAGCTGGGAGGTGGACCCTGAGGGTGGAGGCACCCTCAGGGCACTATAGTGTCAGGAAAACCCCTTAGTTTTCCTGACACTATAGTGATCCTTTAATAAGAAGTACAGGAGACAAGTAATGTAGAGGGAATCGACTGGAAAAATAATAAGACCAGTGGCTCAAATTCTGGAAACACATTATGGCCGGCATTACCATAATGAGGTACAGGCCTCATTATGATGCACAAACCCAAGGCGTGTGATCAGGGCCGGGCTTGGGCCTTTAGGCGCCCTGTGCATAAAATCTTCACAGCACCCCCCTTCATTCCCCCCCCCCCCCCATCATCCATGTATAGTGTGCGTGTATAGAAGTGTAGTGATTGTTTAGGGGATTTATTAAATTAATAATGATTTAAAAACAAATATTTATTCCTCCTTTCTTGTTGTTACATAGTTGGGAGAGGGGCATGCTGATGTGAATCTGGTCTGCCCCTCCACTGGGTACAGACCATGCGTAACTGTCTCGCAAGCTCAGGGACCTGCAGTGTCTTGTGGTAATCTGCGGCAGCACTCTGATTATCCTGAGCTAGGAAGATAGCTACTTATGGTCTTCAGCCAACAGAAGTGCAGGCCAGAAGTGCCTAATACCGTGACCAGGGATGTATTTACCACAAGGCAAACAAGGCATTTGCCTAGGGTGGCACTTTCAGGGGGGAGGGGGCAAAAAATGCTACCCCAAGCTCCCAGACAAATGCCTTGCTTGCCTTGTGTTCTGGGGCTGTCCACCTTACTCTGAGTG
Source organism: Pelobates fuscus (assembly GCF_036172605.1). Taxonomy (NCBI): domain Eukaryota; kingdom Metazoa; phylum Chordata; class Amphibia; order Anura; family Pelobatidae; genus Pelobates; species Pelobates fuscus. Next base: position 116,931,080 of record NC_086317.1, read on the forward strand.
AGTGAGTGAGTGTAGCTGTCAGTGTGTGTCTGTGAGTGAGTGAAAGTGTGTGTGTCCTTCAGTAAGAGTGGGTGTTCCTGTGAGTGTGTGTCAGTGTGTGTATGTCATTTTATGTGTATCTGAGAGTGTGTGCCTGTCAGTGAGTGGGTGTGTCAGTGTGTGTCTGTCAGTGTGTGTTGGTTAAACAGTGTGTGCCAATGACTGTGTATCTGTCAGTGAGTGTATATCAGTGCATGTATCAATGAGGGCATGTGTCTGTCAGTCAAAAAAGTGGCCTTGACATGAATTGGGGGGTCAAATTTAGATTATGGGGGTGCCTGAATTTAGTCGTGCCTAGGGCAGCACAAATCCAAAATACACCACTGACCGTGACTGGTTTTGCTTTGAAGTTCTGGATTATACTTATTTATCTTGACCTCTTTGGAATAAAAATTTGTAGTAATTCTCTACTTCTCCATTTATCACAGAGCTCCACAACAAACTCCCAGTAATATGGAGCTCTGTGACAAGATCATACACTACACAACAATACAACTCTAAGTAATGTGTCTATTAGTGTATCACCGAGCTCCCTATCTATAAAACACAGAGTAATGTGCATTTTATATACCAGAGCTCCACTGTAATACATCTCACTATAATATGAGGTAATGTGTGTGTTGTCTGTGTATGTGATAGGTGTGATGAATGTGTGTAATATGTATGCTATGTGTTGGCTGTGTGTGATATTTGTAATGGGTGTATTAACTGTGTGTGATATGCCTGAATTGGTTGTATGTGATAGTTGTGCTGGGTTTATTGGCTGTGTGTGATGGGTATTTAATTCAGATAAAAAATATGCATTTAAGCCTATGTGTGAATGCAGGTTACATAGTTACATATCTGAAAAGAGACTTGCATCCATCACATTTGTTTTTGCTGTTGATCAAAAAGAAGGCAAAAAAAAACAGTTTGTTGCAAATTTTTCAACAAACTAGGTGTATATTTTTGCAGAGTTATGTGCACATAATTCCACAGTCAGATGCACACACTTATACATATACACTGTCAAATCCACCACATGCACATAGTCACAGGCAGATAGTCACATACACAGGATCAGACAGAAACACACAAGTACAGGCAGTAACACACATACACAGTTACAGGCAGATAAATACACTCACACACAATTACAGGCAGACAACCCCACACACACAGTCAAACATACAATCTTACACACACACACATACTTACATGCAGACACTCACACACACAGGCACAGGCAGACAGCCACACACACACAGGCAGACAGCCACACACATACACACAGGCAGACAGACACACACACACACCACACACAGTCAGAGAGCCACACACACACAGATAGCCACACACACACAAACAGAGGCAGACAGCCATACACACACAGGCAGACATCTACACACACACAGGCAGGCAGTCACACACACACAGGCAGACAGTCACACAGTCACACAAACACAGGCAGACAGTCACACACAGGCAGACAGTCACACAAACACAGGCAGACAGTCACACACAGACACATACAGGTAAATATGTGTTTTAGGGATGAGACAGCAAAATACATCTTCTCATGTGTAGCGAAAAATCAATGCCCTGTAAGGCCCCTACTATACTCTGCTGAAGACCTTAGTATATCCTCTGTTTATATTCGCTCCTCTGAGACTAACCTTCCATACCTCTGGAGGGCAGCATTTTTCCTATAGAACACCAATGCCTGCTCCATCAGACTCTCACCCAGTCTATTCATTAAAAATTCACTGAAAACTCACTTCTTCAGAAGGTCATGTCATTAAACTGCTTTCCCTCCCTACACCTTAATAATCCACCTCGCTTTCTCTTCTGCCACTGCCCCTAAAATATAAGGTCATTTAAGTAGAGCCCTCATCACTTTCTATTACTGTATGTCCAACTTGTCTTGTTATAAACATTTGTTTGTTGGTCCACCTATTGTACAATATTGGGGAAATTGTTGGCACTTTATAAATTATAATATGACATATACATATTTCATATATAATTCATAGAATTGTCAGAATGGTCAAGCAACCGGCTATCCTCTTGACCTGGCTTTGTCTTATAGTCAATCTGATTTCTTGTTTCCTTTGATTCTGGCTAGTCCTGACTTTCCTGTCTATTTGTATTACGTGAAGTCTGGTCGACTCTAAGGACCTGTATAATGCTTTATTACTGAGCTTATAGTCTGCATAGTTTGGTGTTATACTTGTCCATGACATATATTAATTAAATCAAATACTTTTTTAAATCATTGTCAACAGTTATATATTTCCATCTAGTTGTCACCATCATCCCTGGCTTTAAACGGTTTTATTCACTAGAGTTACAATTGTCTATTGACAGTTGTCAGTGACATATATTACATCAAATACTTTTTTGAAAATGTCAATGTCAACAGTTGTCACCATCATTCTTGGCTTTAAACTGTTTCAGTCACTAAAGTGACAATTGTCAGGAATAGTGATGTTGCGAACACAAAATTTTCAGTTCGCGAATGGCGAACGGGAACTTCCGCAAACGTTCGCTAACCGGGCGAACAGCCATTGACTTCAATGGGCAGGCGAATTTTAAAACCCACAGGGACTCTTTCTGGCCACAAAAGTGATGGAAAAGTTGTTTCAAGCGGACTAACACCTGGACTGTGGCATGCCGGAGGGGGATCCATGGCAAAACTCCCATGGAAAATTACATAGTTGATGCAGAGTCTGGTTTTAATCCATAAAGGGCATAAATCACCTAACATTCCTAAATCACAATGGATATGGATTGACACCTGACATATGACATATTGATACCTTGACATATGGATTGACACCTGTCCTCAGAGACCTTGATACACTGACACAGAGCATAATAGGGACTATTCCCCCTACATAGGGTCACTTGGCATTTATGGATTGACACCTATCCTAAGGATCCCTGATACACACTGACACAGAGCAGAATAGGGACTGTTCCCCCTACATAGGGTCACTTGGCAGATATGGATTGACACCTATCCTAAGGATCCCTGATACACACTGACACAGAGCAGAATATGGACTGTTCTTCCTACATAGGGTCACTTGGCAGATATGGATTGACACCTATCCTAAGGATCCCTGATACACACTGACACAGCGCAGAATAGAGACTGTTCCCCCTACATAGGGTCACTTGGCAGATATAGATTGACACCTGTCCTCAGAGCCCCTGAAACACACTGACACAGAGCAGAATAGAGACTGTTCCCCCTACATAGGGTCACTTGGCAGATATGGATTGACACATGTCCTCAGAGACCATGATACACACTGACACAGAGCAGAATAGAGACTGTTCCCCCTACATAGGGTCACTTGGCAGATATGGATTGACACCTGTCCTCAAAGCCCCTGATGCACACTGTCACAGAGCAGAATAGAGTCTGTTCCCCCTACATAGGGTCACTTGGCAGATATAGATTGACACCTGTCCTAAGGATCCCTGATACACACTGACACAGAGCAGAATAGAGACTGTTCCCCCTACATAGGGTCACTTGGCAGATATGGATTGACACCTGTCCTCAGAGCCCCTGATACACACTGACACAGAGCAGAATAGGGACTGTTCCCCCTACATAGGGTCACTTGCCAGATATGGATTGACACCTGTCCTCAGAGACCTAATTGTGTAATAATGGTAATACTATTACCTATTATATAATATTGGCGGGGCAAGGAAATTCCCTCTAAATAGATGGGTATATGCAAAGAGTATGGAGACCGGAGTGATAAAGTGTCAATAAGGTGATATAAAGTTAAATGTATCACAGACACACAGCCACCCTTTCTCTTAGCTAGTTTCCAGAAATGCTGGATAGGTAGAAGGGCTATAAAGACCCAGAGAGGTCTAAGAAGAATCCTCTAAACAAGCCCTAATCTCCTTAAACACCTTCAAGGGTGTTCTAAGCTAAAGCTCAATCTAAACGTTTAGATGACTGCCTGATTTCCCATCACAGATGCTGGCTAGGAATAACAGTTTGCAAGACAAAAAGTGGGTCTAAGTGCCCATAGTGCAGTAAAGTGTCCCTTGTGAAGTGAAAAAGAGAATAACGAGCTGGCGCCCAAGAGTATAACGAGCTGGCGCCTTATCAGGGGACGTGTATATGGCATCGATTTTAGGAACCGGGAGATGGAAAAAGATGCTTGGTCGGTCCTCCTACTTCAAATTTGGGACACTGCACGTGCAATCTAATGTGCCACCAGATAGGAGTGGTGTGTTAAGTAGTACTATTCCTATCAGTTTAATCCCTGTTATGTGCCTTTTTTTTGGTTTGGTTTTTGAAGCCACAGTGCAGCACCAGAGGGCCGAACAATTAGGCATGTACACATGCCTGAAAAATTAGGTATTGTTGCAGCCGCTGCTGTAGCAGCGGCCAGAAAAATTGATGTTTGTTTCCCAGGCAGAAAGTGCCCTAAAACATTGCAGCTTGAACCCTAGTTGGTGGCGGATAAGTCACGCAAGTCAACCGGCATTCAGAGCTAAAATACAGCAGCGTGTGGACCATTTTTAGCCCAAGGAAGCTCATCTCATCAGGCCTTTTTTAGTCGAATGTATCGCCCACTGTCAGTCCCTTCGGGATCCATCCCTAATTCATCTTAATAAAGGTGAGGTAATCTAGACTTTTTTGACCTAGGCAACTTCTCTTCTCAGTGACAGTACCTCCTGCTGCACTGAAGATCCTTTCTGACAGGACACTTGAAGCAGGGCAGGCCAGCAGTTCTATCGCAAATTGGGATAGCTCTGGCCACAGGTCAAGCCTGCACACCCAGTAGTCAAGGGGTTCATCGCTCCTCAGCGTGTCGATATCTGCAGTTAAGGCGAGGTAGTCTGCTACCTGTCGGTCGAGTCGTTCTCTGAGGTGGATCCCGAAGGGCTGTGGCGATGCGTAGGACTTAAAAAGCTCCGCATGTCCTCCATCAACAACACGTCTTTAAAGCGTCCTGTCCTTGTCGGAGTGGTCGTGGGAGGAGGAGGATGACTTTCACCTCTTCCCCTGTTAGATTCCAGTTGTGCTGTGACATCACATTTACACGCTGTGTAAAGCACAGGTCGTTCTCCTTCAGCCTTTTTATACGAAGGTCCTTCAACAGGCACGACAGCATGAAAGTCCCCATTTGCACAAGGTTGGATGCCGAGCTACTCATTTCCCGTTCCTTCTCCTCAGTGATCTCAATGAAGGTATGTTCTTCCCCCCAGCCACGTACAACACCACAGGTACCAGATAGGTGACAACGAGCACCCGGGGATGCCTGTTGTGGTTGGTCTTCCTCCTCCTCCTCAAAGCCACATTCCTCCTCTGACTCCTCTTCCTCACAATCCTCTTCCAGCGTTGCCGCAGGTCCAGCAAGCGATGCTGATAAGGCTGTTTCCGGTGGTGATTGTGACCACAACTCTTCCTCTTCCTCTTCACGCTCATCTAAGGCCTGATCCAGCACTCTTCGCAGGGCACGCTCCAGGAAGAAAACAAATGGTATGATGTCGCTGATGGTGCCTTCGGTGCGACTGACTAGGTTTGTCACCTCCTCAAAAGGACGCATGAGCCTACAGGCATTGCGCATGAGCGTCCAGTAACGTGGTAAAAAATTCCCAGCTCCCCAGGCTGTCCTAGCACCCCGGTCATACAAATATTCATTAACGGCTTTTTCTTGTTGGAGCAGGCGGTCGAACATTAGGAGTGTTGAATTCCAACGTGTCGGGCTGTCGCAAATCAAGCGCCTCACTGGCATGTTGTTTCGCCGCTGGATATCTGCAAAGTGCGCCATGGCCGTGTAGGAACGCCTGAAATGGCCACACACCTTCCTGGCCTGCTTCAGGATGTCCTGTAAGCTTGGGTACTTATGTACAAAGCATTGTACGATCTGATTACACACATGTGCCATGCACGGCACATGTGTCAACTTGCCCAACTTCAATGCCGCCAACAAATTGTTTCCATTGTCACAAACCACTTTGCCGATCTCCAGTTGGTGCGGAGTCACCCACTGATCCACCTGTGCATTCAGGGCGGACAGGAGTGCTGGTCCGGTGTGACTCTCTGCTTTCAGGCAAGTCAACCCCAAGACGGCGTGACACTGCCGTATCCGGGATGTGGAACAGTACCTGGGGAGCTGCGTGGGTGCCTTGATGTGGAGCAAGACGCAGCAGAAGAAGAGGACTCAGCCAAGGAGGTTATGGAAGAGGATGGAGTAGGAGCAGTAGAAGAGGTGGGAGCAGGCCTGCCTGCAAGTCGTGGCGGTGTCACCAACTCCTCTGCAGAGCCATGCATTCCATGCTTTGCAGCCGTCAGCAGGTTTACCCAATGCGCAGTGTAGGTGATATACCTGCCCTGACCATGCTTTGCAGACCAGGTATCAGTGGTCAGATGGACCCTTGCCCCAACACTGTGTGCCAGACATGCCATTACTTCCTTTTGCACAATCAAGTACAGGTTGGGGATTGCCTTTTGTGCAAAGAAATTTCGTCCGGGTACCTTCCACTGCGGTATCCCAATAGCCAAAACATTTTTGAATGCCTCATACTCCACCAGCTTGTATGGTAAAAGCTGGTGGGCTAATAGTTCAGACAAGCCAGCTGTCAGATGCTGGGCAAGGGGGTAACTTTCTGACATTGGCTTCTTACGCTCAAACATGTCCTTGACAGACACATGACTGTGGGCAGATGAGCGGGAACTGCTCAAGGCGAGAGACGGAGTGGCGGATGGTTGAGAGGGGGCAAGGAGGACAGCAGTTGTTGATGTGGCTGAAGATGCTGGACCAGGAGGAGGATGGCGGCTTTGAGTTTGTGTGCTGCTTGTACTCATGTGTTGATCGCATAGGCATTTGTGATGTGCGATCATGTGCCTACGCAAGCAGTTGTACCTAGGTGGGTGTTGGACTTTCCACGACTCAGTTTCCTTTGGCACAGGTTGCAAATGGCATCGCTGTTGTCAGAGGCAGACACACAAAAAAAATGCCACACTGCTGAGCTCTGCAATGATCGTATTCTGGTGGTGGACACAGCATGCGTTGATTGGCGTGCTGTCGGGCTGACACCGGGTGCCGATGCATGCTGTCTGACTGTGCCACTAGCTCCTTGAGACGACCTCCCCCTGCTTCCAACTCACCTCCTCCTCCTCCTCCTCTCTGTCTCCCCATCTGAACTTTCGCCCTGTTCTTCTTCTTGCTGAGCGGGCACCCACATGACATCCATGGACGCATCGTCATCAACCACTTCACTTGTATCTGACAACTCAGCAAAGGAAGCAGCAGCGGGTACAACATCATCATCATCACACCGTACGTCCATGTGTGTAATGCTGCCTGCCTGAGACATATCCCTGTTATCTACATCCTCTGGCAATAATGGTTGCGCATCACTCATTTCTTCAAACGGATGTGTAAATAACTCCTCTGACATACCAAGTGAAGCACCTGTGGTGCTAGTGTTGGTGGTGGCGGCAGGCGGGTGAGTGGTATCTTGAGAGGTGCCCGAAGCTAAGCTGGAGGAGGATGGTGCTTCAAGGTTCCGAGCGGAAGCTGTAGAAGATTGGGTGTCCTCTGTTAGCCAGTCAACTATGTCCTCAGAACTTTTCCAGTTCAGGGTACGTGGCCTCTGAAAACTGGGCATTATTCTAGGGCCAAAGGGAATCACAGCACCACGACCACGATGGCCCCTGCGGGGTGGCCTGCCTCTGCCTGTCATTTTTTTTTGGATTAGTGGTACTATGCGTGCAAGCTACTGTGAGGCCAGATATGAGTGGCAATGTGCACTGGCAGAGGTTGGCAGAGTACACGCTGTAGGCCTGACACCTGCTTGAAGGACACTGAAAAACTTTTTTGCTTTTTAAATGCACGCTATTGTGACACCAGATATTAGTGGCAATGTGCACTGGCAGAGGTTGGCAGAGTACACGCTGTAGGCCTGACACACCCGCTTGAAGACAAGTAACTGCTATTCAATCTATAACAGTGAAAACAGTTTTTTGGTTTTAAATGCACGCTATTGTGACACCAGATATGAGTGGCAATGTGCACTGGCAGAGGTTGGCAGAGTACACGCTGTTGGCCTGACACACAGACGCTTGAAGACAACTAACTGCTATTCAATCTATAACAGTGAAAAAAAGTTTTTTGGTTTTAAATGCACACTATTGTGACACCAGATATGAGTGGTGGCACTGGGCGAGTGGGCACAGTATCCACTGTGAGCCTGACACACAGACGCTTGCAGACAACTAACTGCTATTCAATCTATTACAGTGAAAAAAAAGTTTGTGGGTTTTTAAATGTACTCTATTGTGCCACCAGATATGAGTGGCACTGTGCACTGGCAGAGTACACGCTGTTGGCCTGACACACAGACGCTTGCAGACAAATAACTGCTATTCAATCTATAACAGTGAAAAAGGTTTTTTGTTTTTAAATGCACGCTATTGTGACACCAGATATGAGTGGTGGCACTGGGAAGGTGGGCACAGTATCCACTGTGAGCCTGACACACAGATGCTTGCAGATAACTAACTGCTATTCAATCTATTACAGTGAAAAAAAGTTTGTGCATTTTTAAATGCACGCTATTCTGCCACCAGATATGAGTGGCACTGTGCACACTGGCAGAGTACACGCTGTTGGCCTGACAGACAGACACTTGCAGACAACTAACTGCTAATTAATCTATTACAGTGACAAAAATGTTTTGTTTTTAAATGCAAGCTATTGTGACACCAGATATGAGTGGTGGCACTGGGCAAGTGGGCACAGTATCCACTGTGAGCCTGACACAGAAGCTGGCAGGCAGGCAGGCAACTGCAATTAGATTACACACAAAAAAAAAAAAAGCAGACTGATGTTCTAGCCCTAAAAAGGGCTTTTTGGGGTGCTGTCCTTACAGCAGAGATCAGATGAGTCCTTCAGGACTGTAGTGGACACTGAATACACTAGCCTAGCTATACATTTCCCTTTCAAATGAGCAGCAGCTACACTTCCCCTCCTCTATCTAAGAATGCAGCTTCAGAATGAATCTAAAATGGATGCTGTACAGGAAGTGGAAGGGGCTGGAAGGGAGGGTCTGCTGCTGATTGGCTGGAATGTGTCTGCTGACTGTGAGGCACAGGGTCAAAGTTTAGTCAATGATGACGAATAGGGGGCGGATCGAACCGCGCATGTGTTCGCCCGCTGTGGTGAACGCGAACACACTATATTCGCTGGCGAACAGTTCGGTGCATCACTACTGGTGATATCATCGTCGTGATAAGTTTTACTCTTTAAAAAACTTTGTGTTTCGCAAAGTCTCCCGAGAATAACAATACCCCATGTATATAAATGTAAAAATAAATATATACACCTGAAAATAGGGGGCAAATGACGTGTGCGTGTTATACGCCGATATACATATTTTTCGCTCCATAAGACGCACTTTTTTCCCCTCAAAAGTGAGGGGAAATGTCTGTGTGTCTTATGGAGCGAATGTGAAGGTTTACTTACCTGTCTTGAAGTGTGGGCCGGTGTTCAGCGCGCACCGCGGTACTGGAACTTCAATTTCAGGTTCCGGTTTCCGGCGGGACTGAAAGGAAGTGCGCACTCAGTGTGAACACATCCTTTCAGTCCCGCTGGAAACCGGAACCTGAAATTTAAGTTCCTGTACCGCGGTGCGTGCTGTGAAGCCGGCCCACACTTCAAGACAGGTAAGTAATTATGGGACAAAGGGAGGGAAAGTGCACTATGGGACAAGGGGAGGGGGGACACTATGGGAGGGGGGAGAACACTATGGGATGAGGGGGGGAACACTATGGGAGGGGGTGGAAAATACTATGGGAGGGGGGGAGAATACTATGTAAAGGGACACTATGGGATGAGGGTGGGGGAACACTATGGGAGGGGGGGAGAATACTATAGGAGGGGGGGAAATTTCCTTCTTAAAATGAGGTGCATGTTATACGCCGGGGCGTGTTATACGCTGATAAATACGGTATATATATATATATATAATTTTCCACGTGTCCCGCACTCACTGTTCCCGGTCCTGGGTGCCAACTCCGACCTTTAGAGTATATGAAACCTTGTTGAAGTGCACTCACAGGACTCAATAGTATTTTTCAATCGTGCTTGTTTATTGAAGCATCAAATATTACAAAAAAGTGTCAACGTTTCAGTCCTATCTGGACTTTTTTCAAGAAAAAAAATAATAATAATATATATATATATATATATATATATATATATATATATAGGAAACATGGGGGGATGGTTGCACTCACCTAAACATGCTTAAATGGGGTGCTGCTGGTGGCCATATTATACAATAAATACACAAGATCCAGCGCACTCTCCTATCTACTAAACAGCAACTTCAATGTTGACAGATTTTATTAGTTTGTAAAAGTTTCTTTTAAAAACACCTAATCTAGGCAAAAAAAATGGGGATTTAGTTACATTATATGATCATACATTGCATAAGCCTGCCACAACGTCAATGTACCACATCTTTGGCAGGTCCTACTCTCACAGTCTAATGTCTGCTCTTATGAGATTAACCACTTACTTGGGAAAAAATTCCATCTGAGGCTCTCTGCAGTACAAGGCTAAATAGGGACCTGAGATGAGGCACCTGTAACAGGGAGGGGTGCAGAACCAAGGAGTTGGCTAGACTCCCAAATATATATAGGAAACATGGGGGGATGGTTGCACTCACCTAAACATGCTTAAATGGGGTGCTGCTGGGGGCCATATTATACAATAAATACACAAGATCCAGCGCACTCTCCTATCTACTAAACAGCAACTTCAATGTTGACAGATTTTATTAGTTTGTAAAAGTTTTTTTTAAAAACACCTAATCTAGGCAAAAAAAATGGGGATTTAGTTACATTATATGATCATACATTGCATAAGCCTGCCACAACGTCAATGTACCCCATCTTTGGCAGGTCCTACTCTCACAGTCTAATGTCTGCTCTTATGAGATTAACCACTTACTTGGGGAAAAATTCCATCTGAGGCTCTCTGCAGTACAAGGCTAAATAGGGACCTGAGATGAGGCACCTGTAACAGGGAGGGGTGCAGAACCAAGGAGTTGGCTAGACTCCCAAATATATATAGGAAACATGGGGGGATGGTTGCACTCACCTAAACATGCTTAAATGGGGTGCTGCTGGGGGCCATATTATACAATAAATACACAAGATCCAGCGCACTCTCCTATCTACTAAACAGCAACTTCAATGTTGACAGATTTTATTAGTTTGTAAAAGTTTTTTTTAAAAACACCTAATCTAGGCAAAAAAAATGGGGATTTAGTTACATTATATGATCATACATTGCATAAGCCTGCCACAACGTCAATGTACCCCATCTTTGGCCCACACTTCAAGACAGGTAAGTAATTATGGGACAAAGGGAGGGAAAGTGCACTATGGGACAAGGGGAGGGGGGACACTATGGGAGGGGGGGAGAACACTATGGGATGAGGGGGGGGAACACTATGGGAGGGGGTGGAAAATACTATGGGAGGGGGGGAGAATACTATGGAAAGGGACACTATGGGATGAGGGTGGGGGAACACTATGGGAGGGGGGGAGAATACTATAGGAGGGGGGGAAATTTCCTTCTTAAAATGAGGTGCATGTTATACGCCGGGGCGTGTTATACGCTGATAAATACGGTATATATATATAATTTTCCACGTGTCCCGCACTCACTGTTCCCGGTCCTGGGTGCCAACTCCGACCTTTAGAGTATATGAAACCTTGTTGAAGTGCACTCACAGGACTCAATAGTATTTTTCAATCGTGCTTGTTTATTGAAGCATCAAATATTACAAAAAAGTGTCAACGTTTCAGTCCTATCTGGACTTTTTTCAAGAAAAAAAATAATAATAATATATATATATATATATATATATATATATATATAATACGTGTGTGTTTGTATATATATATATATAGAGAGAGAGAGAGAGAGAGAGAGAAAGTGAAATTGACCGCACTCCAAGGACTTAGTGTTTGTGATAATAAAATATAACTTTTAATTTATATAATTAAACAATATTAATGTTTCAGCCCCAGTACATAGGCTTTCATCAGGATGGCAATAAAACACACAAGTACACATGTATCATACTTATATAGCTAAACATAAAAGGTACTCACCGACTTCATGTGTGAGAGAGCCATGGTCGGCGTTCAGGGTGCACGTGGAAAAGCCGATCAAAGTGCCTCAACCATAGTTGCTTGGCACAGCGTTCCACTGAGTTGCTAAGTGATCAGCGGAACGCAAACTGACACAGAGTTGCTAAGCTGCACGATCGGCAAACATAGAGCTGATATAACTGTATGTGCTGATCGTGGATCAGATCCCTCAGATTACTCCACTTAAGATCTGCATAACATGGAACTTGTGCATAATTTAAACAAGCACCATACATCGGTGCACTGCCACACTTCCAGAGTTATACCTTTCAACGAATTCCGGTCTGACAGAGTGCAGCAAATCCCATCACCCTCTGCCAGCTCGGAACTCCCTACCTCACTCATTGAGGGGAGATATTGGCACTTCCTAATTATAAGGAGTGTTTTAGATATGAGGTGTATAGCCTCACTCAGTGTCTATCAGCCGGCCAATATGGCCTATGTAAAGCTGAACTTGTACTCCTATGTCCTATATGCAGCAATATGACTACTTCCATCTTGCTATGTTGGTATAGGAGATACTACTTGAAAGCAAAAGAACATTCTATTTTAAGAGAATTCAAATTCATGTTTAGCTTAGCTGCCAAAAGATAATTACATCATGCCATTGATTATATTATCATGGTGCTCAGAAAGTTTGAGTGAATTTAGAAAAATCCACAGGTCCCATTATAGTGAGTGAGGATAATTCTAAAAGTCTTCCATTTTGGGAAGCAGAGGATAGAGAAGGAAGAGAGAGATCATTCAATCCTAAGAGATGGAAGAGTAATTATTATACAACAAAAATACATTTTGGAATCCAAACATTATATTTGTGAATATGATCAAATTTGCAGAGATATAGACCTACAGAAACATAGAGAATGACACTTTTTCATTAAGACCTTTACGCCGCACTGTGTCTAATGTCCTTATCCAGAATGTCTCACGTTGTAATAAAATTTTCTTTCGATCACCACCGCGTAGCAAAGGAGGTACAAATCCAAGGAAAGAGACTATAGTAATCAGACGTTACAGCAAGCATGGGACAAATGCCAAGCGAACACTGTAAGAAACACCTCCAGTACCTCTAGATTGGTATTTCCGAGCACCTTCACCACGATTTATATATACAGAATATATATACAGACACATACATATAATATGTGTGTTTGTGTGTATTTCCTATATATGTGTAATATATTATAATTAAAGCATTTTATAATATATTATACATGTATAATGCATATATATGATTTCATTATAAGTGTATTTTGAGATATATGTGTATATATCTCAAAGTACAGTTGCAATTAAACCATTATATATGTATACTATATTATTGTCACGGTAATATACCCCAACACGCAGGAATAGTTCACAGTCAAGAGACAAGAAACAGTGTTCGTCTTACCGGACCTTAGAATGGCCGGACTAGGACGAGAGAAAGACAGAGTCAGAACAAGCCGAGGTCAAGGGAACTGAGAGACAGCGTAACGTAGAACAAGCCGAGGACTGGTACACAGAGGACAAAACAGCGGATAAGCAAGCAAGGATAAGGAGAGAGCGGAGTCAGGAACAAAGCCAAGGTCAAGCACCAAAAAACCAACTGAACGATACAAGCACTAAAGGGAACTGGACAGAAACCACGATAGGGCAAAGAGCAAGGGAAACAGGTGAGTATAAATACCCTTAAGGTTCACTTTGATTGGCCCCTGTCATATCCACGCCCCCAAAACGTGAGTGTATGGGGAATGTGGCCTGACAGGGGCCAATGGGAGACTGATTCTAATTTAGTCTCCCACTGTCCCTTTAAGAGCGCGCCCGAGACGCGCGGCGCGCTCTTAGTGTCGGGCGGGACATGTGGCCGCTTCTCGCGGTCACTGCCCGCCTGACTGATCCCATCGTTGGCTGAGCCGCGCGCGGCTCGTGCAGGAGCAGGACCGCGCGCGGCGAGAAGGGAGGACCCCGCACGGCCCCTGGAGAGGGTAAGTACCGCTACAGTACCCCCCCCTGAAGACACGCCCACCGGGCGGGGAGGAGCAGGCCTGGCAGGAAAACGAGCGTGGAAAGAACGCACAAGGCGAGGAGCGTGAACAGCGTCAGCGGAAATCCAACTGCGTTCCTCAGGCCCATAGCCCTTCCAATGTACCAGATATTGGAGGCGACCCCGAAGCAAGCGAGAGTCAATTACAGCCGCCACTTCAAACTCCTCATGGCCCTCCACCGAAACCGGAGGAGGAGGGGGGACATGCCGAGTAAAACGGTTGCACAGGAGGGGTTTTAACAAGGAGGTATGAAACACGTTAGGAATGCGTAAATTTTTTGGAAGATCCAATGCATACGAGACAGGATTAACCACATGCAAGATACGAAAAGGACCAATAAAACGAGGGGCCAACTTCATAGAAGGCACACGAAGACGAATATTGCGAGTAGAAAGCCAAACCCGGTCTCCCACAGCATAGGATGGAGCCGCCCTGCGATGCTTGTCAGCGTGAACCTTCTGGCGAGCAGCTGAGGCCACCAAAGAACACTGAACCTGCTCCCAAGTATTACGTAGACTAGCCAAATGTTCGTCCAGGGCTGGCATGCCCTGTAAGGAGAATGCAGCTGGAAGAACCACGGGATGCCGGCCATAAACAACGTCAAAAGGGCTGTTACCGGAGGATTCATGAGCAGCATTATTACGAGCAAACTCAGCCCAAGGAAGCAGGTCAGCCCAATTGTTCTGATGGTGGGACACGAAACAGCGAAGATACTGCTCCAGAGATTGGTTGGCACGTTCAGCAGCTCCATTAGACTGGGGGTGGTAGGCTGAAGAAAACGAGAGGGAGATACCCATCTCTGCACAAAACGCTCTCCAGAATCTGGAAATAAACTGGCTACCCCTATCGGACACGATCGAAGTGGGAATACCATGCAACCGAAACACCTCCCTGGCAAAGATAGAGGCAAGTTCCTTGGATGATGGCAATTTGAGAAGAGACACAAAATGAGCCATCTTAGAAAAACGATCCACAATCATCAGGATGACAGTTTTACCATTAGAGGGAGGTAATTCAACAATAAAATCCATGGATATATTGGACCATGGCCTCTCGGGTATGGGCAACGGATGCAACAACCCACAAGGAACTCTGTGGGAGGACTTCATACTGGCACAAGTGCTACAGGCATTAACGTAATCGGTGACGTCCTTGCGCAAGGAAGCCCACCAGAAATATCTAGAAACTGCTGAGACTGTCTTAGAAATACCAGGGTGTCCAGCAGTTCTAGTGTCATGATATAATGACAAGATGTCTCGTCTCTCTGGTATATCAACGAATAGCTTATCAGCAGGCCTCTCCTCAGGAGCCAAGTTTTGTTTAGCCTGAATAGTTTGTAAGAGAGAAGACGAAATAGAAAGAACAGTAGTCGCTATTATTCTGTCAGGCGGAATGACAGGGGTAACATCGACCTCGAGTTTGTCAGTAGTCTCGAATTGTCTGGACAGAGCGTCAGCTTTAGTATTACGATCACCCGGTCTGTAAGTGATTATGTAATTAAAACGAGACAAAAAGAGAGACCACCTGGCCTGCCTAGAAGACAATCTTTTTGCTTCACTAAGGTATGAGAGGTTTTTGTGATCCGTTAAAATGAGGATAGGATCCCTGGTACCCTCTAGCAGATGTCTCCATTCCTTGAGCGCCAAAATGATAGCAAGGAGTTCACGATTGCCTACATCATAATTCCTCTCTGCTTTGGACATCTGTCTGGAAAAGAAGCCACAAGGGTGTAACGGCTTTTCAGGTGAATCTCTTTGAGACAAGATAGCACCTACCCCTATCTCCGAAGCATCAACCTCAAGAATAAAGGGCAGTGAAGGGACAGGATGCTGTAAAACAGGAGCAGAGGCAAATGTAGCTTTCAAGAATTCAAAGGCCTCGAGTGCTTCTGGTTTCCAGACATGAGTATTACCATCCTTCTTGGTCATTCTGGTTATAGGCGCTACAATGGCAGAAAATCCTTTAATAAAACGCCTATAATAATTAGAGAACCCCAGAAAACGCTGAATGGCTTTCAAACCCTGGGGCAGAGGCCATTCCATAATGGCAGACAGTTTCTTGGGATCCATACGAAAACCCTTGGCAGAGATTATATAACCCAAGAATTGGACTTCAGATTGATCAAATGAACATTTTTCGAGTTTGCAATAGAGACCGTTAACCAGAAGAGTTCTCAACACTAATTTAACATGCATGTGATGAGTCTGTAAATCATTAGAATAAATTAATATGTCGTCCAAGTATACTATAACGAATGTATGTATAAATTGACGTAGGACATCATTAATAAATTCTTGAAAAACTGCTGGGGCGTTACAAAGACCAAAGGGCATCACAGTGTACTCGTAGTGGCCACTCCTGGTATTGAAAGCAGTCTTCCACTCGTGATCCTTTTTGATACGTATGAGGTTGTAAGCACCCCTAAGGTCCAATTTAGTAAAAACTGTGGCCTGTTTAAGCCTATCAAAAAGTTCTGTGATCAAAGGTATGGGGTACGCATTTTTGACGGTGATTTTATTAAGGCCCCTATAGTCAATACAAGGCCTTAATTCGCCATCTTTCTTAGACACAAAGAAGAACCCAGCCCCTGCCGGGGAAGAGGATCTTCTTATAAATCCCTTCTCTAGAGATTCCTTGATATATTCCTCCATAACCAGATTCTCCTAAGAAGATAAAGGATATATTCTCCCTTTGGGAGGCATCGTACCAGGTAATAAATTAATTGCACAATCGTAAGGCCTGTGAGGTGGAAATCTTTCAGCCTCCCTTTTATCAAAAACAGATTTAAGAGACAGGTACTGAGAGGGTATGACCGTAGGCACGGGAGGAATATGAGTAGAATTCAAAGGGGTGACTTTAACAACACAAGACTCTTGGCAAGAATCACTCCAAGAAACTATTTGTCCTGACTCCCAATCAATGGTGGGATTATGAGTACATAACCAAGGATACCCTAACACGAGGTGAGAGGAAGGAGAAGTAATGATCTGAAACCAAATGGTCTCAGAGTGTAACACCCCTGTAGACATATGTAGGGGAACAGCCTCATGTGTGATAATTGGAGAGCATAATGGTCTACCATCTATGGCCTCAACGGCCAAGGGTGTCTCCTTCTCTCTGGTGGGTATGTTATTCTCCTTGACAAAACTGGAATCAATAAAGTTTTCGGCCGCTCCGGAATCAACCAGGGCTAGTATATTCCCTGCTATGCAGTCACTATCAAGGTGCAGGGAAACAGGAAGAAGTAACTTATTAAGAGGCAATTGTGAGGACTGTGATGTCACACCCAAGGCCAGTCCTCTATACGGTCTTAGGTGCGATAGTTTCCCGGACGCACGGGACATTCTTGTCTCATATGACCCCTCCTACCACAATAAAGACAAAGTCCCTCCTTTCTCCTATAAAGCTTTTCAGCGTCGGTAAGTTTAGCAACCCCTAACTGCATAGGTTCCTCCTCAGAACCTTTAGATCCCTCGGGAGTCTCCGCTCTAGGGGAGTTAAAGGGAACAAAATGTCTATTTCTGGACCTGGTATATAACCTGTCACGGATCCTGTTATCTATATCGATAAGATAGTCAATCAGGTCCTCCAGGGGTACAGGGAGGTCCTTAGCTGCTACCTCATCTAAGATAGTATCAGACAGACCTTCCATAAAGGCAGTAGTAAGGCCATTATTAGTCCAATCTACCTGTGAGGCAAGGGTCCGGAACTGAATAGCATAATCGGCTACAGATTTAGATCCTTGCTTTATTCTCATTAATGCCCTGGCGGCATTTTTTGACCTTTTAGTCGTGTCAAATGTTCTACGGAACGCTGTGAGGAAGCTATTGAAGTCGTGTACCATAGGCCCATTAGCCTCCCAAATAGGATTTGCCCATTCTAGTGCCTTATCCGTAAGCTGGTGCATAAGAAAACCCACCTTAGATCTGTCAGTGGGAAATGAACGTGGGTACATTTCGAAGTGGAATTCCACTTGATTAAGGAATCCCCTACATGTCTTAGCGTCCCCTCCATACCTAGGTGGCGGGGTTAGATGTGCAGAAGCATTAGACATATTAGCTGTGTCCGGTATAGGGTTTACAGGAGGCGTAGGTACAGGTACCGGAACAGATCTGGATAACAGTGTCTGGATGGCTTGAGCCATTTGATCCATACGGTGATCCTGTTCTGCGAATCTAGCCTCATGAGTGGCCATCTGTTGACCTAAACCTGCGGGGTCCATGGCCCTATCGTAATGTCACGGTAATATACCCCAACACGCAGGAATAGTTCACAGTCAAGAGACAAGAAACAGTGTTCGTCTTACCGGACCTTAGAATGGCCGGACTAGGACGAGAGAAAGACAGAGTCAGAACAAGCCGAGGTCAAGGGAACTGAGAGACAGCGTAACGTAGAACAAGCCGAGGACTGGTACACAGAGGACAAAACAGCGGATAAGCAAGCAAGGATAAGGAGAGAGCGGAGTCAGGAACAAAGCCAAGGTCAAGCACCAAAAAACCAACTGAACGATACAAGCACTAAAGGGAACTGGACAGAAACCACGATAGGGCAAAGAGCAAGGGAAACAGGTGAGTATAAATACCCTTAAGGTTCACTTTGATTGGCCCCTGTCATATCCACGCCCCCAAAACGTGAGTGTATGGGGAATGTGGCCTGACAGGGGCCAATGGGAGACTGATTCTAATTTAGTCTCCCACTGTCCCTTTAAGAGCGCGCCCGAGACGCGCGGCGCGCTCTTAGTGTCGGGCGGGACATGTGGCCGCTTCTCGCGGTCACTGCCCGCCTGACTGATCCCATCGTTGGCTGAGCCGCGCGCGGCTCGTGCAGGAGCAGGACCGCGCGCGGCGAGAAGGGAGGACCCCGGCCGGCCCCTGGAGAGGGTAAGTACCGCTACAATTATAAAATTCTTACATTTTTTATAATATATTATACATATACAATATATGTGTAATATATTTATTTAACATGTTTATTTATTTATTTATTTATTTATTTATTTTAAACTCTTAGTTGCTTGACAGCCCAGACAGTTCCCCTGTTGGCAGCTTCATAGACTCCTATTGCGGCCATGTGATCATGGTGATCACATGGCCCTGGAGGGCCGGGTTGGCCGGAGCTTCTGCAGGGGGACTGCTGGAATCTCGGGCAGTCTCCCCCGACCGGGATCACTGCGGATCACCAGTCCAGGGAAGTCCAGGGGTCATATTTGCCACGGACATACTAGGTACGTCTGTGGTCCTTACAACCAATTTTTGTCTGACGTACCTAGTACATCCGCGGTCGTTAAGGGATTAAAAAAGGAAAGGGGTGCCAAGTGGTGGTGCAGTGATGCTTGGGGCAACAGCCACTCCAGTGAGCCTCGCCACAATGGGGCCGTGGCTAAGCATTTACGGTAATAGGGCAGAGACTGAGTTATTGAGCGCAGCTTTCATCATCTCGTTTAGGGATAGGGAGGCTATGCAGAGTTATCGTAATCTAAAGTCGGTTTTGGAATATACAGAGGTAGTTAGGGAAAAGCTGCTTAAGGAGGTCCAGTTGGGTAGGATAGTGTTGCCATTTGAGGTCGCTCTGCTTTCTAGCCTGCGTCTGTCACCGTTGGGGGTGGTCGCAAAAAGGAGGCCAGGAAATACCGCCTTATCCATCACTTATCGCACCGTAAAGGGGCATCCGTGACCGATGACATTGCCAGGGAGCTGGTCTCTATCTCTTACGCATCATTTGACCAGGCGGTCAAGTTGGTTAAGAAGGCTGGATGGGGTGCGTTGATGGCCAAGGTTGACATTGAGGCGGTCTTTTAGCTGTTGTCCATTTACCCCGCGTGCCATCATCTGCTGGGCTATTTCCTTGAGGGACTGTTCTTTGTCAACCTCTGCCTTCCCATGGGTTGTTCCATTTCTTACTCCTACTTTGAGAAGTTCAGCTTTTTTCTAGAATGGGTGGTGAAGCAGAAATCTGGGAGTCGGTCAGTGGCGCACTGCTTAGATGATTTTCTGTGTGTGAGCCTGGCGGATTCCCCATCTTTTCTCTACCTCTTGATAACGATTGAGTGGGTAACTGGCATTTTTGGTGTGCCGCTGGTGGTGGAAAACGGATGGCCAGACCATGTGTCTGAGTTTCCTCTGGCTTGAAATCGACTCCCAGTGGGGTGAGTGCCGTCTTCCCATGGACAAGCTAATGGGGCTCCGGGAGTGGTTGGCAGCAGTCCGGGGGTCTAGAAAGATAACGTTGAAACAGCTGCAGTCACTTATCGTAAGCTCAATTTTGCTTGTCAAGTTATTCCAATGGGGCGGATTTTCAGTCGGAGCCTTACCAGGCCCCGGGTACCTGGACAGCTTATTGTAGGATTTGGGATGCATGGGGACAGTCGCTGGAGAGTATGGAAGGGGTAGTGATTGGCGGTGCTGGGCTTGATGCTTTGTTGTGGTAGATTTTCCAATTGTCAGAGGCCCCTCTCTGGCGGTGGTGGATAGACACATGGCTACGCTAGCATTCTGCTTTAAGATGCAGGGTTGGGTTGATTTTTCTAGCAAGCACTCAAGGGTTTCCGGAGAGGGAACAAGACGCAGGATGCCAGTAGCCCGGTTTCCATCGCGCTCTTGGAAAAACTGGAATTTTCCCTGCCTGTCATTTGTTTTGACGGCTACGAAGTGGGTTTGTTTGAGGTGGCATTCTTGCTGGCCCTTTTCGGTGCTTTCATGATCAGGGAGTTGGTCAGCACCAATTGGGGGAGTCAAAGGGCGAGTGCTGTGCATGGATGTTCGTGTGGAGGCCATGCAGGTGTTGGTTCTTCTTGTCCGCTCCATAACGGATGTCAGGAGAAAAGGTGTTGATGTGGCACTGCATGCCTTTCCAGGATCCCCTTTATGCCCGGGCACTAGTGCTGCCAGGTAATTGACTTGGCGTCCGACAGGTTTCGGTTCCTTCATGGTACATGTTGACAGTTCCTCGCTTTCCTTTTTCCAGTTTCTCTGGGTTTTTCGGATGGGACTTCTCAGGCTGGGATTGCAGCCGAGTCAGTTTGGAATGCACTCGTTTCGGATAGGGGCTGCGATGAGAGCGACGAGGTTGGCATTGGGTGACGAACTAGTGAAGGAGATTTTTTGGTGGGAATCAGTCCCATTCTGGTCTTATGTACGTCTTAACAAACTTTTGTGAGGACTCACATGGGGGGGTCTGCTTTGGGGGTGCCAGGGCTGACATGTTTATCTTGTCTCCGTAGGTCAAGTGGCTTGGATTGTGAGACATTTCTTCATCTTCTGGGCCAAGAGGAGAGCCGCAGCTCATTTTTGGGGTTAGCAGCTGGGCTTTCCTGAGGACCGGATGAGGTTGCTCTGGTTTGGCTACCGGGGCTACGGATAGCAGGAGGCTTGCAGGTTTGTGGTAGGGGGTAGGAGGCCAGATGTGCTGGTCTTGCATGCAGGATAACCTTGGGCTTATCTCTCAGCATTTCCTGGTGAAACAAATGAAGCAGGATATTAACCAGAGTAGGGCAGGGATCCCAGGGGTGCCATTGGTTTGGTCATAAATAGTCCCCTGGCTCCGTTGGCGGCATGCATAGGATCGCTTCTGGGCTAAGGTGAATGGATGGATGGCTAGCTTTGTCAGGAAGGTGGGTGGAGTTGTGTTGGCAGGCTATTTCTGTCCCGATGAGGTCTATCTCACGGACGTGGGGTGGGACCTGTTTAATTTGGGTTTGCAGGAATATTTGTCCAAGGAATTGTTTTTGCGGGGTGGCGGAGCTCAGACGGCTTAAGTGGTAAAGGACTGAGCTTGTGGTGTGGTGGGTTAAGAAAGGTTAAGGTAAGTAAGGGCAGCTAGTTGATTGGTTAAATGGGTACACTGTTCGCATACGTTTTGGTAGGTTTCAAGCCCGTCGGTGCCTCAGAACCTCAGTGGTGTAGGGGTATCCAGGAATACCACCACCAGGATTAAACTAAAGAATGTTGGCACTTTACATGTTCATATTTATGTGGTTATTGTATATTGCTAAGTAATGTTATGTTGGGGGTCATTGCCTTTGATTTAAAGACGGGGGAGATGGTATAATATGGGGGGGGTGGCGGGTAATGACTTTATATATTTGTACATGATAATTTATTATCTTTATTATTAATAAAGCTGTGGACAATTTTGACCCATACCTAAGAGTGTCACTGTCTTATTGGGTGGGTTTGGGTTCAGGTTCATATATCCCTCCCCTGCCCATATACACCATTTCTGTTTCATCCTTCGCCTATGTGCTAGATCTGCATTCTATGTTTTAAATAAATGATATTCTAAATGTTTAAAATACTCCTTGGTATTTTAAAAGTTAATAAAATAAATATAGTGGATGTTATCACAAATTGATAATAGACCATCATTCTTCAGCACAAGATTGTAGAAGCATTGAACAAAACACATTTCATATTTTGCTAGCAGTTATAACAAATAATAATATTCAATGGCAGGGTCATTACCCGGTCAGGAAAAAAAGAATTATTTTGATTACAATTTGATGTAGGCCTTTGGTTCATCTAATCATTTATGTCAGTGCCAACAAATTGTAAATGTTGCTTTAGAGTTGTATAGCTAAAAATTTATTTCATTATAGCAATAAAACTCAAAGTCATGGGTATGTGACATTTACATAATGGGAGCTGTGGCCTTCAATTATACCAAGGACATTATCTAAATGTTAACTATCCACATGTGCTGTAACTATGAAGGTGTTCTTTATAAGGAATTATCCTTTTAAAATAGAGCATCACATTTTATAGGTATTCTGCCAACACATTAAGCTCACATGTTCAAAATGGACATGAATAGCTTAGTTTGCGATTAACATTTCCAAACACAATATTTCTCCATTATATGCATCAAAGGAAAAAAACTGAATTATTCGTTTTATTCTTCAGCTGGGCTAACACTTTAGTAAAGGCTGAGTATGTCATATTTATTCTTTCTCACATAATGCATCAACATTACTAGAATAATAATGTATTGACAATGCTAAAACACAGTTCACCAGGTGCTAACATGGGGGTTATGGTCATTTGTAGCAAGACATGTTGGATCTGTACTGATGAATCAATAAACAGATGCCTCTATTCAGGTAACAAGAGTAAAGCTTTGAAATAGAGGAACAGGATAATAGCCATTCCTTTAATTCCTCAAAGATCAGGCTATATTAGAGCTAAACGTTTGCAAATATTATAGTAAAATAAGTATCCAAGTTGCTTTTTTTTTGTTAGTTTTTTTTTTGTTAGAGACACTATAGGCTCCTAGACTACTTCATCTCATTGAACATTGAAGTGATCTGCAATTTAAAACATTGAGGTTTCAGAGACACTGCAATGTTTATAATGCAAGTGTCAGACAGCCACTAGAGGTGCTTTCTGTTGTTTCATGGATTCCAGAAACACTGGACATTGAGCATCTTTAAAAACCCCAAATGCTTTCCTATAGGTAAGGCTAATGGGTTTTCAACCCATTATTTGCAGGTAGGTGGAGAGTGCGAGGGAGAGGTGCAGAAACATACTTTTGTGTTAGGAATACAGGTTTCTATTCTTAACACTAAAGTTTTACTTTAATTTGGAAAGCCTGGAAAAGTTGCAGTGGGACAGCTGAAATTAAATATAATGAAAACAAATCACTTAAAGACTGTTCATATTTGTTTAAACCCGCTATTACATACACTGACCAGATACAACACTAAAACCACCTGCCTGATATGATGTAGGTCCCCCTTGTGCTTCCATAACAGCTATGATGCATCAAGGCATTGACTCAACAAGATCTCCGAATGTGTCAAGAAATAACCTTTAAGTCCTACAAGTTGCAAGGTGGTTCCTCCATGGATCAGATTTGTTCCAACACATCCCACAGATGCTTAAAAGGATTGAGATCTGGGGAATTTGGAGGCCAAGGCAACACCTTGAACTCTTTGTCATATTCTTCAAACCATTCCTGGCCACTGCCACAAAGCAACACCATTACCATGAAGGGGTGACTATGGTCTGCATCATTTCTCTAGGTAGGTAGTAAATGTCAAATTAACATTCACATGAAGGCCAGGACCCAAAGGTTTCCCAGCAGAACTGTCTTCACCAGACTTCCTTTTTCCAATAGTGCATTTGAGGTTGCTGTCAGTATTTCCTCAGGCAAAAGCAGTTAACTCTAAAGCACTCAGCCTATAAATGTTGCCCCTTCACTGCTTGAGCTAATGCTCATGCTTCTACATTAGTCTAAGCACAGAAAGAAAGGCAGCATATGGACACCTTGTGACACTTTTGCGTTTGAAAACAGTCTAACACTAAAAGACAAGAGAGTTTCATAGCCACTTCAGTGAGATGGAGGCGGGAACAATAGAACAGAAGATGTTACGCAGTTGTGCTAAGTTAAGTTTTATTCTTGTAAGACCATTAGATGTATGTACATTGCATACCTCACTTATTATTATTTTTTTATGTAACTCTTATATGTAACTTTTGCATTATATCCTTAAAGGCATGGAAGTATATTGCAAAACAGACATATTGCAAGACAACACCAGACAACAAATGGAATGTTGAATGGACAACAGATCAGTAATTTGCATATCAGACTGCTCCCACCAAAAAGGTCAGTCCAGATACAAAATACTGACAGCAACCTCTGTTTTATTTTAATCTTTAAGATTATTTTCTTTCAGGTATTGGAACAATGGACTGGAGAAAGTCAGTTGTGATTCCTATATTAAAAATGTTCAGCTAAAATATATGCCTGGAAATTATAGACCTGTGAGCTTAACGTCTGTGCCTTTGAAAGATTTGGCTAGTATAGTATTATATTCATGGGTTCATTGAGAAAAGCAACGTAATTAGCAGAAATCAGCATGGTTTTATGAAACATAAACATGTCAAACTAACTTAACTTCATTCTACAAAGTAGCAAGTGGAAGAATAGATAAAGGTGCTGCAGTGAATAGGGACTACCTAGATTTTGCCAAGGTGTTTGATACATCCACACAATAGGTTAATGTTCAGACTAAAATAAATTGGTCTAGATTAACATTCCTGGGTAGAACATTGGTTTAAAGATAATGTACAAAGAGTTGTCATTAATGGTAATTTTTTAAGCTGGACAAAAGTTATTACTTCCTCTGTGTTGAATTGGACATAAAGGGCATGTTGCTATTCCCGCTATTCTGAGCTTAATACTACTATTAATGGAGGTGATGGCAGGTACTAGCGAAGATATCAGCAGTCCTTATGGCCAAGGAAGAGGTTTTCCAGCTCTCAGAAGCCATGGCATGACTGTTGATGGTGTAATGGAAACCGGATACCTTGCTCAATTTCACCTTGTGAGGAGTATCTAACATTGATTGTGGGTTGCTTTTGAATATTAGAATAAAGTTGAGGTATACAAATGATTGTGTATTGTCTAAAGTAATACAACTTTGTTCAGCAAAAATAGATGTTGTGTTGTAAAATTTGTTTGTGACGGGTGGATTTACTGCTGTAACATTATTGTGTTTGACAGCGCACACTGAAATGAAAACATTCAGAAAATAAATACGTTTTCATACAGATTTTTCTTTCGTGCACTGGGGCAAGCTGAATGTTGGATAAAGTCCTCCTCCCCGCAGATGTGCTCCGGTTGGCAAAGGAAAATAGACGTGTTGGCAGCCACAAAGAGAAAGTATAAAATATGAATATATTCATCCAACATTCAGCTTTATCCAACATTCAGCTTGCCCCATTGCACGAGGCAAACGCTGCCTTCACCTGCAAGCCGGACGGTGTTCTTGGAACGGAGGAGAGACTGCAGCCAGATAAGCTTTTAATGTGGTTCTTAGAAATAAGCACCACCATATTTTCCTGTAAGGGTTTCTATGTTGGGGAGGGGGATTCCCTTTTTATGTTAAGACATTAAATGCAGTATTATACTATGCTTATTTTCTGTCTTTTTTAAGGGATTTCCAGCATCAGTGTATGTTTCCAACGACTCTGTGGACTTCCTCATATTTCTTTGGACCCTGCCATTATATTATACACTTTGGACTGCTATATTATTATTTTGCTTCACATTGTACCTTTATTGTTGCAATTAGCAGCATTGATACTTTTATGTTCTATACTGTATCATATAGCTGTCACTAATTGTTGCAGATACATTTGTGTAAGTGTATACCCCTCATTCAATCTAAGGGGACTATCGACTAAGCGCTGACAACATAACCAGAAAAAATGTCATGCTTTTAATTTGGGAAATTCCTTTTTTGTTTAGCAGCTGTTATCTAGAGGTACTTTGTACCATTCCATACAAGTTGATTATTTATATTATTTTGTGCGCTCTTTTTTTCACTTTATTTTAAAATATAACATATAAAATATATATTTTTAACTGTGTATATTTAGACTAGTCTGACAAAAAGATGAATGGCAAAATGCTTGCCAACATAAGTGGCAATCTCCCACTAAAAATTGTCTACAGTGCTCCTGTCAGCTAGATAAAGAATAAACCTACACCTCATCTCACACTAGAAACAATGATTGAGGCTACCTTACACTCCAACACCAGCACAATTTGTATCACTACTGGTCTGTCTTCGTCAGCAGTTATGTATAGAAACATCTTGCTTGTAAGTATGGTTGTTTTATTGCTTCTCCCCCCCCCCCCCCCCATCAAGTTCTTACTTGATATGTGAATATAATTACAATTTACTGGCTGTACCCTAGCCATAAACCATCTTTTTGTTTTGCTACCAATTGATTGGACAAGAGACCTAGTCCACATAATTGGGCAGACCTCTTGAAAAAAATAAATAAATAAATAAAAGCCTCGTATACATTCCATCCAGTTTTATTTTTTTGGTGCAAGCGCAGCACTAAAAATAAAGAACAGAACATTTCAGAACTGACATGAGTCTCTTCACTCGTGTTTCTGCCATGTGGCAATTAGAAAATCACCATATTCCACCAAATTTCAGTTCAGTTCTCCTTGTCATGTCGTTAATCATGAATTCCCTTTTGTTATATATCACATCTACAATCATGGGAAAAAGAAAGTACACCCTCTTTGAATTCTATGGTTTTACATATCAGATCAAAATAACACACACACATATTACACACATTTTTATGCCTTTTATGTACCCACTACACCTCCTGCACTTACACACACAAATGCTACACACAATCTATACCATCTCTAAACACACACACTACACACTGCCTATACCATCTCTAAACACACACTACACCTCCATTAAACATACACTACACTTACTACACTCACACAGAACACACAATTATACAGTCTATAAATGTACACATTCCACCCTCTACACACAAACACTCTACCCATTCTATATATTCCCCCTATGCACTCACACACACAGTATACACAAGCTACTTTTTATCCCCTATAAATGCATACACTATACCCCACTATACATATGCTTGTGTTGTGCAGAAAAAAAACTAGGACATTTTCTCCATCCGAGAGCACTACATATACTGGAGGGGAATCACAATAACATACTCATTTGGGGGGCATGCTTGCCATTGGTTATGACATAACACTACCACTTGCTGGCCCTTCCCCTTCTAGTGGGCTGATCTGCCTTTACCTGCTCTGGCTGTATTTTTATCCAAGTCCATCTCTGTGTACAGCCTAGTGGGACAGGCCATAGACTGCCTGACAGCATGTAAAAGTACTATTTGACCTGAGACTTGAAGTAAAGAAGGATATGACCATTACCCTACCATTACCCTAACAGTGATGGATTCTATTCAACTGACATCAGTGGCTAGGCAACTTGATGGCTATCTTCATCCTCGCCTCTTTCTTTAAGATGTCTTATGAAATTGTGTCTTTTATTCTAGGG
This sequence comes from Pelobates fuscus, assembly GCF_036172605.1. Classification (NCBI taxonomy): domain Eukaryota; kingdom Metazoa; phylum Chordata; class Amphibia; order Anura; family Pelobatidae; genus Pelobates; species Pelobates fuscus. Next base: position 116,959,191 of record NC_086317.1, read on the forward strand.
CTTGTACGAACATGCTAGAACAGCAGGAATATGAAAAAAGAGACACACTTCTGTAGCAAACGCACAAAAAATACAAATTATAAGAAAAAGTTGATTCTCGCTGGAGAATTCTTTGGATTTAAAAACCATCAGTGGTCACATCCTGGGAAAGATGCAACTCAGAATGAATTTTGCATGCTTTTGCTCCACAAGAACAATACTGGGACATGTCAAATACAATCAAAAGATTGGAAAGTTTGAGACCAACAGTTTTGATTATGTAATAAAATGTTTTAGACAGTACTACACAGTATCTTCAATGTATCTCAGGATACCAATATAATGTCCTACACAAGTGAGTGGCTGGCAGACATATTCATGTGAATCAAGAAATCTATAACATAATGTTCAATGATAACCCAATCCATTGCTCATATCGATAACTGGATGGTTATTAGGGGTAATCTTTTCCTCCTTGTATGGTGTGAAAAAAGTAGACATGTGCATTTGTTTTCGTACGAATACGAAAAAGAAACAAAACTAATAGGGCAAATGCTGAATGTTTTGCCTTTTCGTTTCAGTTCTTTCTTCAGAGTGGCTGCTCGCTGTCATTTAAAACTACTAGTGACTGGGCAGCTGTTGCAACCAGTCACAGGGTCATGAGTCAAATTACACAGCATGGAAAAATTCCTAAGAACTTTCCCACGCTGTGTAAAATGACACAGAGCACTCTGATTGGTTGGATTTCAAGACAACCAATCAGAGTGTTGTGACAGGTAAATGTAGAGCCATTTTCCTGTCAGAGCACTCTGATTGGTTGGCTTAAACCAACCAATCAGAGTGCTCAGAATCAAATTGCAGGGTGTGGGAAGACTTTATATGCCTGTCCCCGCCCTGCGGAGCTCATTCTGCACAGCGCCTTTGCTTGGTGAAGAAGAAGAATTTTTTTACCATCTGTAAAAAAAAAATTTGCCATGTTTTTTTTTCTGCGCTCAGGTAATTTTTGTTTAATTTTAATAGTTGCGACGGGTATTATGGATTTTTATTTGGCCTTTTTGGGGGCTGAAGAAATAAAAGAAAATAAGAAAGAAGACATTTAATGGTAAGTATGAAATATTATTTCACAGGGGGTTAGTTTATTGCCCCCCCTTCACTATTATTAGGGTCAGGGGGTAGGTAGGGTATTTTTATTTGGGGGGAGTGACTGGGGGCTTGGGGACCCCTAGTCACTTTATTATTTGTGGTCCCCACCCTCCACTCATGGGTGTGGACAAGGGGGGACATTAGGTCCTCCCCTTTAATTAATTAATTAGGGCTCCCAACTGCTGCTCATGGGTGGGGACCTGGGGGAGACATTAGGACATTAGGTCACCCCCATTATTCAATTATTTAAGGTGCCCACCTGCCGTACATGCGTGGGGACCTGTGGGGGACATTTGGTCCCCCCATTATTTATTTAATTAGGGTCCCCACTCGCCGCTCATGGGTGGGGACCTGGGGGGGACACTAGGTCCCCCGTATATATATTAATAGCCGACACCCATGGGTCACAGGTGGGGGTGCGGGGGGAGCACTATGTCCCCCCCATTTAGTTATTTTGATCTGTGTCAGGTCCCCCTTTATTGCACTAGCAACTGGGCAGCAACAGCTGCCCAATCACTAGTAAATTTAAATGTTTTTTTTTTTTTTTGTGTAATATTGTTTTATTAGGTTTTCAATCCATATATATTGTACACATTTCCAGAACACGGTTGAACATGCAGAAACCATATTCACAGTATTGCATGAGTTCGGTTTAACATACATTCACACATTATATGCATAGATTTGTAACACCAGAGGATATATCGCGTTCCCTGTGATAATCAACAGTTACATAGTTGTGTGTCAGCTTTTAAACAGAAGGTCAACTATGTGGCATCATCTGTTCCTTCTATGATATCCTTCTTCTATACCTTTATGTGAACTCTATGGCAATCTCTGTCAGGGTTCTTGGTCTGCTATAACTTGAACTAGTAGTTAACGGTGGTGTGGGGAGGGGATAGGGGGGGGGGATAGGGGGGTGTATGAGTGGACCAGGGTATCAGGAATTGTTGGTCAGTTTTCCATCGGGGACCCGTATTCCATTTTGTCTGCTAGTGGAATACTCTTTTATTTGTTAGTGTCCAGGCGTCCCATTTTTCCCAAGCTGTCTGGCAAAACTGTTTCCCTTTCTTCGTCTGCCTTGCGGCTATTTCATAGGATTTGGTGGTTTCCACCATATCTAAGCATGTGCTAATAGCTGGAGTGTTTACTTTTAGCCACATTTTACTTATAGATGTGAGAGCTGTGACAATGATATGGTAGAGGAGATATAGGTCTGTTTTTTGTAAGTCTTGAGGTAACGTTAATAGCAGGAAGATTTCCGGGGAGAATTGTATGTCATTTCCGATGAGTTTCTTAATGATATTTGAAATGCCTTCCCAGAAGGGTCGTAATTTTGGGCATGTCCACCATATGTGGAGCATTGTGCCAGGTTCTTTAAGACACCTCCAGCAATTCCCCGACTGTTTTTTGTCATACTTGTGTAGTGTTTGTGGTACTATATACCAGCGATAGAGTACTTTCCTACTCGTCTCTACATGTGATGTGTTTAGTGTAAGATGTTTGTGAGCCCACATAATTTTTAACCAGGTATCATTGGGCATATTCAAATGTAGGTCTCGTTCCCAAGCTCGTACAAAGGGCAAAGATTTAGGTAGTGTTTGGGGTCTAGTTAGCCTATATAAAGTGGATAATAGCTTTTTCGGTTGCTGGGTAGCTACACATATTTTCTCTAGCGGCGACAAGGGGGTTCCCTGTTTGTGTATTTTGCCCTTTATGTCCAATTCAACACAGAGGAAGTAATAACTTTTGTCCAGCTTAAAAAATTACCATTAATGACAACTCTCTGTACATTATCTTTAAACCAATGTTCTACCCAGGAATGGTTATCTAGACAAATTTATTTTAGTCTGAACATTAACCTATTGTGTGGATGTATCAAACACCTTGGCAAAATCAAGAGACCTAGTCCACATAATTGGGCAGACCTCTTGAAAAAAAAATAAAAAAAAATAAAAGCCTCGTATACATTCCATCCAGTTTTATTTTTTTGGTGCAAGTGCAGCACTAAAAATAAAGAACAGAACATTTCAGAACTGACATGAGTCTCTTCACTCGTGTTTCTGCCATGTGGCAATTAGAAAATCACCATATTCCACCAAATTTCAGTTCAGTTCTCCTTGTCATGTCGTTAATCATGAATTCCCTTTTGTTATATATCACATCTACAATCATGGGAAAAAGAAAGTACACCCTCTTTGAATTCTATGGTTTTACATATCAGATCAAAATAACACACACACATATTACACACATTTTTATGCCTTTTATGTACCCACTACACCTCCTGCACTTACACACACAAATGCTACACACAATCTATACCATCTCTAAACACACACACTACACACTGCCTATACCATCTCTAAACACACACTACACCTCCATTAAACATACACTACACTTACTACACTCACACAGTACACACAATTATACAGTCTATAAATGTACACATTCCACCCTCTACACACAAACACTCTACCCATTCTATATATTCCCCCTATGCACTCACACACACAGTATACACAAGCTACTTTTTATCCCCTATAAATGCATACACTATACCCCACTATACATATGCTTGTGTTGTGCAGAAAAAAAACTAGGACATTTTCTCCATCCGAGAGCACTACATATACTGGAGGGGAATCACAATAACATACTCATTTGGGGGGCATGCTTGCCATTGGTTATGACATAACACTACCACTTGCTGGCCCTTCCCCTTCTAGTGGGCTGATCTGCCTTTACCTGCTCTGGCTGTATTTTTATCCAAGTCCATCTCTGTGTACAGCCTAGTGGGACAGGCCATAGACTGCCTGACAGCATGTAAAAGTACTATTTGACCTGAGACTTGAAGTAAAGAAGGATATGACCATTACCCTACCATTACCCTAACAGTGATGGATTCTATTCAACTGACATCAGTGGCTAGGCAACTTGATGGCTATCTTCATCCTCGCCTCTTTCTTTAAGATGTCTTATGAAATTGTGTCTTTTATTCTAGGGCTTGTACGAACATGCTAGAACAGCAGGAATATGAAAAAAGAGACACACTTCTGTAGCAAACGCACAAAAAATACAAATTATAAGAAAAAGTTGATTCTCGCTGGAGAATTCTTTGGATTTAAAAACCATCAGTGGTCACATCCTGGGAAAGATGCAACTCAGAATGAATTTTGCATGCTTTTGCTCCACAAGAACAATACTGGGACATGTCAAATACAATCAAAAGATTGGAAAGTTTGAGACCAACAGTTTTGATTATGTAATAAAATGTTTTAGACAGTACTACACAGTATCTTCAATGTATCTCAGGATACCAATATAATGTCCTACACAAGTGAGTGGCTGGCAGACATATTCATGTGAATCAAGAAATCTATAACATAATGTTCAATGATAACCCAATCCATTGCTCATATCGATAACTGGATGGTTATTAGGGGTAATCTTTTCCTCCTTGTATGGTGTGAAAAAAGTAGACATGTGCATTTGTTTTCGTACGAATACGAAAAAGAAACAAAACTAATAGGGCAAATGCCGAATGTTTTGCCTTTTCGTTTCAGTTCTTTCTTCAGAGTGGCTGCTCGCTGTCATTTAAAACTACTAGTGACTGGGCAGCTGTTGCAACCTTTTTGGGGGCTGAAGAAATAAAAGAAAATAAGAAAGAAGACATTTAATGGTAAGTATGAAATATTATTTTACAGGGGGTTAGTTTATTGCCCTCCTTCACTATTATTAGGGTGAGGGGGTAGGTAGGGTATTTTTATTTGGGGGGAGTGACTGGGGGCTTGGGGACCCCTAGTCACTTTATTATTTGTGGTCCCCACCCTCCACTCATTAATTAGGGCTCCCAACTGCTGCTCATGGGTGGGGACCTGGGGGAGACATTAGGACATTAGGTCACCCCCATTATTCAATTATTTAAGGTGCCCACCTGCCGTACATGCGTGGGGACCTGTGGGGGACATTTGGTCCCCCCATTATTTATTTAATTAGGGTCCCCACTCGCCGCTCATGGGTGGGGACCTGGGGGGGACACTAGGTCCCCCGTATATATATTAATAGCCCCCACCCATGGGTCACAGGTGGGGGTGCGGGGGGAGCACTATGTCCCCCCCATTTAGTTATTTTGATCTGTGTCAGGTCCCCCTTTATTGCACTAGCAACTGGGCAGCAACAGCTGCCCAATCACTAGTAATTTTAAATGTTTTTTTTTTTTTTTTTTGTGTAATATTGTTTTATTAGGTTTTCAATCCATATATATTGTACACATTTCCAGAACACGGTTGAACATGCAGAAACCATATTCACAGTATTGCATGAGTTCGGTTTAACATACATTCACACATTATATGCATAGATTTGTAACACCAGAGGATATATCGCGTTCCCTGTGATAATCAACAGTTACATAGTTGTGTGTCAGCTTTTAAACAGAAGGTCAACTATGTGGCATCATCTGTTCCTTCTATGATATCCTTCTTCTATACCTTTATGCGAACTCTATGGCAATCTCTGTCAGGGTTCTTGGTCTGCTATAACTTGAACTAGTAGTTAACGGTGGTGTGGGGAAGGGATAGGGGGGGGGATAGGGGGGAGTATGAGTGGACCAGGGTATCAGGAATTGTTGGTCAGTTTTCCATCGGGGACCCGTATTCCATTTTGTCTGCTAGTGGAATACTCTTTTATTTGTTAGTGTCCAGGCGTCCCATTTTTCCCAAGCTGTCTGCCAAAACTGTTTCCCTTTCTTCGTCTGCCTTGCGGCTATTTCATAGGATTTGGTGGTTTCCACCATATCTAAGCATGTGCTAATAGCTGGAGTGTTTACTTTTAGCCACATTTTACTTATAGATGTGAGAGCTGTGACAATGATATGGTAGAGGAGATATAGGTCTGTTTTTTGTAAGTCTTGAGGTAACGTTAATAGCAGGAAGATTTCCGGGGAGAATTGTATGTAATTTCCGATGAGTTTCTTAAAGGGACACTATAGTCACCTGAACAACTTCAGCTTAATGAGGTTGTTCAGGTGAGTGCTACAGCTACCCGGAGCCTTTTTCTTGTAAGCACTGTATTTTCTGAGAAAATGCAGTGTTTACATTGGAAGCTTGGAACACCTCTTGTTGCAGTCAATCAGACGGCCACCAGAGGGACTTCCGAGTTCAGAGGCCCTAAAAAGGCCTCTCGTCCGATGAATTCTGGGTGAATGCATCAGACGGGCTATCAGCACACAAAGCACTGTGAACGCGCTTTGTGTGCTGATAGCCTGTCAGCACTGCTGTGGGCGTGGCTTCAGCTGACAGCTGAAGCCCGAACCCACAGGGACGCTTACTGTCCACAATAGTGGTTGAAGGGGGGGGGGAGACCTACTCTCCTTCCCCCCCCCCGGCCCCCACCGCTGTGCGGCGGGTGGGGGCCCTAAAATTATCAATAAGGGGGGGGGACCTACTGTCCCCCCCCCGGCCCCCACCCCTGTGCGGCGGGTGGGGGCCCTAAAATTATCAATAAGGGGGGGACCTACTGTCCCCCCCCCCGGCCCCCACCCCTGTGCGGCGGGTGGGGGCCCTAAAATTATCAATAAGGGGGGGACCTATTGTCCCCCTCCGGCCCCCACCCCTGAGCGGTGGGTGGGGGCCCTAAAATTATCGATAAGGGGGGGGCCTACTGTCTCCCCCCGGCCCCACCCCTGTGCGGCGGGTGGGGGCCCTAAAATTATCAATAAGGGGGGGACCTACTGTCCCCCCCCGGCCCCCACCCCTGTGCGGCGGGTGGGGGCCCTAAAATTATCAATAAGGGGGGGACCTATTGTCCCCCCCCGGCCCCCACCCCTGAGCGGTGGGTGGGGGCCCTAAAATTATCAATAAGGGGGGACCTACTGTCCCCCCCTGGCCCCCAACCCTGTGCGGCGGGTGGGGGCCCTAAAATTATCAATAAGGGGGGAACTATTGTCCCCCCCCGGCCCCCACCCCTGAGCGGTGGGTGGGGGCCCTAAAATGATCAATAAGGGGGGGACCTACTGTCCCCCCCGGCCCCCACCCCTGAGCGGTGGGTGGGGGCCCTAAATACAAAGGGGGGGGGACCCTAGTTAACCCTCCCCCCCCCCCCCCCAAAAAAAAATTATCTCCCTACCTACCCCCCTCACCCTAAAAATAATGAGGGGGGGAACATTAACTAAAAACCTGTAAAAAAAAATAAAAATAAAAAGAGATAAAAAAAACTTACCATTCGATGTTTTCTTTCTTCTAAAATCTTCTTTCTTCAGCCCAAAAAAGGCCAAATAAAAATCCATAATAACCGACGCAATTAAAAAAAAAAAAAAAAAAACGAGCGCAAAAAAAATAATCCATCTTCACCCATGGAGGGCTCCGCGCAGACTGAGCTCCGCAGGGTGGGGAAGGCTTATAAAGCCTTGCCCCGCCCTGCAATTAGGCTAAGAACACTCTGATTGGTGGGTTTAAACCAATCAGAGTGCTCTTTGTCATTTTACAAGCGTGGGAAAGTTCTTTGGAATTTTCCCACGCTTGTAAAATGACACAGAGCACTGTGATTGGATGGATTTCAAGCCATCCAATCACAGTGCTCTTTGTCATTTTACAAGCGTGGGAAAATTCCAAAGAACTTTCCCACGCTTGTAAAATGACACAGAGCACTGTGATTGGATGGCTTGAAACCCATCCAATCACAGTGCTCTGTGTCATTTTACAAGCGTGGGGAAATTCCAAAGAACTTTCCCACGCTTGTAAAATGACAAAGAGCACTGTGATTGGATGGCTTGAAATCCATCCAATCACAGTGCTCTGTGTCATTTTACAAGCGTGGGAAAATTCCAAAGAACTTTCCCACGCTTGTAAAATGACACAGAGCACTGTGATTGGATGGCTTGAAATCCATCCAATCACAGTGCTCTGTGTCATTTTACAAGCGTGGGAAAATTCCAAAGAACTTTCCCACGCTTGTAAAATGACACAGAGCACTGTGATTGGATGGCTTGAAATCCATCCAATCACAGTGCTCTGTGTCATTTTACAAGCGTGGGAAAATTCCTAAGAACTTTCCCACGCTTGTAAAATGACAAAGAGCACTCTGATTGGCTCAAACCCACCAATCAGAGTGTTCTTAGTCTAATTGCAGGGCGGGGCAAGGCTTTATAAGCCTTCCCCACCCTGCGGAGCTCAGTCTGCGCGGAGCCCTCCATGGGTGAAGATGGATTATTTTTTTTTGCGCTCGTTTTTTTTTTTTTTTTTTAATTGCGTCGGTTATTATGGATTTTTATTTGGCCTTTTTTGGGGCTGAAGAAAGAAGATTTTAGAAGAAAGAAAACATCGAATGGTAAGTTGATTTTATCTCATTTTTTCTTTTTTACAGGTTTTTAGTTAATGGTCCCCCCTCATTATTTTTAGGGTGAGGGGGGTAGGTAGGGAGATATTTTTTTTTTGGGGGGGGGAGGGTTAACTAGGGTCCCCCCCCCCTTTGTATTTAGGGCCCCCACCCACCGCTCAGGGGTGGGGGCCGGGGGGGACAATAGGTCCCCCCCCTTATTGATAATTTTAGGGCCCCCACCCGCCGCACAGGGGTGGGGGCCGGGGGGGGACAATAGGTCCCCCCCCTTATTGATCATTTTAGGGCCCCCACCCGCCGCTCAGGGGTGGGGGCCGGGGGGGGGACAGTAGGTCCCCCCCCTTATTGATAATTTTAGGGCCCCCACCCGCCGCTCAGGGGTGGGGGCCGGGGGGGGACAGTAGGTCCCCCCCCTCATTGATAATTTTAGGGCCCCCACCCGCCGCACAGGGGTGGGGGCCGGGGGGCTTATTGATAATTTTAGGGCCCCCACCCGCCGCACAGGGGTGGGGGCCGGGGGGGGACAGTAGGTCCCCTCCTTATTGATAATTGTAGGGCCCCCACTCGCCGCTCAGGGGTGGGGGCCGGGGGGGGGACAGTAGGTCCCCCCCCTCATTGATAATTTTAGGGCCCCCACCCGCCGCACAGGGGTGGGGGCCGGGGGGCTTATTGATAATTTTAGGGCCCTCACCCGCCGCACAGGGGTGGGGGCCGGGGGGGGGACAGTAGGTCCCCCCCTTATTGATAATTGTAGGGCCCCCACCCGCCGCTCAGGGATGGGGGCCGGGGGGGACAGTAGGTCCCCCCCTCATTGATAATTTTAGGGCCCCCACCCGCCGCACAGGGGTGGGGGCCGGGGGGGGGACAGTAGGTCCCCCCCCTTATTGATAATTTTAGGGCCCCCACCCGCCGCTCAGGGGTGGGGGCCGGGGGGGGGACAGTAGCCCCCCCCCTTATCGATAATTTTAGGGCCCCCACCCACCGCTCAGGGGTGGGGGCCGGGGGGGGACAATAGGTCCCCCCCTTATTGATAATTTTAGGGCCCCCACCCGCCGCACAGGGGTGGGGGCCGGGGGGGACAGTAGGTCCCCCCCTGATTGATAATTTTAGAAAGCGAGCTGAGCTGTCAGTCAGACAGCTCAGCTCGCGAACGCGCATTCCGCGCACTTGCGCGGTAAAGCGCTCAGGTTCTTCATAGGGCGGCATTCAATGCCGCTCTATGAAGAACGCGATTGGTCCAGCGCGAAGCCGTCCCATTGGGCCCCGCGATTTCGTCATTTTGACGAAAAAGGGGGCGCGGCCTAGCGGGGAGCTCGGCGCTGGAACTGAGGTAAGTTTTTAATATAAAAACACCTCGAATTTTTTTTTTAATGAATGTAAGTTCATATAAAAGCAAGAAGGAAGGCTGGGGGACCTGTCTTTCTTGCTTTTATATGGTGACTATAGAGTCCCTTTAATGATATTTGAAATGCCTTCCCAGAAGGGTCGTAATTTTGGGCATGTCCACCATATGTGGAGCATTGTGCCAGGTTCTTTAAGACACCTCCAGCAATTCCCCGACTGTTTTTTGTCATACTTGTGTAGTGTTTGTGGTACTATATACCAGCGATAGAGTACTTTCCTACTCGTCTCTACATGTGATGTGTTTAGTGTAAGATGTTTGTGAGCCCACATAATTTTTAACCAGGTATCATTGGGCATATTCAAATGTAGGTCTCGTTCCCAAGCTCGTACAAAGGGCAAAGATTTAGGTAGTGTTTGGGGTCTAGTTAGCCTATATAAAGTGGATAATAGCTTTTTCGGTTGCTGGGTAGCTACACATATTTTCTCTAGCGGCGACAAGGGGGTTTTCCTGTCAGAGCACTCTGATTGGTTGGCTTAAACCAACCAATCAGAGTGCTCAGAATCAAATTGCAGGGTGTGGGAAGACTTTATATGCCTGTCCCCGCCCTGCGGAGCTCATTCTGCACAGCGCCTTTGCTTGGTGAAGAAGAATAATTTTTTTACCATCTGTAAAAAAATTATGTTTTTTTTTCTGCGCTCAGGTAATTTTTTTTTAATTTTAATAGTTGCGACGGGTATTATGGATTTTTATTTGGCCTTTTTGGGGGCTGAAGAAATAAAAGAAAATAAGAAAGAAGACATTTAATGGTAAGTATGAAATATTATTTTACAGGGGGTTAGTTTATTGCCCCCCTTCACTATTATTAGGGTGAGGGGGTAGGTAGGGTATTTTTATTTGGGGGGAGTGACTGGGGGCTTGGGGACCCCTAGTCACTTTATTATTTGTGGTCCCCACCCTCCACTCATGGGTGTGGACAAGGGGGGACATTATGTCCTCCCCTTTATTTAATTAATTAGGGCTCCCAACTGCTGCTCATGGGTGGGGACCTGGGGGAGACATTAGGACATTAGGTCACCCCCATTATTCAATTATTTAAGGTGCCCACCTGCCGTACATGCGTGGGGACCTGTGGGGGACATTTGGTCCCCCCATTATTTATTTAATTAGGGTCCCCACTCGCCGCTCATGGGTGGGGACCTGGGGGGGACACTAGGTCCCCCGTATATATATTAATAGCCCCCACCCATGGGTCACAGGTGGGGATGCGGGGGGAGCACTATGTCCCCCCCATTTAGTTATTTTGATCTGTGTCAGGTCCCCCTTTATTGCACTAGCAACTGGGCAGCAACAGCTGCCCAATCACTAGTAATTTTAAATGTTTTTTTTTTTTTTGTGTAATATTGTTTTATTAGGTTTTCAATCCATATATATTGTACACATTTCCAGAACACGGTTGAACATGCAGAAACCATATTCACAGTATTGCATGAGTTCGGTTTAACATACATTCACACATTATATGCATAGATTTGTAACACCAGAGGATATATCGCGTTCCCTGTGATAATCAACAGTTACATAGTTGTGTGTCAGCTTTTAAACAGAAGGTCAACTATGTGGCATCATCTGTTCCTTCTATGATATCCTTCTTCTATACCTTTATGCGAACTCTATGGCAATCTCTGTCAGGGTTCTTGGTCTGCTATAACTTGAACTAGTAGTTAACGGTGGTGTGGGGAGGGGATAGGGGGAGGGATAGGGGGAGGGATAGGGGGGGGTATGAGTGGACCAGGGTATCAGGAATTGTTGGTCAGTTTTCCATCGGGGACCCGTATTCCATTTTGTCTGCTAGTGGAATACTCTTTTATTTGTTAGTGTCCAGGCGTCCCATTTTTCCCAAGCTGTCTGCCAAAACTGTTTCCCTTTCTTCGTCTGCCTTGCGGCTATTTCATAGGATTTGATGGTTTCCACCATATCTAAGCATGTGCTAATAGCTCGAGTGTTTACTTTTAGCCACATTTTACTTATAGATGTGAGAGCTGTGACAATGATATGGTAGAGGAGATATAGGTCTGTTTTTTGTAAGTCTTGAGGTAACGTTAATAGCAGGAAGATTTCCGGGGAGAATTGTATGTCATTTCCGATGAGTTTCTTAATGATATTTGAAATGCCTTCCCAGAAGGGTCGTAATTTTGGGCATGTCCACCATATGTGGAGCATTGTGCCAGGTTCTTTAAGACACCTCCAGCAATTCCCCGACTGTTTTTTGTCATACTTGTGTAGTGTTTGTGGTACTATATACCAGCGATAGAGTACTTTCCTACTCGTCTCTACATGTGATGTGTTTAGTGTAAGATGTTTGTGAGCCCACATAATTTTTAACCAGGTATCATTGGGCATATTCAAATGTAGGTCTTGTTCCCAAGCTCGTACAAAGGGCAAAGATTTAGGTAGTGTTTGGGGTCTAGTTAGCCTATATAAAGTGGATAATAGCTTTTTCGGTTGCTGGGTAGCTACACATATTTTCTCTAGCGGCGACAAGGGTGTTCCCTGTTTGTGTATTTTGCCCTCCATGGTCTGTTTCCGCACCCATGAGTGCAGTTGTAAATATGCAAAATATGCTCTTTTGGGTAGACCAAATGTTTTGCAAAGTGATTCGTAGGGTGGAAAATGGCCCTCTGGCATGATCTGGAAAAGGCATTTGATTCTGTGGTCATTCCATAAACCGCTATCGAATCCAGGGATAAGCACATAGAGTGCCTGTACCTGCAATGCTGGGGATATATAGGATGCCGGGTAGTGTTTTATCACATGTTTATCCCATGCCATGAGAGTGGCAGTGGTCGTGGGACAGGTTTGCGTGGATTTTGGCCTTTGGTGTTTAGGGATCCAGGCCAGGACTGGCAATGTTAACCCGCCCACGTTTACCCTTTCAATCTGGTGCCATGGTGGCATTGTATCGTGATGGAATGTCCCTATAAGGGTACTCATGAGGGCTGCTGTGTAATAACTTGCAATTTCTGGCGCTCCCATCCCTCCTTCTTTAAAGGGTTTATACATGGTGGTTGCTGCCACCCTAGATCTTTTACCTCCCCATATATAACTATTTAGCATGCGTTGGGTTTCAGTAAAAAAAATCTTTTGGTATGCAAATTTGGAGTGTCCTGAACAGGTATTGTAGTTTGGGCAGAATCATCATTTTTATTGCAGCTATTCTGCCCGTCCAGGAGACATATTTCCCTTTCCACCCCTGTAGTTGCTGTTTGATGTTACGTAGTAGTGGAAGATAGTTTGCTTTGTACAATTTCTTGGTCGTTGGTGTGAGGTGAAGTCCTAAGAACGTTAAGTGGTCCCGTCTCCAGTCATAGGAGTAGCTATTTTGTAGGTTAGTGTGTTGGGCTGTCGTGAGGTTAAGGCTCATAGCCTGCGTCTTACTAACATTGAGCTTATAATAGGAGCATTGACCGAATTTTATCAGTATATGTTGCAGGTAAGGTAGGGAAGAGTCAGGGTTTGATATGGTAAGCATCACATCGTCAGCAAACAGTGTTATTTTATGTGTTTTCCCCCCTATTGTTATCCCCTCTATGTCCGGTGAGTCTCTTATACGCTGAGCTAATGGTTCTAATGCTAATATATACAAGAGTGGGGAGAGTGGGCAGCCCTGCCGCGACCCATTGGAGACCTGGAAGGACTTGGAGCCAAACCCACCATTGGCTATTCTCGCTGTGGGGTTATCATATAAGGCAGATATCAACATTATTGATATCAAGCTTCACTACAGCTTTTAAGTATCCCCAGTGTATCCTGTCGAACGCTTTCTCTGCGTCTAAGGACAAGGCCACACTGGGTTCTCCCGATAGTTGAATGTTATGGAAGATGTTAATCAATTTCCTAGTCCCGTCGGAGCCCAATCGGCCTCGTACAAACCCCACTTGATCATCTCGAATTAGTTTGGGTAGGATTGTACCCAATCTATTTGCATAGATCTTGGCAAGTATCTTTAAATCTGTATTTAGGAGCGAGATGGGTCTTAAGTTTTGGCATTTGTTGGGTGGTTTCCCAGGCTTGGGGAGAGTAGTTATATGAGCTAATAACATTTCCTGTGGTATTTTGCCTGTCTGGATGATTCCATGGTAGAGTTTTTCTAAAAAGGGGGTTAGGACATGAGAGAAGGTTTTATAATAGGCGTTGGTAAAGCCATCTGGACCTGGGGATTTCCCCTTCGGGAGTGTCTTGATAATTCCTGCTATTTCAGTCTGAGTGATGGGTGTCTCCAAAAAGGACCGGTCTATCTGTGAAAGTTGTTGTGTGTCTGCCTCTGCTAAGAATTCGTCAATGTCTGAGGGAAGTGGCTGATGTGTATGATCATCTTTTTTAAGGTTGTATAACATATCATAGTAGTCTGCTAGCATGTCATTGATGTCTTGAGGATTATACACCTTGTTTCCCATTTGATTAAACAAAAACGGTATTTTTGAATTTAGTCTTTTCTGCCTCATGAGGTTTGCGAGGACCTTTCCCGCTCTATTCCCCTGTGTGTATGTGCGGAGTTTTAGCCTGTGGGATATAGTGGCTGACGTGTGGACTTGAATATCATTTAATTGTTTTTTAGTTTGGTCTATGCTCTGCTGAGTAAGCGTTGATGGGTTTGTTATTTGTGAGTGTGTGTCTTCCCTGAGTCGTCTCATGAGTGTTAGGTAATGCGCCTTCACCTGTTTGTGTAAATAAGATGCTTGGCTAATCAGAAGCCCTCGGATATAGGCTTTATGCGTCAGCCACGTTGTGGCTGTAGAAACCTCTGGAGTGTGGTTTATATCAAAGAACGCTTCAAGTTCCTCAGTTAGTTTAGTGACCAATTCAGGGTTGTGTAGGAGAGCTTAATTTAAGCGCCACGGCGAAGTGACGCGGGACTGGAATTGGTCCGGTAGGGACACCATTACCGGTGCATGATCCGACCACACAATGTTACCTATTTCACTGCTTAATGCAGTCGGCAATAGATCTCCTGAGACAAATATAAAATCTATTCTTGAATAGGTTCTGTGGACCGAGGAGTAAAAGCTGAACTCCCGGTCATTCGGGTGTTGCGCCCTCCACACATCATATAAGTTGTGCTCTATAAGAATTTTTACTAATGCCACAGCCTGTTTGCTCAGTGTTTTGCATCTTGAGGAGTCAGCTGTTTGCGTGGTATCTAGTCTAGGTTGTAAGGTATGATTTAAGTCTCCGCACAAAATTGTGGAGGAGGGGTGCGTCTGGGGTACTTTATGTAAGACTTTCTGGAGAAAATTTCTCTGTTCCGAGTTAGGGCTATATATCCCTACTAACGTGTACAAAGCATTATTAATTTTACAGTGTACAATTAAATAACGGCCTTGTGTGTCTTTTTTGAGATGTAAGAGTTCAAATGTGATAGTGTTGTGTATGAATAGCGATACTCCTCTTGACTTAGATGAGTTTGTGGAGTGGTATTGTATAGGATACTCTTTGCTCGCAAATGCAGGCACCCTATTATGTACAAAATGTGTTTCCTGCACACACAGTATGTCTGATTTATTGCTTTTTGCATCGTCAAGGAGGAGTCTCCTTTTGTGTGGTGTGTTCAGCCCTCGGGCATTAATAGACATTATTTTCAACATTTGTATTTAAGTATAGAGCAATGCGGTAGTAACAATACAGTATATGACTAAGTTTCCCCTTCATGCAGTCGGTGGAACCTTTGCAATAATCTCTCAGCATATATGCTAGATATGGCCCTAAACCAGTGGTTATCAGCCCTGTTAATTTAAGGGAATAGTGGTTTTGGGCTCGTTTCAGATATGACCCTGTCAGGGCGTGTGACTGATCCCTGGAGATTGGGGGTGGGGGATGTGAACTGGGGAAGGAATTTATAACTATATACAGAATGTCTCGTGTAGAGACAGTATGTGGGTATACCACATATGGGGGATAGAAGAGAGAGCTTTCTATCATAACGTGGCTATTGGGCACCTATTCGCGCCATAATGGGGTGCATCCACCATAGAATATTTTGTTATATAATGCCTTACTTGACTTTTGTCACCTGTATGAAGATGGCTTATATAATCTTTAGAGATTCTTATGTTTTGCAACCAACTTCGATCAACCCTGCGCTGCCTCGACCGGGTGTTGATACGTGTCTGGGTCAGGTTTGGGTTTACCTTATTATAACATATTGTTGTGCATTTCCCTCCTCCCGACAATAACATATATGCAAGTAACTTTATACATTCTGAGTCCAAGTACCATTCCCATCACTAGCGTCCTCCTCCCTCCATTAAGCCCTCTACATAACAATCCTGTCATATAACATCGTCCATACACTAGGGGCCTGGGTCACAGGTCCCCTTTACCTCGTGGACTTATAGAACTCATAGGGTCAGGAGCAGTGGGCACCATCTTGTCGTGGGTCAAAGTACAAAGTCCGGTTCTCGGTGCAGGTAGGCTGCCCGGTAAGTTGCATTTGCATCTCCTGATGGGAGTAATAGTCCAGACGTTCGGTTTTCCAGGCTGAGGATCGTGGAGGAGATCTCGAGTGGGTGAGTTTGGGGATATATCTCCTCGGCAAACAGTTCAGACCGGGCCTTCCCGCAGTATAACACTGCTCTGCGCACGCTTCGTCACAGCGATGGCGGAAAGACCCGATCCGGAATCTCACAGCCACACAAGGAAGACCAGACAGGAAAGGGAGCTTGATTCCACAGTGATTCGCCCTGTGTATGGGCTTCCCTTGTACTTTAGTTCGAAGCTGGTGAATGTTCATAGTGTCCATTTATTACTTTCCTTCTTAGTATCCATGTTCAGACAGGGATGGACGGTCTTAGACCGGTATTCGTCCGGTTTAGTGCTTGTCCCGAGGTTTTTCCCAGTCCCTTTTCAGCGTACCTGTTTGGTTTGTGGAGGTGGTCAACGGCTCCACCGGCAAGGCCCAGGCTAGCAGTTTTGTCACTCCCGCCTCGGGGGTGTTCAGCACCGTCGTGATTCCATCTTTTGTGACTATCAATTTAGTGGGGAAGCCCCAACGGTATCGAATACCATGCGACCGCAGTGTGTTGGTTACATGGGAGAATTCCCTCCTTTTCTTTAAAGTAACAGCTGATAGGTCTGCATATATCTTGACTGTTGGGTAGTCCGTTGGAGGTTTTGCTCGTATTCTACTATTCTTTAGTATGTGTTCCTTAATATGGAAATAATGAGCCCGGAGTAAAACATCTCTTGGTACAGCCTGTGGAAGGTGCCCGGGTTTGGGTATCCGGTGCACCCTGTCCACCAGCAGCATGTCTGCCGGTATCTCTGGGGCGTGAGCATGTAGCAGGTTTCTCACATAGGCCTGCAAGTTTTCGTTCGTAATTTCTTCCGGTACTCTGCGCAGACGGAGATTATTTCGCCATGAGCGATCCTCCATATCTGCTAGCTTGCCCTCCAGTTTGCTAATTTCTGTAGCCATCCGTTCCACATTCGTGGCCAAGTCATTGTGGGCAGTGGCGAACTCGTCGCATTTATCCTCCATGTGCGACGTCCGCTTACCTAGTTCTTGTAGGTCTTTTCGTAATGAATCCGCCGTATGTTGCCATGTGGCTATAAGTTTGTCGGAGAGAAGCTCCAAGGCCGCATTCAGGTCGGCTTTTGTGATTTGTGCTGCGTCGTGCGCCTTCGTCCGGGTAATAATTTGTGCATTATCGGCCATTTCAGAGATCATAGGTTCCATTGGGGCCTGTTCCGCCGGAGACGCCAGAGATGATTTCTGGTTGAAAAAATTGAGCTTGTCCGGTTTTGCCGCGCTCCTCTTGTTCTTGGACTGAGACATCGCTAGGTATTAGTAGTGGATGCTGCTTTTTTTATTTAGGATTGCATTAGATTAGGTGTCCTGATGCCGGAGCAAATTTTCATGCGGCCATCTTGCTCCGCAGTTAGCCACGCCCCCAATGTTTTATTTTTTAATGAATTTCGTTCGAAAACGAATGGTTTGCGGAAAAAATTCGGGATTGACAAATTACATTTTTATTTAGTACGAAATAATTTGTATGAAACAAAAATTTCACTGGTGATTGTGTCTAGAAAATCTTATTAGAGGTCATTAGGGCAGCTGCTTTATTTTATTTATTCATTTAACAAATAAACTCATTTAGCAAATGTACTCATTTACAAATATGCAATTGGGGAACCAATTAACAAGATTCCTGTATGTTTAATGATTATATTTTTAAAAGGTTTTAGCCTCATCCTATTCCCTAACCACTTGCAATTATGACTTTTTAGGATAGTTGTTCCTTTATTTTTGAGGTTTGATTCATGCAATTAAAATTGACCATAGTCAGTTAAACGTTTCTTATTTCTAAAATCAATAAAATGACTGCTGATGATGATTCAAATATGATAATATTAAAGGATCACCATAGGGTCAGGAACACAAACATGTATTCCTGACCATATAAAAACTACCATCTAGCTCCCCTGGGCCACGCATGCCTCCATAAATATAGCAAAATCTTACTGTATTCAAGCCTAAAGCTGTAACTCTGCATGCTGTTTGTCTCAGAAAAACAAGCAGTCTCCTGACATCATCAGAATTGGTAGCCTGATCCAATCACAGTGCTTCTCCATAGGATTAGCTGAGACTGACAAAGAGTCAGATCAGGGGCAGAGCCTGCATGATTTAAACACAGCCCTGGCCAATCAGCATCTCCTCATAGAGATGAATTGAATCAATGAATCTTTATTAGGAAAGTCCAGTGTCCGGATGCAGAGGAAGGATATACTGAATGTTTGGATGCATTTTAGGCAGCCATGACCCAGGAAGGATTTCTAACAGCCATCCGAGTGAAGAGTTACAGGAGTTTCCAGTGAAGTTATCACTAGGCTGTTAAGTAAACACTGCAGTAAAAAGCCTGAAGGTAATGATTCTACTCACCAGAACAAATTCAATAAGCTGTAGTTGTTCTGGTGACTATAGTGTCCCTTTAATATGGTTAGGGGGGTATCCAATTTTCCTCTGGTATTGAGCTGACTGAGCTCCATGACTTGAGGACTCACTCGTGCGCTTAATGTCAGAGGCTGTGATTGTGTCACTGTCTTGCAGAGTGCCATTATCACTGTCTGCCAGAATGGTCTTCACTGCCAAATAGTTCTACGGGGATTTATTATACATTAAAAACTCAAAGGGTGATTTTTTTTTTATTGATTTTTTTTGCTTACCTTCCTAACACACACTACCCACACCCAATTCCCACTGCCACCCACAAAAACCCAAACACCTAACCCAACATTTAAAATAAAATTAGGGATCACAGTTCAAACAGCTGCGACCAGTACTAAAAGGATTATTTTTTATTTATTTTTTATAAAAATAACCCCTTAAAAAATGGTAGCCTGATTAGAAAGCCCCCTGATCACACTGATCACTGATACATTACTGTGCAGTAGAGATACTGTATAGTACAGTGATCACACAGCAGGGAAGGGATTAAAACATTTTTAAATGGCTGCAGCTGACAAAATGGGTAAAAAAAATATTTTGACCTTTAAAAAAAAAAAAGTATGAATAGTAGGAAAGTACTAAATACCCTAATTAGGCTGATCACAGGATTAATGCTGTGATCAGCACTAATGGGATAAAAAAATAGATTTTTAAAAATCTTTTTAATAACTTTTAAAACTTTTATCAATGTTTTAACACACTTCTCAAAGATCTCTCTGCCTCTCTCACCTCAGATCTAAGTGGTTGTCATGGGCCCGGCGGTCCTGGGGGGCCCGAACTGCTCTGGGAGTCCCGGGCCCCACATTCCATTTGCTACGATTATGCTATATATATATGTGCACCCTAGGGCCCCTGCCACCAGCTACATGTATAACGTAGAAGGGACCCTACCAGCACCAGCTTAACTTTCCAGCAGCTCCTGTGTCTGTGTCAGGTTAACATGGCAATACGCCACGCGGCACGCAGGCAGAGCTCGTGAGAGTTACAGACATAGGAGCTGCTGGAAAGTTAAGCTGGTGCTGGTAGGGTCCCTTCTACATTATAAAGTGGCTGGCTCCCTCCACCATACCACCAGACCACCAGGGATGCAATAAGGTAAGAAGCAGGGAGGGGGGAATTAAATAGTGTGTTAAATACATTTAAATACCACCAGAAAGGCTCCCCTCACTCCCAAAACGCAGCCCCAATGTTTCACATTTATACACACTAAAATGACAACACAAACACATACTGCATTCACCATACAAACACACACACTGCATCCACCATACACACACTTCATCCACCATACACACACTACATCCACTACACAAACACACACACTGCCTCCACCATACACACACTACATCCACCATACACACACACACACACACTGCATCCACCATACACACACACTACATCCACTACACAAACACACACACACTGCATCCACCATACACACACACTACATCCACTACACAAACACACACTCTACATCTAATACACAGAAGCACTGCATTCACTACACAAACACACACTGTATCTAAAACACACAAACACTACATCCATTACACAAGTGTGCAATCTGTATCCACTATACACACCACATCCACTACAAACACACAAACACACAGCATCCTTGTGGGTGGACTCAGAATGGGTCCTATTGGCAGACTCGGGGGTGGGCCTTGGGGGCCCAGACCTTGAACTCTGTCAGGGGCCCCAAAATGTCTGATAGGAGACTTGCACTGGGTTACTGCCTGGGGGACCAGGCAGATAAACCGAGTGCGATCTTCAGCTTGGGAGGGAATGACAGCATGTGGGAGTGTCAAAAATGCAATTTTGGCATTAACGGGTTAACTGCTCACTGATAATACACATGCACTGTAAGTTGTCACAATAACAACCACGCCTTATAATAAAAAGGGCTTATCCTGAACATACTTAGTACATCCAGTAATGTACTTTTTAGCAGAATATATATGACTGTGTATACAATGTATTACACTTTAACCCCTTAAGGACACATGACATGTATGACATGTCATGATTCCCTTTTATTCCAGAAGCTTGGTCCTTAACGGGTTAAATTTATGGTATGCCAAAATACATGTGCATGTAACATTTGAGCAGGGACATCTTTAACATGGGGCAAATGGGAGGCGGGGGCCCACACACTAAGGAGGCCCATCAGGTGGCCCATACACTTAGGGCCAGTCGGTGGGCTTTTATCAGCAGGGGCCCAGTCAGGCCCCTTAACAACGTAACCGAGCCCCTTTGCTTTTTGGCAGAGCTGGGCGAAAGTGACAAGTGTGTGTCACTTCCTCCCTGCGAGATGTGGTGCTGTGCTGTAGGGACACAACCTGAGGCACCACACTGGACCCCAGGGAAGCCACCCTTCAGCAAAAGGTAGGAAACTTGAGAGTGGGTTTACAAATGTTAATGTTGTATGTGTCTGTCTATGCGTGTGTGATAGTATGTCTGTAAGTGTGTGTGTCAGTATGTCTGTCAGTGTGCCTGTCACTATGTCTGTCAGTGTGTGTACTTTGAGAGAAAGAGGTAATGCACATGCTGTTGGGGGATACTGCCACTAGGGTGCCTCCTAACAGGGAAGGACTATTTCCAAGTAAATTAAATCTTAAAAATACAGAATGTCTGGGCACACCCATGGTTTCCTCATAAGTTTTTATTGCAGGAGCACAGAAAACAGACAATATTTTGGCACTTTTATGTGCCTTTATCAAGAAGTGTATATCTGTTTGTCTATATGTGTATATTTGTGTGTGTGCATGTGTGTCAGTGTGTGTATATGGGTCTGTATATCTGCATGTGTTTCTGTGTGTTAGTAAATATATATGTGCATCTGCGTATATTTCAGTGTGTATCTGTGTTTGTGTATCACAGTGTGTGTGTGTGTCAGTGTATGTGTATATGTGCATACATCTCAGATTTAAACGACAACACTACACACAAATACACCCATGCATTCAAACTTCAACTCAACATACACACTCCTGCATTGACATGTCATCACTATATTCAAACACACCTCTGTGTTAAACACCAAAATTACCACAAACATACTCCATACTAAAACATGTTTAAATTCAAACACACAAACACTGCTCAGTGCTACACAACCCTGCAAGCATGGGGAAATGGGAAAACCCTAGCTGTCAAAGCATTGGTGGAGTTGCACAACAGATAGGGATCTACCTTTTGGCCATACTATCAGGGTTGGAAAACAGTTGCTAATTAGTGGTTAGTAGCTCCCATAGAGAATAATGGTTATAAGTATCTACAGCAGGTAGTTTCCTTACACTACAGGTGAAAGGTTAATGTAAACAGTCTCTACTCAGAGTAGCGACCGATATTTTAGCCAACAGAAGCTGACCAGTAAAAGCTAATCAAAACAATGGAAAGTAGCCCCTTTTTAGCATTAGATTTGCAAGTTGGTTCTCAGTGCATTACATCTCCCTCTTTATAAAATAGACCGTTATGTTAAGCAAAATATTGGTAAGTATCTACAAATAACCAATGTACTCTTAAATGGCTTACCGTCTATTTATTTACTTTCGCAGTATCATTTCAATTACTTCGTCTAGAATACAATCATAATTTTGGGAATGAAAATATTTTACACATTTCTACCTTTAAAGGTTAGTTTGAACTATATGTTTAAGTGAAATTTCTGTGCTTTTGATGTGCTTAGTTGACAATTTTTTATGCAAGTTAATAAATAGTTAGATGTCTAAAATGTGACTTTCTTCCTGAGGTCATAGGCTGCTGTGACATCATGACTTGTACTTTCAAATCTATGCTATGTTGATACCTGCGGAAACCTTAAAAATGATCGTCATTTGTCTCAAATACATATTTGGGTATTTAGTATCCTTTGTCGTTTGCACTTGATGCAACATGAACTGATCTTATTTTTTTTCTAGAGCTATATTTTATTCCTTTGGGTCCTCTGTTCAAATCACCATGTCCTTCAAGAATATGGATTAAAGTAGAAATTTGATTTGCTTTTAAGTGTTTATTCTCACAGAAAATAGCCATACATATAAACACAAAAACAGTTTTTACAAATGTTTGTATACAATTACTGCTAAACAGCCATGATCACAACAGAAACATATACGCAGAGAGACGTGGCAGACAAAACGTCATGAGAGTCATGGTATGCAGAAGATGGAGTAGCAGATATAATCAGTTGGACATACATTCTTCCAAATATGGTATTATATTAATGAATAGGAGAGAGGTTCCAGTCCAGACAAATGCCAGTACATATTCCAAATTAATTTCAGTTTAACTTTAAGTGAAATTGTACTTCTCTCTTAGACTATTTTTTCAGAATTATGCTGTAATTCTTTATATAAGCAAGAAAAATCCCTTTTAGGTATATATGTTTTTTATTATTATTTTAGGCTATAGAATTGTAGCTACACAAAAGAACATCAATTCAGCAGTGCAACAGTCATCAAAAGTGACTCTGAGGCTCCCTCTAGCGACATAAAGCTATGCAAACATGGGGAGGAGGTCCCTGATTTTTATTCTCTCTCTGTCTCTCTCTTTTGCAGCCAATAATGAACGTCTGCCCCTTTTGAACTGCAGATGATATTGTCTGACTGGAAACAAAGGTATAAATAACGTAAGGGGCAGGCAGAGGAGAAACAGCATACTTTCTAGCTGGCTTAATTTAACAGCAGAACAGCAGGTGTAGGAGCAGTTCAGGCAGCCCCAGTGCTGTCAGATAATATTTTCCCCCATGGCTTGCTTAGACAAATGCCATTGTTCTGTGGATAACAGGAAGCATGGAAGCATTTTATATAACATTCTAAAAAATGAAGAGCAAAAGGAATCGCAGAACAGCAAATCAAGGAAAGAAGAACACACTGGGGTGTATGGACAGGGATGCTCCTGTGGCTCTCAGAAGAAGGTCAGTTTGAAAAGCCCCCAGGTTACATGCAAAGCAGCATCAGCAGTGCTGGTGAAGACTCTGAGGTTTGTCAAGAATGTGCCATGCTTTCAGGAGCTCCCTTTGGATGACCAACTGGTACTGGTCAGGAATTGCTGGGCTCCTCTGTTAGTGCTGGGTCTTGCACAGGACAAAGTCAATTTTGAGACTGTGGAGACAGCAGAGCCCAGTATGTTACAAAGGATATTAACAAACAAACAGGAAGAAGAAGAGAGAAAACAGCACCAGGAACATAGAGAAACTCTCATAGGAAGTAATCAACAGCATCAACACAGGCTCCCACAGCTACCCTCAGCAGCTGAGATCAGGTGGATCAAAGAATTCCTAGACAAATGTTGGAGCTTGGATATAAGCACCAAGGAATATGCTTACCTTAAAGGGATTGTCCTTTTTAATCCAGGTAACGAAAACGTGTGTGTGTGTGTGTGTGGTGTGCGTGTGTGTATGTATATATATATATATATATATATATATATGTATATATATGTATATATATGTATATATATATATATATGTATATATATATGTATATGTATATATATATATGTATATATGTATATATATATATATATATATATATATATATATATATACACACACATACACCCTGCAATGTTTTACACATAACTTTCTTTTTTATTGATTTAAAGTTTGCTGCATTATTGACATTTGAATCCATCATGTATGTGTGCAATGATGCTTATATTATACAGGGGCCAATTAAGAGCTAGCATTGAATTGTATCTCTTCATTTACTTTCTAAGAAAACATCCAACAATGCTATAAAACGACATGAATGGGAACATTGTTGTGATTATGTCAATTCCAAACATATCTTTGGAAATACATTTGGTATATAAATTATTTATTGTCCGATCTCCTCTAATCTCCGCATAAACCTGTCATTGATACGATCAAACTGTAGTTTTTACCAAATAGGAAAGGAAGCAGGTAGTAGGCACCAGATCATGAGAAAGGTGTAATATCAGCTGTCATGGTGTTTTCCAGAATCTTTGCCCTAATAAATATTGTCATGAATAAATACTATCTTAGGGCATTGCCCTCACTATTTACTATATTTTTTTAAATATAAGGAATCGAAACAACAAAACATGGGAAACAGCTGTATAATGTAAAAGAGAAGACAAAGCAAAAAAATAGTTGATACTGTTATACATTATATATGTGCGCTAATAATTATAGCACTTACAAATTAAAAGATTTAAAAGCATTCAAAGGGTGCCTCCCCCGATGGTATTGGGGGGCTGTAAACCCACGCCTCGTTCCGTGTATACTCCTTTAAGAACAAGAATCCAGAAGATGGAGGTAAAATATATTCAGCTTTATTTGTATTTGTAAGTAAAAGCTGAACATGCACCAATAAAATTAAAAACAGAGGTTGGTTCTACACGTTTCGTCCAAATACACTAGGACTTCCTCAGGAACCTAAAATCAATCTGTATAACAGTAGCATGCAAAATGACATACAAGAATAAATATATATATATTTTTAAATATAAAACAGCTGGTGCTTGAAGACATTGTCAAAAATGTAGATATAACAAAAACTGTGAGTTAGATTGTGGCATAGTTTTACTTTTAGCACACTCATGCTCACTTTCTGTTCTTGCATACATTATTAGTATTTATTCTATTATCTTAGTAGATTTAGATTTTTGACAAATCTGTTACCTCTTTGCTCTTAGTTCCATGTGCTTACTTCCATCCACACTGACTGCTAAATGAACCAACTTGTATACAGTATGCCATCATAACCCATTCCATATGGTATTACACTCGGTAATTACACTTTATTGGAGCCTTGTACGTTAGTAAAAATATACATAGATTTACTTTTTCTATTTCTTGCACATAGTGAAAATATACTGAAATATGTTGTACGACTGTCAATCATTTATTTAGTATTATTCCATTCTTGAAACTTGCACGTGGTATGTGTCAGGTATGATATAATTATTACTAATTAATTAACTTTTTCTTTCTCTTGTCATAATATGATACTTATATTATATTTGTTTTATACAATGCGACTCATTATGGGTTTTCTTTACCTACAGATTTACCAGATCTTCATTGCACCCAGTACATTCAAGGATTACAACAGGAAGCAGAACAAGCCTTAAACGAGCATGTAAAGCTTATTCATAGATGGGATCAGACCCGGTTTACTAAGTTGATTATCGTTCTATCCTTGCTGAGATCAATCAATGGCAACTCTATTGCGGAACTCTTTTTTAGACCCATCATTGGTTCAGTCAATATGGAAGATATGCTTCTGGAGATGCTTGGGGCAAAAATATGACTCTACATAAAAAAAAAAAAACTATAAACCACACTGATACATAAATTCATAGGAAATGTAAATAATAAAGCAAACTAGACAGCAGTAAAATGTTAAAGGTCTTATTCATAAAAGCGGAAAACCTTTATAACTGAAGATCATAGGAGAAAAGATATGCACACTTTGACTAGCTTTCCCAGCTTTCAACTTGCCACAATTTAGTGCATTGTAACTATAACTGTTTCATTGTTAATATTTAAAAATGCAATTATTTTCATGTAGTGTTTTGAGTTTTTCTAATGGGTTATAATTAGCCGGGTGAATGGGATGGTATGTTTGGTAGCATCACAGACACTCAAAAGAAATGCAAAGTGCACTAAGACCAGCCTTTCCAAGATAGTACATTGCTTGGTGATCTTGGTAAAGGTTGCGTAAATATTATAAATATTTTAATTTATGTCATACCACTTCACACTAGTGAGTTGTGTATTTTAGCCTAATAGGTTTCTTTATTGCACTAATTTGTTTTAACAACTTGCTACTTAATCCCTTTTTAATACTGTCAGTCTTTCTGAAATTCACGCCAGGGCTACCACAACATCAGTTATACTGTTTTATTTATTTATTAACCTGTATAGTCTGTGGCATGGATACGCAACCTTCAGGACTCCAGATGTGGACTATATCTCCAACAATGCTCTTAAAGACATAATGCTGGGAAATCATCATGGGGAATGTAGTCCACAACATCTGAAGTGTCAAAAGTTGCCTACCCCGGTATGGGATCAGTATTAGAATTAGTTAGATCTAATGGAAGACACCTTAATTTGTGTTAAGGCTTCTTCTGAAACATTAATAGGGCTATGTCCTTCTACATTATTTCATCTGACAAATGTCTACTTTAAAGAATATGGATATAAGCTACAGATTTTTATATAGTCTACTGTGTATGATAAGTAATTGTGTTTTGTAAAAAAAAAAATGTGCCCTCAAAAACTTTTTTAGTTTAAGTGGAATCTATATTCACTACTCCATAAATTGCAGATATTCCTATGATTATTAATAAAGGCAATAGACTGGGAAATTGTTATTTGATTTTCCTAAGATGTAAAAAACGATGGGTGTTATGTATAACCTCTTCAGGACCGATGACATGGTAATATTGTCATGAAAACTTACGAGGGTCACTTTGGACTTTGCAAGTGCTAAATTCTTTGCTCTTTCCAATAGATTTACAAATAAGCGTTCCAATTTTTAAATTTTGACTCTAGAACCACATTGATAACCTTTATATTTTTATGTTTAGCATCGGGAATCTTTGGAAATTGTGGTGAAATAAAAAAACAAAAAAACATATATACTCACATCCCTCAATTAATTTTTTCCACTGTAGGCATGACTTAGCAACATGTGGAGAGGTCACAAAGTAGGTCAGAAAACTCTAACTCCTAGTTTTTCAAGTGCACAAGCCAGAATATGTGAGTCAGCATAATTTTTTACATTTCCCTTAAATATAGTTACAAAATTGTTTTTCATGGTATTAACCAGTTGTGTGGACATCTGATTTATTTTGTTATTGAACTTATTCTCTGCAACCTGGCCTGTTAATTCTAGTTAGCAGAAAACTCTCTGTGAGATGTTATTGCCTACCTATGTCCTATTTTAAATGCAAACCTTATCAAACTGTTTGAGCTATCGTGTTGTAAAGTATTGTATCATATGTAACTTATTGTTTTTACAAACACAATATTTTTATATTCTATAATAAAGAGTATTCTTGAAAGTATCTCTACAGTTTTATTCACAGAGACATTTGTTTAAAGGAGTCTGTTATATTTCCAAGTATAAAGGGAGAGTTCAGCCCAATATTGGGAGACTGAGGACTTTGCTATTTTTAAAGTGCCCTGCACCCAGGTTTAACACAGTCATCTAATTCAAAGAGAGGAGGGAAATGAGAGCATGGTCACCTTGTATAGACCATGGCAGGTACATACACTCTACTCTACACAGACTGCTTCCCCCACACACATACTAATACCCACATAGACACTGCTCCACTACAAAAGAGAGAGAAAAAACGAAGAAACAGTAAAGAAAAAAATACATACTTCCAAGCAGGGTTTAATCTAAAACCACGTTGATATCAGCTATTAAAGGAACACTATAGGGTCAGGAAGACAAAACATATTACAATATAACACAATGTTTTTCACCAATAAAGGCTTTTTCAAGTTATGCACCCAACAGTAATTAGGATACACAGGAAACCAGTGGCAGAACTAAAACAGAGAGAGCCCTGGTGCTGGTGCAAGACCTTTTGTGGGCCCCCACAAAATGATAGATACCCATCTATTAATGCTTTGCCAGCTGGGAATCTACAATTTACCTATCTTTGCAGGGTTGTACTTAGCAGTGAGCAATGTTTGTATGTTTAAATGTAAGCATGTTGTTGTATGCAGTATGTGTGTGTGAATCTAGTATTGTATTTGTGTGTAGTGTTGTGTAGTGTGTTTTATTTCCTGTTGTTATTTGAAAACAGTCATTTACTTGTGTGTATTGTTTGGTTTTCAATATAGGGGTGTGTGTATATAGTGTTGACGTTTGAATGCAGGGGCGTATTTGTGTGTAGTGTTGAAGTTTGAAAGCTGAGATGTATACTCAAATGCATATGCACTGCCGCACACACACACTGATACACAGACACGCAGGCACACATCTGGATACAAATACACAAATGCACAGACACACAGATACACATACTGACACACATACAGATACAGACATGCAGACACACATGCAGATACAGAGACACACTAACACACATACAGATACACATACAAACTAATAACCATACATACACACAGACATACATATTGACACACATGCAGATATATACACACATATACACACAAATACACTTATACAGATACAAACACTGACACACAGACACGCAGATGACCATACACATAACACATACATACACAGATACATGTACAGACACACAAATTACACACGTACATACACACATATAACATATGCACACAGATTTGGTTCGGTTCGGTTTGGAAATTCAGGTAAGTAACAAAATGTGTCTGCCTCGGCAACTCAGACCAATGGCATTTGGTTCGGTTCGGTACTACCAAACTTCGGCAATTTGGAACTTTGGCACTTCTGCACTTCGTAAGCATCCGAATGTCCAAATTGCATGAAATGAATTGCACATGTCTAGTAAGTGATTGTGGTGGCAGTCCAGGCACTGGAGCCCTTTAGATGTGTAAGATGTTGTGGTGGCAATCCTGGCACTGGGTGCCCTACAGATGTGTAAGTGCTTGTGGTAGCAGTCCTGGCACTGGGAGGCAGGAGCTTTATAGATGTGTAACTGGTTGTGGTGGCAGTCGGGCACTGAGAGCTCTATAGATGTGTAAGTGGTTGTGGTGGCAGTCCGGGCACTGGAAGCCCCCAGCCCATTACTCTAATAGGCAGGGGGCTCCCAGTGCCCAGACTGCCACCACAACCACTTACACAACTATAGGGCTCCCAGTGCCCAGACTGCCACCACAACCACTTATAAACATTGACAAACATACTGACACATACAGACACACATTGGCAGACATACTGACAAACACACACACTGACAGACATACTGACACACAAGACATACACACAGACACACAGACACATACACTGACAGACACACAGACACATACACTGACACACAGAAGCATATGTTAATAGACATACAGACACACACACACACACACAGACACATACACTGACAGACATGCTGACACACACAGACACAGACACTTACAGACATGCTGACACATATACACAAACACATAAACTGACAGACATGCTGACACGCACACAGACAGACATACTGACACGAATACAGAATTACATGCATACTGACACATGCAATATAATATTAACATTTGTAAACCCACCCTCCACTTTCCTACCTTTTGCTGGAGGGTGGGTTCCCTGGGGTCCAGTGTGATGTTGAGGATGTAGGGCATCGGTAGGCAACCTACCGCACTAGTGCCATGCACGGCACTCGAGGTGCCATTGCACGGCACTCAAGGCTGCTAGAGCCAAACAGGCTCTGGCCTATCAGGAGTCCCAGTAAAACTTCAGATATCTGCTAATTCGAAGGGGTGGTGAAGGACAATCCTCAATTTATGCATTGCAGCACGTAGAGGAAGTGATCTCAGAGCACTTCATTCCAGCACTTGTGAATGGGAATCCACACAGTATTAGAGCAGCTCGCAGTTGTTGTTGCAGCTCCTGTCCTTGACCTGTACCTGGCCGGCTTGGTCCCCACTGGAACCCAGGGAAGCCACCCACACTGCTAGATATACACAGAAATGCAGAATAACCCTCCCCTCATACAAATAATACGGACAGCCCACACACAAACATACACACAATCCGCACAAACGCAACACCACTAACAATCCACATACATGCACACAACCCCACATGCAGCCTCTCACATGCAATACCCCAAAGAGCCCCCACACACTACCAAACACACAATGTGACATATCCATCCACACACATAATTCCACAAGCAGCCCCCATACACAGCCCACATTCATATGTATCATACACAATACCATAAACTACTCATGAACATATACAATATAATAGCTCATATACGCACAAATACAACGATACAAAGCAATTACAGTAAAAATAACACAAGCAGAATATGGCAGCATACACACCTCAATTTAAAAAAAATAGGACCGGCACGCTACGGGACATACCAATCCTATATCGGCACAATGCTGCTAAAAGGTTGCCTACCCCTGATGTAGGGATTTGGGGTCTGGCTTTCCAGACCGCTCCTCACTCCCAGGTCCCTCCCTCCCGCACTGCTCTGTTTTCTCTGAGAGGAAGTGACTGACAGCAGTCACTTCCTCTTATTCTGCCAAAAAGCAAGGGGCAAGGTCACGTTTTTAAATGGCCACAGCGCACAATTGGGCCCCTGCCCACTGAGTGGACCCGGTGGGCCCACTGTAGCTGCCTCTTTTGTCACGCACTAAAGACAGCCCTGGGTATAAGGATATGTCAATAGGTGCACTTCAACACAGATTTATGGAGTGCTCTTAGTGTCAAGCATGCCATAAGATTAATGGTGGCAAAAAGGTTGGGACAGCATGTATTTGTACATTAAGTTCATGGTGACTAACCACATTTTGAGCATGATAAAGTAGGTGGTATGTGCACTCAAGGGGAAAGAGTAGAAGATAGATGTCCGTCCTAGTACACCATGGAAGAGATATGCAGTCTCTTCAATAAAACAATATGAAGTAATCCAAGGGTTCAACAGAATAGGCACATAAAATCCAGATTTATTGGTAACAAAAAAACAACAAAAATATACAACTTTTCAGCCAACATTAATCGTATACACAAATATGATACATCGAACAGTTTAAAGTCCTGTGTATTGGAGACTAAAATAAGAGCACACCCCTAAGGAGTTACTCAATGTCATGTTAATGTGGGCAGGCTAGTATCATGTCCATCATGCATGCGACGTGAAAGCGATGCGTATGGGAACATTAGTGAGTACTTGCCACATTATTGTCTCAGTTAATTATTATTATTTATTATTGCCTTTGCAGCTGGATACTGAATAGTGCTATCATATCCTCAGTAAAGCTCTGGGAACTATACTGATATTTGCCAGGAGGCTTTTCAGGCTCCCGTGATTATCCACACTGACCAGGGTTAATTCTAAACTGTAAAACCAGCACATAGTTAACTAGTTATCAATTAAGTGCTCGTTTGTAAACAACCTTCTTCTGATACAAACTTAACCCTTTATTGTTCACATCAATCTGAGAGTTAACCCTCTGGATGCGAGTAGGAGTGAACCCTTAAAAGTCCCAATGTCCAGTCGTTGTATTGTACTGTGTCCTAGGTGATCAACATGCTGGCTATGCGTGCACATATGTTTGTACAGAGATTTTTTGTATGATTTAACGTTTTAGGATTGGGGGATTTCCATCACAATGGGTCCATAGTCTCTGGGCAAGAGGCTTGCCTGTAGGCCTATCTGCAAGGCTCCTGTGTCCGTAATATGAGGTGCTGCACCTGGCTCGCAGGTAACGTTTGTTCCCCTTAGTCTCAGGCACCTTCTGTCACTTATTCATCCGCTTATAAAAATATGGTTAATGACATTTACTGTCCACACAGGAAAAGTTGTGCCGAGCAGCAATCTAATCCACAGAAGGGTTAATGCTGAGCAGGAATTATGCAAATGAAAACCTGGTAACTGACTTTGGGGTCAAAGGCCGGTTACAGCCTATCAGATCTAGAGGAGGGGTATTTAGGCCCAGTTCTAATCCTGCTCAGTGCCCTGTCGTGGTTTCCCTTGTGGTTGACCGAGAGCGCGTTCCTGTTTATAGTTTTCTACCTGTTTTTTTACTTTGGCTTTGTTTATTGACTCTATATTCTAGTATCCTGACTCCTGGATTTCCTCATCGCTGCGACCCTTTCTGTGCTCCCTGACCTCAGCTAGTATTTTGACTATTCTATGTATGTTAAATCCGGCCATGCTAAGGACCGGTAATACGTTACTTATTTGTCATCTGTGCTATACAGTTCTACGTGCTGGATTATACAGAAATCCTGACACCTTCCCTCCAAAAAGCGCTCTCCTAGCAGGTTTCAAAGTGGTTCAAACCCTGAACCAAGTTGTCTGGGAACCACACGGTCACCAAAAACAGTTCCATAACATTCGTGGATGGGTACCGCTGAGGTGATCGGGGACTCATGAAGTCCTCATACCAAAATTAGTTCCTTAGTGATAGCTGCTGAGGACCATTCATGGGTTTGGTTCAGGTGAATGACCGACAGGGAGCTAGCATTTGGTTCTATTCTAATGAAGGGAAAGTGCCGGACCAGGGGCACCCAGGGAAAGCTGCTAATGGCGGTTGTGTAGGGTAACTCCTAAATGGGGTCTCTGAACTGGACCATAGTCGGTGGGCAGGAGGCCAGGTTCCACACTCCTCCAGGAGTTCATGGCAAACGTCCGAGGAAAAGAGCGTTTGTCACACCCGAACACCGACCACCCCGTTACTCATAAACTTCAAGGAAGCCAGTTATCTCAAGTGCTCTCTCTGGGTGGCCGCCATTCATATGAACGAACGCATGTGCTTTATAGAATGGTGGCAATTTTGTCTCCTGAAGGAAGGCAGCTGTACCTGATTTTCGAGTGAATGGAAATATGTTCAGATACCATAGTTAATGAACCCTGGAAAAACTGTACCACTACCTGCTCCCCAAACAGACATGCCAGGAGAGCGCTTTTCAAGGAAAATACTTGTTCGTTTGAGGGGAGCTTTCGCTCCCTAAGAGCCGAATGGCGGTTCCGATACATAGAATGGATCTGAGCGCTATTTGGGTACCTTGGGTGCTCAGATCTGAGCTATTTGGGGATATAAGACATGTGGGGTTCCTATATGGTCTGAATATGGTTTTGAGGTGTTTTGTGTATTTTTTGTATGGTTCCCTGTAACTGATATAATTGAGTTACAGACACAGGGACACCTGGGAAGGGTTTGTGTTGTTTGGTTTGTTCATAGAAATCTGAGTTGTGCACAATAAAAATAAGTTGACTCCAAGAACTATGTGTCATATAGTTACTGGGGGGATGTCACGTTCACAGTAAATGATGTGGAACACAACTGCAGATTTCTTAGGACTTTGATATTTTATTATGACACTTAGATGGAACTGAGACTTCAGTTCCAGAATTACAGGTACTGTTTCTTTAAATAATAAACGGTTAGCTTCAGTTAGCAATGACAAGGTTCAGAATTCATTAGAGTCCGTTATTCTTGTTAACAGTTCAAATTATAAGAGATTGTATACATTGAAATTATCAGTAGCAAGACAGGTGCAGCAGAACTTAAATAGTACTTGTCTTTAGGGATGCTGTAGCAGGCTTGCTGGACAACTTGATAGCAGATTTTAGTAAGTTGAAAATAAAGACTATCTGAAGCAAGACAGGTACAGCTGAACTTGAATAATACTTGATTTGAGGAAAGCTGTAGCAGGATTGCTGGACAACTTGATAGCAGACTTTAGTATGAAGAAATAAGACTATCTGTAGCAAGACAGGTACAGCTGAACTTGAATAATACTTGATTTGAGGAAAGCTGTAACAGGCTTGCTGGACAACTTGATAGCAGACTTTAGTAAGTTGAAATAAAGCTTTAGCATTGTTAGCTCTTATCTCAGAGACTGTAAGATACTTAGCTTCCAGAAGTAGAGGGATTGTGTCCCCAGCTCTCCTCTGAGGCGGTTGCTTCAGTGTATGGTTGCAGAGAGTGCAGTCACTTGTCGGTGATGAGGAGAGATGTTGGAGACTTGTATAATCCTCCAGTCCGGTCCAGTAGCATGTGGTCGTCTCAGCGAGGTATGTGAGCCGGTGAGTTAGTTGCGGTACGCGTTTCAATAATCCAGCGTCTATTAGCTGGTGCGGTCGCATTAAATAGCAGACCGCGTCAATGGGGGTGTGGCTAAGCTCCGTCAAACCCGGAAGCATGAGGAGACATCGGGAGGCCTAAGGCCTGACAGGGGATGGGTGAGAGTTATAATCACTGAGCATCGCATCTTCAAGCTTCGAGGAGGAATCAGCAGAGATACCTAGTCAGGGTATTGAGGGGAAAATCCAAATAGCAGAATCCATTAGACATGTCCAGGTCAATTCTTTATAATTCAAGAGTGGAGATGGAACAGGCAGTTAAATAGGTCCAGGACTGAAGCCGAAAAATCAGATGGAGGAATTTCTCAGATCGATTGTGGAGAATTTCTTGAGAGACTGGCATTTGGGGCATGAGGTAAGTATAACTGTGAACGAGAGAAAGTAATGTCGCAACAGGAGGGGTGGATTTACAGCACACAGAGGTACTGATGGCGCACTTATTTATATCGGAGAGAACGATAGCACCTTCAGTGCCTCTCTTAAAAAGGCATTACACACATTAATATCTTAAAGTTGTATCACATACTAACAAAGAATACATAATACAATTAAAAGAACATGTACCAGTGTATACACCTCCCCAATGTGGTCACAGCAAAAGAAATGAGTAATATTACCAATATATAACTTGACTGTAATACAGACAGCGTAGAGCTTGATGGGGATATGGACTAAGACAAAAAAGAAATAAAAAACAACATAGTGCAAACTGTATAATGACTGATGGAAAGTAAATGAACATATGACTCTCACTCACATGCTCCAGAGCCGTACCAGGCTCTGTAGATCAGGCTCAGGGGTGCCAAATACTGGCTAGCGATCCAGATAATTCAAGTAGATGGGACTCCAGAAATGAGTACAAAATATTTATTGTATAAAAATATATTAAAATTATATTAAAAGTATATACACTACTGGGCATTATGGGGAGGGAATCCAAAACAATCAATGATGTAACATGAAACAAAATTGGAGTTCCACTTACCCCTATTACTATAGTAGCCCAGAGTGAAAGAAACACATAAAATAACAAATAACAAATGTTATAGATGCAAGCAGACGCGTTTCGGCTAGCAGCCTTCCTCCAGTGCTTGTCTCCATGTTCTATTCAGTCTTCTTTTATAAGTCCCATCTATGCCGTTCAGCTGGATTCAATTTCGTGCCGGTGTCGCGTCACTTCCGGTTTTGCGAGTGACGTCACTTCCGGTGTTCGGCCGGCTGGAACGCACGCTGAAGCGCAGCGTTGGGGATACAGGTTGCTCTTAACTTTAATACTTGAGTCCCCATAGCAACCATGCGTTCCATATTTGCACAATACAATAACAGAATGAAGAAAATATAAAAAAGGTGGTTAATATAAAATATATATAATACAAACTCTAATTAACCATTTTCGATCTCTCTACATATGGAGAGAGATTTAAAGGTATACAGAACAAATTCCTTTGTAAAAAACCATTGAAACACATTCATTTAAACAGATCAATATATGACCTTGCAAGGTCTCATCTATAGAAAGCAATTAGATAGAGCGCAGGTGGAACCTCCAGTATCTATGTAAGCAAATGCAAAAGAGAAAAAAAGATAAAAATATGATAATAAAAAAATTTTGGGGAATAAATTTTATAAAAAGTGAATAAACTCAAAATCTAAATTCAGTCCCCTCGGGGACAGGGTGTTCACATCGAAGATCCACTTGCCCTCTATCTTAGCCAATTCCTTAATGTTATTCTCACCCCTCCAATTTTTGAATTTCTTAAAAATAACAGTATATGATAACAATGAAGGATCACTACCATGTTTTTCAGTGAAGTGTGCAGATACACTATGTTTCATATACCCCCTCTGGATGTTCCCCACATGCTCCGCAACCCTGGTTTTAAAGGCTCTGGTGGTCATCCCAATATACTGCAGACCACATGGGCACCAGAGGAGGTATATGACATTAGTGGAATTACAAGTTAGAACCTGATGGATTTTGAATGTACGATTGGTGGAATGTGAGGTGAATTCTGTCTGTTTTAGTTTGCCAAATAAAGTTCTCTTACAGGCCAGGCAGGATTTGCAGGGATAAAAACCCTTTTCTAATCCAAAAAGGTTTTTTCCTTCCACTTTGTCCCTGATACAACTTGTAGTTAGATGCTGTTTTAGGTTTTTAGCCCCTCTATAAATAATCCGTGGTTTATCACCAATAATTCCCCTCAAATTAGGATCTGATTTAAGGATACCCCAATATCGATTAATAATGTGCTTAATTTGCTTGGCATCCTCACTATAATTTAAAATGATTGGTACTTGATCACCATACTTCCTCTCCTCACTAGACACCTTTTTACTCCGTATCATATTACGATCCTTCTTTTTAATAGAATTAATACATCTGTCCAATTCTTTAGCGTCATAATTTTTCTCTATAAACCTATCCCTCAAACAGGCTGCCTGTTCCTCAAACACTTCAACATCACTGCAATTTCTGAATAACCTAAGGAACTGACCCTTAGGGACACCTTTGAGCCAAGAATGATAGTGGCAACTGGACGTTTCAATGTAGCCGTTAACGTCGACCTTCTTAAAGAAAGTCTTGGTCTTTATAGCCTCATTGTCTACATAGATATTTAAGTCCAAAAAATTGATGTTCGATGAACTATACTCACTAGTTAATTTTATGTCAGGATGTTGAAGGTTAAGAAATTCCAAAAATGGCCGCAACGATTCCTCATCACCGCGCCAAATAAAGAAGATGTCGTCTATAAAACGACGATAAAGGACCAGGTTTCGCGCCCAGCCGCCTTCTTCCGTTAAAAACGGGTTCTCCCAATGCGCCATAAATAAATTGGCGTAGCTGGGCGCGAACCTGGTCCCCATCGCATTCCCCTTAAATTGCAAAAAAAATTTATCGTCAAACCAAAAATAATTGTTACAGAGAATTAGTCTAATTCCATCTAGGATAAACTGTATCTGCAATTCTTTCAGTTCACTATGGTTTTTAAGAAAAAATTTGATTGCTTCACAACCCGACAGATGTGGTATACTTGTGTACAAGCTTGAGACATCACAGGTCACCAATAACATATTATTATCCCAACTTATCTCTTCAAGAAGATCCAACAGAGACATAGAGTCTCGTAAGTAGGATGGTTGTGAGATTACCAGGGGTTGTAGTTGTTTGTCTATATATTCTGACAAATTACTCAATAGTGACCCCACCCCCGACACGATAGGTCTGCCGGGTGGGTTTTCCTCACTTTTATGTATCTTTGGCAGGGTGTAGAATACCGGGGTCCTCCCTGTGACAGAGTCCAAATATTGGAACTCGTCCTTGTTAAGGATTCCCAGTACTCTACCCCTGCCTAAAAGAGATGAATATTCCTTTCTAATCTGCCCTATGGGGTCGCTCTTTAGTTATTTATATGTACTTAAATCATCCAATTGCCTATAGATCTCCTTCATATATTGTTCTCTACTCTGGATGACCACCCCGCCCCCTTTGTCGGCGGGTTTTATGATTATTGTTTTGTTAGTCTGAAGTTCTTTTAATGCTTTCCTTTGATGAAAATCCATATTATCCCTTTTATATTTCCTCTTATTATTATTATTTAGTTTTCTCACATCCTCCATAACCAAGCGCTCAAATACCCTCATTCCTCCATTGATCAAATGCCTCGGAAAAAATGTCGAAGTTTTTTTAAGTTGGGTATGATGGAACTCTTGGGGGCCTTCTAGGGACTCTGAGGGGGATAACTTATCAAAGAATAATTTAATGCACATTTTCCGTGTAAATTTGTTTATATCAATAAACGTATCGAATGGCTTATTAAATTCTGATGGGACAAATTTAAATCCCTTTCTTAAAACTTCAATTTGGGGTTTTGTAAGGGTCATGTCTGTTAAATTGAAAATGCCTATTGGTCTAGTGTCCTTCCCCTCTTCCTTTCTCTCCAGGATTCTTCCTGCTCTATTTCCTCTCCTGTTCCCTGGTTTCTCCTTTTTTGCGGGAAACCCGTCATCTCCCTCCTCAAAGGGCCCTGCCCTAAAAAAGGTGACGATGTAGGGTCTCTCACTCCCTCCTCAAAGGGCCCTGCCCTAAAAAAGGTGACGATGTAGGGTCTCTCATATCTCCTGGGGAATTCTCTGATAATGCTCTAAATCTGTTTTGATGTGTAAACTTCGTATAGTTATAGTCTGTCCCATATTGGGAGCCCTGTCTTCTCTGGTATGATCTGTTTCTATCTTGATAAGATCTTTTGTTTGGTGTGTATTGGGCACGAAATGGTGTGTGTTTTATGGCATTGGGTCTCCTAACAGGATATTTGTTGAATGGGGCATATGGTTGTGGGGATTCCTTCCTCTGAAAATGGACCACCCTCTCTCTAGAACGTGGTCTACTCTGTGGTTGAAATTTCTTTGAGAAAGAGCGAACTTTATGACTAGCATAGTCGCTCTTATCTCTCAGAATTTTTTTCTTTTTTATGACTACCGTTTCTTGTTCAATTTTTTCAACATAATCCTTTATTGTTTC
This sequence comes from Pelobates fuscus, assembly GCF_036172605.1. Classification (NCBI taxonomy): domain Eukaryota; kingdom Metazoa; phylum Chordata; class Amphibia; order Anura; family Pelobatidae; genus Pelobates; species Pelobates fuscus. The sequence continues at coordinate 116,998,290 of NC_086317.1, forward strand.
TAACGATTTCTCTACTTCCTCACAGCCTTTTAACGGTTGTAATTTATCTTTTATTTCATTTATTTCAGTGTCTAATTTTTGTAAATTTATTTTCCTCTGTTGGATGCAAATTTTCATCATCCTAACAGAGAAGGATTCAAGTGCTGAGTTCCAGATATCAATGAATTCTTCATCATCCCTATTAAATGTGGGAGTTTTAAAAAACCGTAAACCTCTAGGGGTGATTTTATTCTCTAGGTACTTTTCCATAGTAAAAATCTCCCATTTGATCTTAGTTTCTTTTGTCAGAAGTCTTTGTAGGGTTTGACACATTAGATCTAAATTGTCGTCTCTGAATTTAATATTATCAGGTTCACATTCAAACCTGTTGGCTATTCTATCTTGCCAATTTTGTCTTTTCTCAAACAGATCCATTTTTATGTTTCTGAGAGATAAGAGCGACTATGCTAGTCATAAAGTTCGCTCTTTCTCAAAGAAATTTCAACCACAGAGTAGACCACGTTCTAGAGAGAGGGTGGTCCATTTTCAGAGGAAGGAATCCCCACAACCATATGCCCCATTCAACAAATATCCTGTTAGGAGACCCAATGCCATAAAACACACACCATTTCGTGCCCAATACACACCAAACAAAAGATCTTATCAAGATAGAAACAGATCATACCAGAGAAGACAGGGCTCCCAATATGGGACAGACTATAACTATACGAAGTTTACACATCAAAACAGATTTAGAGCATTATCAGAGAATTCCCCAGGAGATATGAGAGACCCTACATCGTCACCTTTTTTAGGGCAGGGCCCTTTGAGGAGGGAGATGACGGGTTTCCCGCAAAAAAGGAGAAACCAGGGAACAGGAGAGGAAATAGAGCAGGAAGAATCCTGGAGAGAAAGGAAGAGGGGAAGGACACTAGACCAATAGGCATTTTCAATTTAACAGACATGACCCTTACAAAACCCCAAATTGAAGTTTTAAGAAAGGGATTTAAATTTGTCCCATCAGAATTTAATAAGCCATTCGATACGTTTATTGATATAAACAAATTTACACGGAAAATGTGCATTAAATTATTCTTTGATAAGTTATCCCCCTCAGAGTCCCTAGAAGGCCCCCAAGAGTTCCATCATACCCAACTTAAAAAAACTTCGACATTTTTTCCGAGGCATTTGATCAATGGAGGAATGAGGGTATTTGAGCGCTTGGTTATGGAGGATGTGAGAAAACTAAATAATAATAATAAGAGGAAATATAAAAGGGATAATATGGATTTTCATCAAAGGAAAGCATTAAGAGAACTTCAGACTAACAAAACAATAATCATAAAACCCGCCGACAAAGGGGGCGGGGTGGTCATCCAGAGTAGAGAACAATATATGAAGGAGATCTATAGGCAATTGGATGATTTAAGTACATATAAAGAACTAAAGAGCGACCCCATAGGGCAGATTAGAAAGGAATATTCATCTCTTTTAGGCAGGGGTAGAGTACTGGGAATCCTTAACAAGGACGAGTTCCAATATTTGGACTCTGTCACAGGGAGGACCCCGGTATTCTACACCCTGCCAAAGATACATAAAAGTGAGGAAAACCCACCTGGCAGACCTATCGTGTCGGGGGTGGGGTCACTATTGAGTAATTTGTCAGAATATATAGACAAACAACTACAACCCCTGGTAATCTCACAACCATCCTACTTACAAGACTCTATGTCTCTGTTGGATCTTCTTGAAGAGATAAGTTGGGATAATAATATGTTATTGGTGACCTGTGATGTCTTAAGCTTGTACACAAGTATACCACATCTGTCGGGTTGTGAAGCAATCAAATTTTTTCTTAAAACCCATAGTGAACTGAAAGAATTGCAGATACAGTTTATCCTAGATGGAATTAGACTAATTCTCTGTAACAATTATTTTTGGTTTGACGATAAATTTTAACTTAAGGGGACTGCGATGGGGACCAGGTTCGCGCCCAGCTACGCCAATTTATTTATGGCGCATTGGGAGAACCCGTTTTTAACGGAAGAAGGCGGCTGGGCGCGAAACCTGGTCCTTTATCGTCGTTTTATAGACGACATCTTCTTTATTTGGCGCGGTGATGAGGAATCGTTGCGGCCATTTTTGGAATTTCTTAACCTTCAACATCCTGACATAAAATTAACTAGTGAGTATAGTTCATCGAACATCAATTTTTTGGACTTAAATATCTATGTAGACAATGAGGCTATAAAGACCAAGACTTTCTTTAAGAAGGTCGACGTTAACGGCTACATTGAAACGTCCAGTTGCCACTATCATTCTTGGCTCAAAGGTGTCCCTAAGGGTCAGTTCCTTAGGTTATTCAGAAATTGCAGTGATGTTGAAGTGTTTGAGGAACAGGCAGCCTTTTTGAGGGATAGGTTTATAGAGAAAAATTATGACGCTAAAGAATTGGACAGATGTATTAATTCTATTAAAAAGAAGGATCGTAATATGATACGGAGTAAAAAGGTGTCTAGTGAGGAGAGGAAGTATGGTGATCAAGTACCAATCATTTTAAATTATAGTGAGGATGCCAAGCAAATTAAGCACATTATTAATCGATATTGGCGTATCCTTAAATCAGATCCTAATTTGAGGGGAATTATTGGTGATAAACCACGGATTATTTATAGAGGGGCTAAAAACCTAAAACAGCATCTAACTACAAGTTGTATCAGGGACAAAGTGGAAGGAAAAAACCTTTTTGGATTAGAAAAGGGTTTTTATCCCTGCAAATCCTGCCTGGCCTGTAAGAGAACTTTATTTGGCAAACTAAAACAGACAGAATTCACCTCACATTCCACCAATCGTACATTCAAAATCCATCAGGTTCTAACTTGTAATTCCACTAATGTCATATACCTCCTCTGGTGCCCATGTGGTCTGCAGTATATTGGGATGACCACCAGAGCCTTTAAAACCAGGGTTGCGGAGCATGTGGGGAACATCCAGAGGGGGTATATGAAACATAGTGTATCTGCACACTTCACTGAAAAACATGGTAGTGATCCTTCATTGTTATCATATACTGTTATTTTTAAGAAATTCAAAAATTGGAGGGGTGAGAATAACGTTAAGGAATTGGCTAAGATAGAGGGCAAGTGGATCTTCGATGTGAACACCCTGTCCCCGAGGGGACTGAATTTAGATTTTGAGTTTATTCACTTTTTATAAAATTTATTCCCCAAAATTTTTTTATTATCATATTTTTATCTTTTTTCTCTTTTGCATTTGCTTACATAGATACTGGAGGTTCCACCTGCGCTCTATCTAATTGCTTTCTATAGATGAGACCTTGCAAGGTCATATATCGATCTGTTTAAATGAATGTGTTTCAATGGTTTTTTACAAAGGAATTTGTTCTGTATACCTTTAAATCTCTCTCCATATGTAGAGAGATCGAAAATGGTTAATTAGAGTTTGTATTATATATATTTTATATTAACCACCTTTTTTATATTTTCTTCATTCTGTTATTGTATTGTGCAAATATGGAACGCATGGTTGCTATGGGGACTCAAGTATTAAAGTTAAGAGCAACCTGTATCCCCAACGCTGCGTTTCAGCGTGCGTTCCAGCCGGCCGAAAACCGGAAGTGACGTCACTCGCAAAACCGGAAGTGACGCAACGCCGGCACGAAATTGAATCCAGCTGAACGGCATAGATGGGACTTATAAAAGAAGACTGAATAGAACATGGAGACAAGCACTGGAGGAAGGCTGCTAGCCGAAACGCGTCTGCTTGCATCTATAACATTTGTTATTTGTTATTTTATGTGTTTCTTTCACTCTGGGCTACTATAGTAATAGGGGTAAGTGGAACTCCAATTTTGTTTCATGTTACATCATTGATTGTTTTGGGTTCCCTCCCCATAGTGCCCAGTAGTGTATATACTTTTAATATAATTTTAATATATTTTTATACAATAAATATTTTGTACTCATTTCTGGAGTCCCATCTACTTGAATTATCTGGATCGCTAGCCAGTATTTGGCACCCCTGAGCCTGATCTACAGAGCCTGGTACGGCTCTGGAGCATGTGAGTGAGAGTCATATGTTCATTTACTTTCCATCAGTCATTATACAGTTTGCACTATGTTGTTTTTTATTTCTTTTTTGTCTTAGTCCATATCCCCATCAAGCTCTACGCTGTCTGTATTACAGTCAAGTTATATATTGGTAATATTACTCATTTCTTTTGCTGTGACCACATTGGGGAGGTGTATACACTGGTACATGTTCTTTTAATTGTATTACTGTTATTTGGTGCACAAGGGAAGCACTAAAGTACTGGTTACACCGATTATTGTATATACCTACTGTCATCAATTCAGTGAAGCGCCCACTCACTATTCCCTATCATTTCTTATAAAGAATACATAATATCTATAGACACAATGCTAAGTTAATAATTAATCCACATTACTGCCCATTAAATTAGTTTTGGAATGATAATTCCGACAAGCTCATATAAGTGTGATTCTGCAGTATGATGGCCGTATAATGTACAATTAACTCATATGTTGCATATGTCTAAGTTATGTACTATTACTAAAAAACATAGATTTATATGTATGTATGTATGTATGTATGTATCTATCTATCTATCTATCTGTCCCAGACTGCCCATCGTGCAAACCGTCAAATGCATGGTGGACTATGTTGGCCATGAGCTCTTGCCGCTCGTGCGCATTCAGCCGAATGGGAGGAGAGGAGGAGGATCGGAGGAGAAGAGCTCCCCGCCTGGCGCTGGAGAAAGGTAAGTTTTAACCCCTTTCCTCTCCCCAGAGCCCGGCGGGAGGGGGTCCCTGAGGGTGGGGGAACCCTCAGGGCACTATGGTGCCAGGAAAACGAGTATGTTTTCCTGGCACTATAGTGGTCCTTTAAATTCAGGTGTGCTACATAAATCAAACAAGGGTATTTTCCACATGTGAGAGCACTTCAGCAGGGCTCTGCACATGATATTTCGTGGTGGGAAATCAAGTAACATGCTTTCTTTGAAGGGGTGTCTTCATCGTTGGGGATGTCATGACATGCCCTATTTCATAGGTTTCTTGGGAAACTCTGCCTTTAAACACTCAGGACAATTTTTTTGCCAGTCCGGCCTTGCTATCTATTACAAATCATTTAAATTAGTAATTCAAATAGAGATCAATATTTAAATGAAACACATTTTACACTATGTTTATCGAACTCATGAAAACCAAGACATATTTTAAAACTTGGACATCTCTTAAATAGACCATTCATGTATTTCCATAAAGTGTTCAATTTTCTCAAATATATTAAATTAAGGTATATACAGGGAGGTGGTTGTAGCAACTGAAGTGCCTTGTTGTGGCATATTGCATTGCATGATCAAACTAGAACTGTCTATAAAGCACTCTGTATTAGTGAGGAAAAACATAAAGACTATCAATATATAACAATATAAAAGCCTTAAATGCTAAATAAATATCTTTCAATGCTTAGCATAAGCATACTTAAAGAGCAACGGCCATGGTCAAAATGACTTGTTTATTTTTACATAGAAAAGCATTTCATCTATACTAGATTGTTAGCAAATATTTACATTAAAGTTTATTTCACATTATATAATCTATATAATATCATCTGACTATCGTATAAAAAAAATGTTCCTTAGACTTAAAGAAACACTCCAGGCACCATAACCAATACATGCTGCTACAGTGACTATGGTGACAGAAGTGCCCTGGTGATCTTCCATAGTAGGCAGTTAAAACATTTAAGAATGTCTTGACAGCTCACCTCCTCTGCTGCTGGAAGCTCTGCCATTAAGTTAAGGCCAAGCTCAATGACTGAGAACAGTCGGTTGATGCTTCTAGCAGGGATTTCTAGCAGCCAGCTGGCAGCAACAGATGCCTGGTGGGAGCCAAGTAAGTTCTCAAATTGTTCTTAAATGGTTTGGCGACTTACTCTGTGAGGAAGCTATGGCACTCTTGGCACCATAACCATTACACTTTCTATTATATTTAGAGATAGTAAGGCTGGCCGAGCTTTGCATGGCTTAATGAAGCTTTTGGAATTGGAAGAATTAGTCAAGGGCATTTTGACTGGTTATTACATTTGCCATCCCTCTTTTCATAGGATGGGAAAAAGAAGAGGGACAACTTAGTGGCTCCACTGTAGTTTATTTAGGATCCTGAGGGTAGGCCAAAGTAAGAAGGTTAATCTCCTAAGAGCAGGTAATAGATTTACAGTATCTCACAAAAGTGAGTACACCCCTCACATTTTTGTAAATATTTAATTATATATTTTCATGTGACAACACTGAAGAAATTACACTCTGCTACAATGTAAGCGTACAGCATGTATAACAGTGTAAATTTGCTGTCCCCTTAAAATAACTCAACACACAGCCATTTTAATGTCAAAACCGTTGGCAATAAAAGTGAGTACACCTCTAAGTGGAAATGTCCAAATTGGGCCAAAACATGAGTAGTTCACTGGCTTTGCATCTTTTCCCAAGTTGTGTTTCAAAGCTGTTGTATACAGCAAACACAGATTCAATGGAATCCATGTTTAAAATAGAATGAGGCAAAATGTGATTCTTTGAACCTAATTTGCATATGCACACCCAAAAATCCTTTGCGGTAGTAACATCACTGCAAATTTGTGATTTCTGTGGTAAAAGCAAGTCTTTTTGACTTGACTGGTGTGCAGATTTCTGTTTAACATTGTATTAACTATCCACAGACTTCAGGTGAAAGGGGTTTTCAATCACAATTTTTTGGGAAGGCTCAGGAACCAAATAACTGCCTAGCAGATATAGGCATGGGAATGCGGCCTCCTAATAGACAACTCCCAATACATAACTACCCAAATGAAACCCCTTTAACAAAGCTCTCAAAGACCTGAGGGGAGCAAGAAGATAATTAAAGTCATGACATGAGATCCCTTTTATTCATCAAGATGACCCACAAGACAAAGAAATGTAAAGGCTACAGAATGAGAACTATCAGTCTCCACACCAGTTACCTGATTCTACGTCACTTGCTTGACTCTGCACTCCCAAAAAAGGACTCCCAAAAAATTTCTTGACCGTCTACTACACCTAAAACACCAGTGGTTTTTCAAAACAGAAACTTACAAAATCTTACAAACTTACAAACTTACAAAAATCACATGTCTTGCCTTTAGGCTTTCCTTCTGTTTCTGCAACACTTCTGAAGATTTGTCTGACATGACTACTATGATTTCTGACCTGCCACCACCATGGGGTTTCTCACTCTGCAGAAGAAGTGTCTGAAACCAGACAAATCCCACCACCATTGTTTGACTAAACAGACAAGAAACAGGAGTACCAGCTGGAAGGGATAACAGAAACTACTACACATTCATTATGAGAATACATGTAAGAGGAATTATAAAGAGCTACATAATATGATATCTACACTTTAGCATACGTATATCAGCAGAGGAGGTTAATCCAAGCCAACAGTTAATAGTAGTGCTAACAGCTAAAACAATAGACTAAAAGATTCATACACAATCAGCATTGACTTTATCATCATCCAACAGACCACTTATTCTTCTCCTCTAAGAAACATGTCTCATTTATACATTTATTTTTTTCAATACCACCATATGAACTACATTTCTACATTTGTCATTGAATTTAAAATACCTTTTCTGTTTGTTCCTAACAATTAATAATTTGAAGGCCATGGTCATGATTCCAGTCATGTCGAGTGGCACTGAACATCTAACAATACTACTTAAAGTATAAAAATGTACTAGCATAGTAGCTCTCTAAATTATTCTTTTTAATGAAATAGCTGTTTGGTATAAATAATATTCACTTAGTGCCATCTAGTGGTTAAATTGATTTACTGAATTAGCCCCATTTGTAATTTTTTTTTAACATTAAAAACATAACATTATTCACTAATCCTAGAATGTAGAACTGACATTGAATTGAAAATCTTAGACCAGATAGTTGATCGGGAGAAATAGTCTTGAACTTTTCCATTTCAGCTATTCTGAGCTGAAAATGTCAGTTCCTAATCAATTCTACACATTTCCTTTTAATTTAGTAAATACATCATATAGTGTTATAGTACCCATAAACCCTTGCAATAAAATTAGATGGCTAACATTTTACTTCTTATTATTATGTGGCAAAATTGATGTGCATGCTGTGTTATCGATTGCGTAAATTTACTATGGAAATCACTTATATATTTTATCTGTACATATAATTCATGAATCCTTGGTGTCTGGATACATACCCAAACTTTGAAAGACTGTAAGAGTAGTGCCTATCCATAAAAGTGGTGACATTACTTTGGTTTCTAACTATCGCCCAATATCATTGCTCGCAGTATTGTCAAAAATCTTAGGAAAAGGCATCCATAAACAACTATATGCGTATTACCAACAATCAAACTATGTGACCCCTGATCAATCAGGTTTTTGCCCAAATCACTCCACTACAACTGCCCTCTTAAAAGTTTGCAATGACATACAAACTGGCATGGAACAAGGAGACCTAACTGGAGCTATTTTCCTTGATTTTCCAAAGGCCTTTGACACAGTAGACCACAACATTCTACTGCACAAACTCAAAATCTCAGGTATTGGTGATTGTCCGCTAACCTGGTTTCGATCATATGTATCGGATCACTCACAATATATGTCCAGGGGCGTATTAGCCGCGAGGCAAACAAGGCATTTGCCTTGGGCGGCATTTTCCAGGGGGCGGCAAAAAACGCCGCCCCCAAATGCCCAAGGCAAATGTCTTGTTAGCCTTGCGGCTAACAGACATGCTGGGCTGGTTGCTGGTTGCTGGTTGCTGAGCGGCCGGCGAGGGAGCTCTTCCCCTGAGCTCTCTGCTCAGCTCCCTTGCGCGCCGCCTGCAGAGTGAGACTTGGAGCCGGAATATGATGTCATATTCCGGCTCCGCCTCCCAGCCTCACTCTGCGGGCGGCGCGCGAGGGAGCTGAGCAGAGAGCTCAGGGGAAGAGCTCCCTCGCCGGCCGCCCAGCCTGCCCGCCAGTGCCGTCCTGCAGCCACTGGACCACCAGGGAATGGGAGAACCCCCCCACCCCCAGCATTCCCAAAGGTAGGGGGGGGGGAGTAAATAAAAAAATGTGTTAATGTGAGTGTGTGTGTGTGTCTCTGACTGTGTGTGTCTGATAGCGTGTGTGTGTGTGTCTGTTAGTGTGTGTGTGTGTGTTAGTGTGTGTGTGTGTTAGTGTGTGTGTGTGTCTGTCTGTTAGTGTGTGTGTGTGTCTGTTAGTGTGTGTCTGTGACTGTGTGTGTTAGTGTGTGTGTGTGGGTGTGTCTGTTAGTGTGTGTGTGTCTGTTAGTGTGTGTGTCTGACTGTGTGTGTCTGACTGTGTGTGTCTGACTGTGTGTGTCCGACAGTGTGTGTCTGTTAGTGTGTGTGTCTGTTAGTGTGTGTCCGACTGTGTGTGTTTGTTAGTGTGTGTGTCTCACTGTGTGTGTCTGTTAGTGTATGTGTGTCCCCGACTGTGTGTGTTTGTTAGTGTGTGTGTCAGACTGTGTGTGTTTGTTAGTGTGTGTGTCTCACTGTGTGTGTCTGTTAGTGTGTGTGTGTCCGACTGTGTGTGTTTGTTAGTGTGTGTGTCTGACTGTGTGTGTTTGTTAGTGTGTGTGTGTGTCCGACTGTGTGTGTTTGTTAGTGCGTGTGTCCGACTGTGTGTGTTTGTTAGTGTGTGTGTCTCACTGTGTGTGTCTGTTAGTGTGTGTGTGTCTGACTGTGTGTGTTTGTTAGTGTGTGTGTCCGACTGTGTGTGTTTGTTAGTGTGTGTGTGTGTCCGACTGTGTGTGTCTGACTGTGTGTGTCTGTTAGCTAGTGTATGCGTATCTGTCAGTGAATGTGTTTGTATTTAGAAGGCGGGGCAGGGGGGAAGGGTTGGGTGGGGGTGGCGCGCGTGCGCGGGGGGGGTCTGAGTTTTGTCCTGCCTAGGGCAGCACAAAACCAAGATACACCACTGTATATGTCCATTTCTGACAGCAACTCCCTCACCCTCCCAGTCACATGTGGTGTTCCACAAGGTTCCATTCTTGGCCCCCTGCTATTTACATTATGTATAAATGATCTGCCTAATGTCTGCAAATCCTCAAATGTACACATGTACGCAGATGACACAGTAATCTATGCAAGCAAATCTAATCTACCGCAGCTTGAGGCTGTGCTCCAAGACCAGTTTACAGAGGTAGAGAAGTGGATCGCAAAAAAACAAACTCTTCCTAAACACTGAAAAAACTGTCACAATGATCTTTGGAACAGTACCTAAGTTACACAAATTACAAAATTCCCACCTATCCATCAAAACAAATTTAAATAGCACACTGACCGCAGTCCATTCTTTCAAATACTTGGGTATGTTGTTAGACCCCAATCTATCTTTTGGCCTCCACATAGAAAAACTTGCATCTAGACTTTATCCAAAACTAGGTGCCCTGTACAGAAACAAATCCTGCCTAAGCCCTACAGTAAAGGAAAAGATTGTACAGCAAATGCTGATGCCAATCATTTATTACGGGGATGTAGTATATGCACCTGCACCGCAATCCCACATTAATAAACTCAATAAATTGTATAACTCTTTCTGCCGATTTGTGATACAATGTAATTACAGGACCCACCATTGTGACATGCTAAAAGAACTAAACAGGTTGTCGCTGGAATCCAGACGCACTCTTCATCTTTCCAGCCTTGTGTTTAAGAGCTTTTCTGGGAAGCTCCCACCCTACCTGAGCAAAATGCTCTCCCAGGCTGTTCCCACCTCCTATAACCTCTGATCCAGTACCAGCACTTTTTTTTAGTCTACCTCCATACAAAAAGAAAGCAGCCCGATCCTCCTATTCCTACAGAGCACCGCAATTATGGAATGACCTCCCGCACACTTTTAAATCTTCCTCAAGCCTAAAATTCATTAAGAGATCCCTCTCTCCATACCTCAAAACAGAATGCACGTGTCATGGTTGATTATATATGTCCTACCTGTTCTATGTTACATTTTGTATATATTGTGTATTAATATTGTTTTTCTATTTTATTGTACCCTATCGTATCAATGCAATGTTTTGTGGACCAAGGACATACTTGAAAACGAGAGAAATCTCAATGTACCTTTCCTGGTAAAATATTTTATAAAATAAATAAATAAATGTTCTGGAGCTTAACCATATCAATAAATAAAATAAAGGTTAAAAGTGCACTTTTAAATATGAACATCATCAATTCATTTTTTGTTTAAGTCATTTTCATGTCTACATTTATCATTCATTATTTGTCTTATCCATTGGTTTAAATACAATATATTTATATTTATTGATATGTTATTATTTATACTATTGCTTTTAGATTAGTGTTTCTACAGGGCACCTAAAACATAAAGGTAAAGCATCAATGTACTAAAGATACAAAGATACAGATAAAATGCAGGGAAAATAAAGGGGAAATGAGAAAACATGGATCATTGAGCTTGAGTTAGGCTGTGCTTATGATTCAGCTTAGACTCAAGTTTGATATTTTCACTAAAAAGAACCAATCTACGGTAAATTAGAAACCTGGGTATTCAGGGGGAACACAACTTGGCTGACAGCTTGACAATTTTAACTCAGCAAGCTGATTTGAGGTGAGAGCATGACAACACTGGGATTCATTAGTTAGAATAGTTGTCACTGAGACTATTTCCTGTACTTATTCTCCGCCTCTGGGATCCTGACAGCTTGACAATATATAACAAAAGAAGATCCAGTGCACTCCCTTATCCACTAAACAGAAACTTCGGTGCTGACAGATTTTGTTAGTTTTTTTAAAAATACCTAATCTACTGTAGGCAAAAAAATAATGGGGATTTAGTTGCATTATATGATCATACATTGCATAAGCCTGCCACAGCATCAATTTGCCTAGATTAGGTGTTTTTAAAAAAAAATATGTCAGCACCGAAGTTGCTGTTTAGTGGATAAGGGAGTGCGCTGGATCTTCTTTTTTATTGTATAAATTGGCTCCCAGCAGCACCCTATTTTTTTTTTTTACTTATTTAATATTTTATTCTTTTTCTTGTTATATAAAACATATACATCATTATATGCATTGCCGTTTTCTCAAATTGCAATGATAACAAAAAATTCAAGTGTATACATATCAAACATACAAAACAATGACTATACATTAACAAAAATACACAAAGGGTCCAGACTGGGGGCTTTCTTGAGTCAGATTAGATTTTAGTTAAGCAGTTTTACATTCCTATTATAATAACTAGCTATCTCTGTAACATATGTAAGCAGGGTTTAACTATAAACTAATTTTCCTGTATAATACCTAGCCAGTTTTTCAAAGTACTTGGTTCTTTAACTATCCCTATCTCCATTTTCAGCTGATAAATTAGTTGTGATTTTACTTCCTCCCATATTGGGATTTCTCTGGCTTTCCATTTCCTAGCAATTGATATTTTGACTGCTAATAGTGTATGGATTATCAGGACAGCATATTGGTCCAAATTCTGAGACATGTGTAGTTGTAACAGAAATAACTGTGGTTTCTTGTCAACCTTAATTCCTGTCCATGATTCAATATTTATAGTTACCATATCCCAAAATCTTTTTATCTCACCACATTCCCACCATATATGTAGCATTCCTGCCTTATGATCCCCGCAGCGCCAGCATTTATCCGATGCATCCGGGTACATTTTAGCAAGTTTATCTGGCGTTAAATACCATCTGTTCATGATTTTATATTGGAGTTCCACTAAGTTCAGACAGTGTACATTTTTTATGGTCAAATTCAGTGCTATCATCCAGTCATCATAACTTATGTTATTATCTATTTCCTTCTCCCATTTTGATATCACTAAGCCAATGATTTCTTCTGGGTCAGTTTCTATTAAATTAAGACACTTTGAGACTAACTTTTTAATAATAGTATGGTCTTTTAATAATTGTTCAAGTATTAAATGTTTCGCTGAATAATTTTTTATTAAGTGCTCATTAAGATACCCCTTTATTCTTATATAGGTAAATATCTCTTTGGCTTGTAGCTTATATTCGTCTGTTAAAGTATTAAAGTCTTTTATCTTACCATTCTCTATTATATTATTGATTTTATTGACCCCTGCGTTGATCCAGCTCTGAATGTTTAAATCCCTTATATTTTTTTGCAACTGTCTAAACTCAATGCTAGGAAGCAGTTTACCTTGTAGGTCTAGGTCTTTTCTTAATTTGTACCATATGGGGATTAAATTATTTAGGATTAAGCCCTTATCATATTTACCTTGTCTAAGGTTTTTTTTATGGTCTGTCTTCCAGAAGAGAGAGTATATATCCTCCTTTATTTCGTCGTTTAGTAGACTCTGTTCCATTTTAAACCAAATTTGTTCTTTTGCTACATCGGATTGGGTTATTATTACATGTGCTATGTTACAAGCTCTCCAAGTATGATTTAATTGTGGGATTCCCAGTCCACCCGATTTTATCTTTAATTTTGAATGGTTTCTACTCAATCTAGGACGTTTTTGACCCCAAATAAATTTGTTAATAATTGATTGTGCTAGGGATAACCAACTTTCTGAACAATAAAGGGGTAGCATGCGGAAGAGATACACCCACTTTGGGTATATATAGAATTTTATAATATTTATTCTCCCCCACCATGATACTTCAATTCCCTTCCAATTATTCAGGGTTTTTGCTGTATTTTTCATTAGCCTTAAAAAATTTTGTTCCATAATACTATTCGGTTCATTAGTAATTTCTATGCCCAAAACTTCCATGGTTTTTTTTTCACAATTAAAACCGAATTTGTCAAATAACTTTTGTTTAATATTCGACGTAAGATTGAATGAAAGTGCTGTAGACTTGTTTAAGTTTAATTTATATCCTGAATAGAGTGAATATTCCTCTATGGAATCCATGACCTTTTCCATGGATTTCACGGGATTTCTCAGAGTGAGTACCACATCATCTGCATACATTGTAAGCTTTAATGATTCCTTCTCTAATTCTATTCCTTTTATAGAATCATCCGCTCTGATTCTGTGTGCTAGTGGTTCGAGACTAATCAGGTATAATATTGGGGACAGGGGACAACCCTGTCTAGTTCCATTTGTTAGCTTAAACCATTCGGAGGAAAATCCGCTTCCCACTACCCTAGCCGTTGGAGTTGTATATAGAGCCATGATAGCCCTAGTGATATTACCTTGAAATCCGAAGCTGGATAGGGCTTTCTCCAGAAATTCCCACCTTACCCTGTCAAAGGCCTTTTCGGCATCTAATGACAGGGCAAGGAGGGGGATCTTGTGTCTGGTTGCCATATCTGCCGCGTCTATCAATCTCCTAATATTAGAAGTTGGGGCTCTGCTGGATATGAACCCCACCTGATCTTGATGAATAATACTAGTTATTACGTTAGATAACCTGTCTGCTAAAACAGAGGAGTAGATTTTAATATCGCTGTTAAGTAATGAAATAGGTCTATAATTTATTACTAATTCCAAGTTTTTCCCAGGCTTTGGGATTGGAACTATATGGGCTTTTAACAATTCACTGGGAATATTTCCGTATGACATAAAGTCGTTAAATAGTTTGGTGAGAGGTTCTATTATATTATCCCTAAAAGTTCTATAAAAGCAGTTACTAAACCCATCCGGTCCTGGTGCTTTTTTTGATTTTAATTTTTTAATTGCAGATTCAACTTCATTTTGTAAGACAGGTTTATTTAATACTTCCAATTGAGCCTCTGTTATATGCGGGAGTTTGAGTTCTGTAAAGAATTTAGAAATGTCATCAGTGCTATTTCCCCCGGGTAGATTATATAGCTCTGCATAATATTTTTGAAATGCTTCACCGATCTTTTCTGGCGACAGGGCTACTTCTTCACCGTTTATTTTTATTTTAGAAATAATTTTTTTAATTTTTTCTTTTTTTAATCTATTTGTTAGTAGTTTATCCGCTTTATTCCCTTTATAATACCAGTTTCTTCTTAAACGTTCTAACGCAAGGTTAGATTTGTTTATCAATATGTTATTAATATTTTCCTTTATTTTTTTTAATTCTTTACTTATTTCAAACGATATTTTTTTTTATTCTGTTTTTCCAATCTATCATGATCCATATAAAGTTGTGCCAAGTTTTGTGAATTTCTTTTTTTTTTCCTCTGTGCCCATTTTTATAAAGCTTCCCCTGATTGTACATTTAAACGCACACCAGAGCGTAGATAAGGAGATCTCAGAATTATTATTTTCTCTGAAATATTCTTCTATAGCCTTTTGTATTATGTCCACATTTTGTTTTTTTTTAAACAAATTTTCATTCAATCTCCAGTTAGATCTAGTTTTGGGAAATTCTTCTTTAATTTCCAGAATTAGAGCATTGTGATCTGACCATGGGATATTAGTGATCAAAATTTTCTTGACCCTTCTAACGATATTTATTTCTGTCAATATATAGTCTATTCTTGAATATACCTGATGCGGGAAGGAAAAACAAGTATAGTCCCTTTCCATAGGATGCCAAATGCGCCAAGTATCCATAAGACCTGCCTTTTTAATTACCTCATTAAATTTTTGGGAGGACTGTTCTAACTGTCTTTTGTTCTCATTTGTTTTTAATTTATTTCTGTCCATATCAGGGTCTAGTATACAGTTGAAGTCTCCCATATATATTATTTTCCCTTGTTTAATTTTTTCAACTTTGTTCACCAGTTTATTTAAAAACCTTATGGGAGCCTTATTGGGAGCATATAGATTTACAATTGTATATCTCTGATTGTTTATCTCTCCGATTATTATGAGAGTCCTTCCTTCATCATCTGTAACTTGATGAATTAACTTAAAGTCTATCTTTGCAGAAATTATAATTGCTACTCCTCTTTTCTTGTTCTTGGGCATAGAGGATCTGAAAATATGTGGGAACTCTTTTGAGCTAAATCTATCTTTGTCATTTTTTAGCCAGTGTGACTCTTGTATTCCACATATATGTATTGACTCTTTCCTAATAAAGTCGGTGAGGATTACTCTTTTCTGCGGTGTATTTAACCCCCTTACATTGAGAGATGCTATTCTAAACATACCTTAACTCTATCTGACCCCTTTCCCCTCAGTCTGGACAACCGAAAAACATAACATACAGGACATTGCACCCCTACACTTAACATTAAAATAAATGGTTCCTTTCCCATAGGAGCCATAGATCTCCCTGCGTTCCTTCCCCCTGTATATCAGGAGGGAAGAAATTTACAATTTAACCACCTTATATGGTTTGGTGATGGGATATACCAACAATTATATCAAACATGTAAGAAAGCAATCCGCAAGTTACCCAGAATTCAAGCGGAGATAGTATAAAAAAAAAAAAAAAAAAATTTTTGCTTTACATTCTTTACCAAAATTCCTTCTCTCTTCTCTATCTTTTCCCCTGTATTATTTATCTTTAGTGCTCATATCCTATATTGTTTACTTAAAGTGTAATACTCTCTTTCCATTTATTATTTATTTATTTTCTCTTTCCTTCTCGCTACTGGTTATACTGATAATATCTATTTTTCAATGCTTAAGTGCTCCCCACTACTATCATTTATTTGTGTGATATTCAAAAGTATCTTAGTTTTTCTTTCTTTCTTTCCCTCTTTGTCTTACTGCCCCACTTCCTCTCTATTTCCTTTCTTTTTATATATTCTTTAATATTTGTGTGAATTATTTAACCATGTGATTTTCTGTTTCTCTAATTGTGTTTTATCTCAGTTCAGTTCACCTCATGTTAATTTCTATAAAGGAAATTATATTAGCTACCCTACTATCCTAATTTTATTTTTCTTTGTTTTAAAACACGTCTTTGTGTAAAGTGCTTATCAATGTTACCTATCATTCTCTCTCTTCATGAGAAGGCAACCGAGGGGGAAAAGGCAAAAAAAAAAAATAAATAAATAAATAAAGGCTACTTAGAGTTACCTCTTCCCGACCCCTATTCGTGGGGCGGGGGAGGGGGAAGTCTAATGTAAACCCGTACATTTATTATTTAAAAGTTTCCTGAATCCATTTTTGGAGACTCTGAACTTCTCTATACATTTCCACTTTTTCTCCATACGTGAATCTTAATCCAACTGGGAACAACCAAATATACTTGATTCCCATTTCTCTCAATTTGACAGTACAAGATGTAAAATTTTTCCTAGCCATTCTGGTACTTCTAGATAGGTCGTTGAATATTTTGATAGATTCATATTTAGAGTCTTGTAGGGACTTGGATCTCATTGCCCTCATAATTTCTTGTTTAAGTCTATATGAATTTAAAGCTGCAATGACGTCTCTTGGCTGCTGGGCTGGAATGTTACTTGGGTTTGGGATTCTATGTATTCTTTCCGTACAGAATTGGCTAAAGTTCTGCTGGACCCCCAAAAATTTACAAAACTCTTTTAGGAATTCGTCCAGTCCTCCTGAAGTCACTTCTTCTTGGATTCCTCTTATTCTGATATTATTTCTCCTTGCTCTATCTTCGTTATCCAAGATCTTGGCTTCCATTAACGCCATTTTTTTTTCCATCTGTATGATTCTGTCTTCATTTAAACCTTGTTGTAGTTTTATATGGTCCATTTTATCTTCCATTAGATTTATTCTGCCCATTATTTTAGCTATCTCTGTTTTAAAATCTCCCATCATTAGATGTATTTCTTTCTTTATATTTTCTAGTTGTACTTGTAAGCATTCGTTCAAGAGATCTTTTCCAATCAGGCCAGCATCTTTACTCAAAGAGTCCGACATCTCCTGCTCAGGGTTTGTTTGCATTATAGCTTGCATTATGGGTTGGGCTGCTCCATTTATACTGTTTCTTCTTTCTGCCTTCTCTTTATCTTGAGGTGAAAAATAATTTGAGAGTCTTTTTTCATTTCTTTGGTCGATTCTTTTTTCTCTTTTATTTCCCAGCTTAAGTTCACTTTTTTTGTTTGCCATTATAGCACTTACTTGTATGGGGTTAATAAGAGCAGGATAATATGTATCAAAAAGTATATACAAAAAAAAAAAAAAAAAAAGAAAACAGAAAAAAAAAAAAAAAAAAAAATTCTCTTTTTTTTTTTTTTTTTTCCTTCTTTTATTTGATCATTCCGTCTCTCTTTCGCTTGATTGTGTCCGGTATCTTGATTTCAGGAACTAGGGTCTCACAGCGTTCCACGGCTTTCAATTGTCAATTGTCAATTGTTCTCTGGCGTTCTCTGGCGTTTTATTGCGTTTTTTTCTTAGGCTCCAGTTGTCTTAACTTTCGTTCTTAACAACTTTACATTCATCAGGTGAGCTTTTAGAGATTTTAGAGCGTTTATAGAGGGAAATATATAATTTTATCCAATTTTATCCAATTATCCCTCAGCTCTCCAGATAGCTACAGGCGATTTACAAAATAGTGATTTTTCCTCTCGAGTGTCTATTTTAAACAAGTATATGAAACTTAACGTTCCGTATATTCTGTGTTATTCCATTTTTTTTTTTTTTTTTTTTTTCCCGTCTTAACTATTTTTTGGGTGACGGTTAAGTTAGACTCGCTTTTCCATCCGAGAGGCTCTCTCAACAAAAATCATTTGGAACCTCCTTTACCCACTCCTGTTAACGGAGTTTTCAATAATAAAAATGGGTTAAACACCTATCTTCAGTGGGAACTAGTCTCGCAACTGAGATTAATTTGGAGCCTTTTTCCACGCTCCTATTGTGGAATTTCCTTAGATCTATATATATATATATATATGAGGGAGGGGCGATGACGTGACGACGCACGCCGGTCACGTACCGCGGGAGGTGAGGGGAAAAGCCGCGAAAAAGATAAGGAAGCCGCGAGGTACCTGAGGCTGAGGGTCTATGGCGGCGGTTGGCGGTAGTTGGAGGTAGCTGGCGACGGACGAGCGTACATGCGGTGGCAGTGTCCAGATAGCGCAGGAGAGATCTCGGTGGCATGGTGATACAGGACAGGGAAGCCTGAGGCTGGTGTTAACGCAGTGAAGGGGAGCGAGTGAGCAGACACACGTGGTGGACGGACAGACGAGCAGATCGGAACATCCAGTACGGCAGCAAGCCAAAAAAAGACGACATAAATAATAAGCAGAAGACAATATAACTGCAAGTATACAAAAGGCATATTAATAAGCTGAATAATGTCTGCATAAGCAACAGAAAACCATTTCATAGGTACATTTGAACATAGACTTGATAAACTCCACCTTACTGAAAACTCCACCAATAGGATGATATATAATGTTGAAATATACAGCAGCACCCTATTTATGCATGTTCAGGTAAGTGCAGCCAGCCCCCTGGTTTCACAAATAGCTTGACACTCTATGGCTTATGTCTAAATGGAGACAATTTACATCCTCTCCATATTCACATGACCTAGAGCTCCTCTTCCCTTACACCACATATGTGTAAGACATAAAATTGCTAAGACCAGCCAACTACCAGCTGTAACTGCTATCAAAGAAGTCAATATGAAATAAATCAATATGGAAGTCACTGTGCCCCCATAAAACTAGGATGAACATTTAGTCCTCCTCTAACCTACAGCACTTGCAACCAATCAATTCTGTCCTTGCTGCATTAGATCTGATATTGATATTAACAATGCGGAATTGTTAATTCCACATTATCATTCTTAGATGAAGAGATTGAGAAAAAAAAAATGACAGTGTTGCTTTAATAAATCTTCATACAAAGCAGTCATTACAATATTTATTCTTGGATGATGTTTTAAACAAATAGAATGTCTTCAACTGGAATGTGTGCGACATATTAGAGTCATAATGCAATCAGTCTGGTAGTCTCTTTATTTTCTTTAATTATACCTATGATATGCATGTTTTAACTCTAATGAATAATACAGCATTGCAGACTACTTTGTTAAATACTTACCGATTGCAATGTGATGTCTACAATTTATTTTTTATTATTACTGTATTTGCGTTCATAATGAGTGCATGGATCATTTCAATCTGCTTGTTATCATAATGCAAAATATAATATTAGGCTTAATGCTGTGTAGTGAATAATAAATCCTCATACCATTCTTCACACACTTCCATTTTAAGTCTAAAGTTAACTCAGATTAATGAAGAGGCGATGAAAAGGAGCCTGTTGGGAAGTAGTGAGACAATAATTCAGCATGTTTGCAGGCAAAGGGAGCTGTAGACAGGAATGGCCCTACTGTGGATTATTAGCTAGAAGATAAGTAAAACCATTATTTACAGTTCTGTTTTAGAATGTGTCCCTTGCAACTTAGGAGATAGAATTATCTAGACTTATAGATAATTCTGTAACTTGTCTGGCACTCTATAAAGTCTATGACAAATCTGTACAATTTTCAAAATTGTGCTTTACTATTTTACCATGAAATTCAAACTGTATACAAACGAAAAAGTTTGCCTAGGAATGTGATTCCCATCTATCTCAGGCAGCCTAGAAATTAATAAGAAATTAACACTGAGTTTGTGTGTGTGCATGTGTGCACCAGTCTGTAGGTGTTTGTGTGTATATCTTTGTGTGTATGTGTATGTGTGTATCTGCGTGTCTGTGTGCATGTGTCTGTATGGTTAAGTTTGTGTCTTTTACATGTGTTAATTGTATGCTGCATTCCACAAAAGCTGGTTGGGCAGTGTAACGGATCCCCTATACTCCAGCTGAGTATATCCACTGTAGTTCTCCCAAATCCCCAGTGAAACAGTGATTATTGCTCCCAATTCCCCAAACATCAGCCTAGACTTGATGAAGGGTAGAAACAAATGTCTTTAATCATGGCCAAATGGCCCACTTATGTACAAAACAAGGATGCAGTAAAACACGTCCAGAACACGCCCACAAAATGTCCACAAATTCCTGTGTCAGAGTGACTCGACATAAAAACATAAAATATCAAAATACATAAAAAATACATACAAAACAAATAGGAAGCCTCACAAATGATATATCATTAAATAGACCTGATCTGAGCACCCAAATTCTCCAAATAGCGCTCAGATCCATGCAGTATAGGGGAAACACCACCATGTGGAAGTTCTGACCGGCCGCACACATGGTCCTATGCCTAACACAGTTTCAGGGCATTTGGTGCTTTTGCCGGTCAACTTCCAAGAGCTCCTGCAGCTGCAATATGGTGGGCTTTGGCTGGCTCCTAGGTCGCATTTGTTCCCCTTAGTCTTAGGCACCTTTCCTCCAAAGAGCGCTCTCCTGGCGGATTTCAAAGTGGTTCAAAAACGCAAACCAAGTTCTCCGGGAACCGTACGGTCACCTCATGCCGAAAACCATTCCATAACATTTGCGTCTAAGTCCCCTTGAGGTGAATGGGAACCCACAAAGTCCTAAATTAGTTCAATAGCGTTTACAGCTAATTACCGCTGGGACTATTCGTGGTTTTGGTTCACACGAACGGCTGCCAGAGAGCCAGTTTCCGGTACCATTCGCATGAAGGGAAAGTGCTGTACCAGGGGCACCCAGGGCAAGCTACTAATGGCGGTTGGGGAGATTTAACTCCCGAACAGAGTCTTTGTATATGGCCCATAGTCAGTGGGCAGAAGGCCAGCTTCTACACTCCTTCATGAATTCATGTCAAACATCCAGGGCAAGGAGCATTTGTCACAGGCAGTTAACAATTTCTTAAAGGACCACTATAGTGCCAGGAAAACATACTCGTTTTCCTGGCACTATAGTGCCCTGAGGGTGCCCCCACCATCAGGGTCCCCCTCCCGCCGGGCTCTGGAGAGAGGAAGGGGTTCAAATCTTACCTTTCTCCAGTGCCGGGCGGGGAGCTTTCCTCCTCCTCTCCTCCTTCCTAGCGACGTCATCGGCTGAAACATAGAAACATAGAATGTGACGGCAGATAAGAACCATTCTGCCCATCTAGTCTGCCCCATTTTCTAAATACTTTCATTAGTCTCTGGCCTTATCTTATAGTTAGGATAGCCTTATGCCTATCCCACGCATGCTTAAACTCCTTTACTGTGTTAACCTCTACCACTTCAGCTGGAAGGCTATTCCATGCATCCACTACACTGGCAGTAAAGTAATACTTCCTGATATTATTTTTAAACCTTTGTCCCTCTAATTTAAGACTATGTCCTCTTGTTGTGGTAGTTTTTCTTCTTTTAAATATAGTCTCCTCCTTTACTGTGTTGATTCCCTTTATGTATTTAAATGTTTCTATCATATCCCCCCTGTCTCGTCTTTCCTCCAAGCTATACATGTTAAGATCCTTTAACCTTTCCTGGTAAGTGTTATCCTGCAATCCATGAACCAGTTTAGTAGCCCTTCTCTGAACTCTCTCTAAGGTATCAATATCCTTCTGAAGATATGGTCTCCAGTACTGCGTACAATACTCCAAGTGAGGTCTCACCAGTGTTCTGTACAATGGCATGAGCACTTCCCTCTTTCTACTGCTAATACCTCTCCATATACAACCAAGCATTCTGCTAGCATTTCCTGCTGCTCTATTACATTGCCTGCCTACCTTTAAGTCATCAGAAAGCAGGAGCCGCGCGCACATTCAGCCAGTTCATAGGAAAGCATTTACAATACTTTCCTATGGACACTGGCGTCTTCTCACTGTGATTTTCACAGTGAGAAGCACGCAAGCACCTCTAGCGGCTTTCAATGAGACAGCCACTAGAGGCTCTAGAGGCTGGATTAACCCTCATTGTAAACATAGCAGTTTCTCTGAAACTGCTATGTTTATAAAAAAAAGGGTTAATCCTAGATGGACCAGGCACCCAGACCACTTAATTAAGCTGAAGTGGTCTGGGTGCCTATAGTGGTCCTTTAATTTTAATTAAATTATATATATATATATATATATATATATATATATATATATATATATATATATATATACTTCAGAAAGAAACCATAACAGTAAAACGTGTTACGGGAGAGAAATTCAATTTCTGGAATTGTGAATGATATTTTCAGGCATTGTGTACCTTTAATCCTCACTTCACCACTATTACCATTCTGTATCCTATTGCTTGCTTTCTCTTCCAGACATACAAACACAGAAACAAACACACATATACATTGCTTAATACGTACACTATTTACATACCTTCATTTGCTTGCATTTCTCTAACAGTCTAGGTAAATATATGTAAATCTGTTTGACACACTGTAACAAATTATAACAAAAATGTTGTAAAAATAATGTATCCTACAATTTTACAATTGCTTCTACACTTTTTCATTAGTTTATTCATAACTGTTACAAGGAGTGCTACAAGGAATCTAAATTGAAAAATACATATTTAGACCATAAACATGATAGTCTAATATCATTCGGAATACATCACATATTTACGTAAAACATGCAAATTTATTTCTTAATTTCTTTGCTAGAAAAAAAATAGATAACACTGAATATCGATTTTATTTCAAAGTTCATTTTAAATTTAAAGGATCACTAAAGGGTCAAGAACACAAACATGTATTCCTTACCCTATAGTGTTAAAACCACCATCTAGCCCCCCTGGGCCCCTCATGCCTCCATAAATATAGCAAAATCTTACTGTATTCAAGCCAGAAGCTGTAACTCTGCATGCTGTTTGACTCGTAAAAACAAGCAGTATGCCTACAGCATCAGAAGTGGTAGCTTGATCAAATCACAGTGCCTCCCCATAGGATTGGCTGAGACTGTCAAGGAGGCAGATCAGGGGCAGAGTCAGCATGATTCAAACACAGCCCTGGCCAATCAGCATCTCCTCATAAAAATGAATTGAATCAATGAATCTCTATGAGGAAAGTTCAGTGTCTGCATGCAGAGGGAGGAGATACTGAATGTTTGAATGCATTTTAGGCAGCCATGACCCAAGAAAGATCTCTAACAGACATCTGAGGAGTGGCCAGTGAAGTTATCACTAGGCTGTATTGTAAACACTGCATTTTCCCTGAAAATACAGTGTTTACAGCAAAAAGCCTGAAGGTAATGATTATACTCACCAGAACAAATTCATTAAGCTGTAGTTGTTCTGTGAGTATAGTGTCCCTTTAAGGGAAAAAGCAAACTGGGAGTACAGCTTCTTTAGCATAGCTGACTAGGCGTCAGTTTAATATATCTGGATAAGATTTTCAATTGATTTAATATTATAAAAACATTTTTTTTAAATATTTTTATATATTTTTGTATATTGATATAGTTTTGATATGTAATGATTTAAAAAAAAATATATATATTTTTAAAACCTTATCCAAAATGGTAAATTGAGGACCTCATTTAGAATTCACTTTATAATCCGGATAATGTTTCAGGTATAATCTTGTATGCCTGGTGATCTGTAGAGAAATTCTTTATTAGAGTATGCATGCTTGGGCATTTCATATACTACTGTAAGGGTTAAATTAAGCTTTACAAATAAATTGCTGGAGGGTGCATAAATACCTTATCCAGCCAGGGGCAACCATTTAAAGCACTCTCCAAGTGCTTATATAATGTAGTATATAAATGTATAAAATACAAAATCTTTAATATGTATATATTGAGTCTTGCATGCAATGTAATCTATTCGATAAAAAAGAGTACAAAATAATAATAAAAACAAAACACATATATCATTTAGTTAGCTGTTGGGTTGTGAAAAAAATCCACATGTGACAGTTATTTACTTTCTAACTTTTGCCCACATTATGACAAAACCAACGCATATTTATGAAAACAAGTAAATGATGACTCATCAGGCAATATTACTTGTACCTTTGGCTACAGTTTTTTTTTTTTTTTTAAATTAGTTTGTGCACCTACGTACTTTGACCTTAGACATATCAGGTTTCTGAAACACAGCAAAACATTCCAGCACTGTGACAGTGTATGGGAGTTGTTGGTGACTTTTGTGTACAATTTTGGGGATATGATTTGTAGCACATAGCAACTAGTAGGAATTATCCTTATATCCTGAACAGTACATTTCAGTTACAAATGTATTTTCCTTTGTGTCAATGCAGTTTGTCTCTGTGTCATATACTCTTAAATCTAGATTATTATTTCCCAGACTCTTCCTTTTAGTATAATTTTGCTACTTTTGTGACTGTCCACCTTTAGTTTGGGTAGCGACTATTTCAGCCTGCTTTGTAAAATCATTGCAGTATCTGTGTCTTCAATACTTTAAGTCTATCTGCATTAGGGAGACTGTATAAAAGGGGAGACAGGCTGTGGAAAGTTGGATCAAAGTTTGAGAGAAGAGGGTGGCTGTGTACCTTCATACCCCATGGCAACAC
Source organism: Pelobates fuscus (assembly GCF_036172605.1). Taxonomy (NCBI): domain Eukaryota; kingdom Metazoa; phylum Chordata; class Amphibia; order Anura; family Pelobatidae; genus Pelobates; species Pelobates fuscus. The sequence continues at coordinate 117,023,540 of NC_086317.1, forward strand.
TCTTCATGTATAAGGGGTATGTGCCAAGAAAACATGATGGATCTGGCAACAGTAAGTGTAGGTCTGTATGAATCTTACATAGCTACATAGCTGAAAAGAGATTTGCGTCCATCAAGTTCAGCCTTCCTCACATTTGTTTTTGCTGTTGATCCAAAAGAAATCAAAAAACCCAGTTTGAAGCACAATTTTGCAACAAGCTAGGAACAAAAAATCCTTCTTGACCCCAGAATGGCAGTCAGGTTTATCCTCGGATCAAACAGTTATTACCCTACATTGAAAGATTATCTCCTTGAATATTCTGTTTTTGCAAGTATGCATCTAGTAGCTGTTTGAACACCTGTATGGACTCCGATAAAACCACTTCTTCAGGCAGAGAATTCCACATCCTTATTGTTCTTACAGTAAAAAAAAACTTTCCTTTGCCTTAGATGAAATCTTCGTTCTTCGAGTCTAAACGCATGACCTCGTGTCCTATGTAAAGTCCGGTTTGTGAATAGATTTCCACACAATGGTTTGTGTGGCAAAGCCAACCTCGCCACTGGGCATTGTAGAAGCCTGTTTGCCCGCCTCCTGCCTGCTGACTATGGCCCCTGGGAGATTTGACCCTTTAAATACAGTATTTGGGCATATTGTATTTTATTATGCTGCTGCTGGCCCTTTAAGAACCACCTGGGCAAATACTGTGACTTTTGGGAACAATGCCCCTTTAAGACTATGGCCCTTGGAATATATTGCCTGTTAAAGACTATCTTAGCAGATTGGATTTTAAAAGACTTGCTGCCCCTTTAAATTGTATTGGAGCAGTTCTGCAGCTTTAAATTGGCACTTCGGATGCAGCCAAAGTAGTCGAAGTGGCCGCCATTCGACAAACGAACACGTGGCGGCGGCCATCTTTGTTCATTCGAACGAGGTCAGCGGTATGTGTAGCCAAATCCATGGAACTGAAATCGGCTACACATTTCAACGAACACCGCTGACCCTTACCTTCTCCTACACTCAGTTTTCAGCTGCAGAGACTAAGTTCCGTTAGAATATTCAAAAACACATCATTTTTTCAGTGTGAAATTGAGTGTAGGAGAAGGTCACAAAGGACTTCCAGCTAACCTTTGAACTAATGGAAGGATTTGCATGATTTTGAGTATGTTTATATTTCAAGTATGCTGATTAATAATATGTAATGTTAATGAAGATTGGATGTATATTTTTAAAGTTATAGTACATATACAAAAACTGTATTTTTCTTGCTTGTGATAATTATGTTAACCCATTGTGTACCATAATTAGATCACAGGCAGAGGGGAGGATTTTGTGTGTAATTGCTGGGAGTGTTTTCTGTAATGTACGTGTGTTATTGGTTGTTCTGTAAAACCCTGTGGGTAAAACCCTGTGGATTGGGAATAAAAGAGGCTGTATGTGCCAGTACAGTCAGTTCTTCTTGACCCTCAAAACGAAGTGTCGTCTCGTTACTGGGGGAATCTGCTACAAGGGATTGCTATGCTAGTCATACTCCCTTGCTATATCACTACTAAGCTCTTGTAAGAGCTTGTTCCTGTCTTGGTCTCTGGAGGAGTCTACAGTGGTTATGGTGTCGGCTGGAGTGCTTGAAGCCCTCAGGAAGCGCTAGGAGCATCGTTCAATGGAGGTACCCAGTCGGGGTGCCAGGTGATCCGTTACAGTTTGTATTGGCCCCGAACATATTTGTATAATGTTATCATATCCCCTCTCAGGCAACATTTTTCTAAACTAAATAGGTTTACATTTGTTAAGCTTTCTTCATAGCTGATATGTTCCATTCCTTTTATTAATTTTGTAGCCTGCCTCTGCACTTTTTCTAGTGCCATAATGTCCTTCTTTAGAACAGGTGCCCAAAATTGCACAGCATATTCAATATGTGGTCTTACCAGTGATTTATAAAGAGGCAAAATTATATTCTCATCCTGAGAATTAATGCCCTTTTTCATGCATGACAATACCTTACTGGCCTTGGCCACTGCTGATTGACATTGCACATTGTTGCATAGTTTGTTGTCTATAACAATTCCTAAGTCCTTTTTGTGTGTTGTTATCCATAATTCGTTTCCATTAAGGGCATACGTTGCTTGTGTATTCTTTACCACGAAGTGCATAACTTTGCATTTTTCAACATTACATTTCATCTGCCATTTGAGTGCCCAGTCCCCCAGTCTATCTAAATCCCTCTGCAGCAAAGTAATATCTTGCTCACATTGTATTATTTTACAGAGTTTTGTATCATCTGCAAACACTGAAATATGACTTTCAATGCTGTCTTCGAGATCATTTATAAAAATGTTAAATAGAAGGGGTCCCAGAACAGACCCCTGAGGTACACCACTTGCCACCTCTGTCCAGCTTGAAAATTTACCATGACAACTCTTTGTACTCTGTTTTTAAGCCAATGTTCTACCCAAGAACAAGCATTTTCATCTAGAAAGATTTCCTTAAGGTTGAACACTAATCTATTGTGTGGAACTGTATCTAATGCCTTGGCAAAATCCAAATAGATCACATCCACTGCACACCCTGATCTATACTTCTACTTACTTCTTCGTAGAACGCAATCAAGTTAGTTTGACATGACTTGTGCTTCATAAAACCGTGCAGATTTTTGCTGATAACCATGTTCTTCTCAAGGAATTCTTGAATATTATCCCTTAATAACCTTTCAAATATTTTCCCAGTCACAGAAGTTAAGCTCACAGGTCTATAATTTCCAGGCAAGGATTTTGAATATAGGAACCACATCTGCTTTCCTCCAATCCTCCGGAACACTTCCTGAAAGAAAATAATCTTGAAAGATTGAAAACAGAGGTTCACTTATTTTAACACTTAGTTCCTTAAGTACTCATGGATGGATACCGTCAGGCCCTGGAGCTTTGTTTATATTAACTTTCTTTAGTTGCTGCAGCACCTTGTCTTGAGTTAACCAATTACAATTATTCTGCAAGTGTTTAGTAGCAATCATTTGCACATATATTGCCATAGGTTCTTCCTTAATATATACAGAGGAGAAATAATTATTTAAAATTTTCCTGGTTTTCATTAACTAACACCCCCGTTTCAGTTTTTAGTGTACCTACACTTTAATTTTTGTTTTTTTTTAGAATTTATGTACCTAAAAAATGATTTGGGGTTGGTTTTGCTCTCTTTAGCTATATTTTTTTCATTTTGAAGTTTAGCAAATCTAATTGCCTTTTTGCACGCATTATTTGCTTTCTTATATCTTTTATAAGACACATCTGATTTGTCCAATTTAAATGCCCTTTTCTTATTTTCAATCTCTTGTTTTACTTCTCTACTAAGACAGATTGGTTTTAATTTGTTTCTTCTATATTTATTTACCATTGGTACATACTGAGAAATGTACCTTTATAATATTTGTTGGAAGATGATCCATTTATTCTCAGTGCTCTTTTCACTAAAGAGTTTATGCCAGTCAATATATTGTAAAGCTGCCCTTAACTTATTGAAATTGGCCTTTTTAAAATTATATGTTTTAGTATATCCCATGTACTTTTTTTTTTTTGAGTTTATTTCAAAGGACACTATATTGTGATCACTATTTCCCAAGTGCTCACCTACTTGAATGTTGGTCAAAAGATCAACGTTGTTTGTTAAAACCAGGTCCAGACAAGTGTCCATTCTAGTTGGTGCTTGTACAAGTTGTGACATGAAGGTGTAATTTAACAAGTTTAAAAACCTAATTCCCTTTGCTGAGCTACTAGTCCCTCTGTCCCAATTTATGTCCGGGTAATTAAAATCTCCAATAATTAAAGTGTTACCCAGATTTGCAGCTTTCTCAAATTGCTCAAACAGCTGTTGTTCCTCGTCAATATTAACATTAGCTGGTTTATAACATATCCCAACCAATAGTTGTTTTCCCTTCTTTTCCCCCAAGCAGATATTTACCCATAAAGCTTCCACATTTTCCTCATCACATTCCACTTGCTTAAGATTTGGCTTTAAATCATGGTTGACATACAAACATACCCCACCGCCCTTCTTGTTTTTCCTATCCTTCCTAAATAACATGTACCTATTTAAGTTAACTGCCTAGTCATGTGTCTCATCCCACCATGTTTCAGTTATGCCTTTTATATCATATTGTTTAGTGTATGCTACGTCCTCTAGTTCCCCCATTTTGTTATTTAGGCTCCTTGCATTAGTAAGCATACATTTAATATCATGAGTCACTTGACTTGTTATAGACAACAAACTATGCAACAATGTGCAATGTCAATCAGCAATGGACATGCAATTGTCGTGCATGAAAAAGGGCATTCATTCTCGGGACGAGAATATCATTTTGCCTCTTTATAAATCACTGGTCAGACCACATATTGAATATGCTGTGCAATTTTGGGCACCTGTTCTAAAGAAGGATATTATGGCACTAGAAAAAGTGCAGAGGCGGGCTACACAATTAATAAAAAGAATGGAACATATCAGCTATGAAGAAAGGTTAACAAATTTAAACCTATTTAGTTTAGAAAAATGTCGCCTGAGAGGGGATATGATAACATTATATAAATATATTCGGGGCCAATACAAACCATTGTGTGGAAATCTATTCACAAACTGGAGTTTACATAGGACACGAGGCCATGCGTTTAGACTGGAAGAAAGAAGATTTCGTCTAAGGCAAGGGAAAGGTTTTTTTTACTGTAAGAACAATCAGGATGTGGAATTCTCTGCCTGAAGAAGTGGTTTTATCAGAGTCCGTACAGATATTCAAATAGCTACTAGATGCATACTTGCAAAAACAGAATATTCAAGGATATAATCTTTCAATGTAGGGTAATAACTGCTTGATCCAAGGATAAATCTGACTGCCATTCTGCGGTCAAGAAGGAATTTTTTTCCTAGCTTGTTGCAAAATTGTGCTTCAAACTGGGTTTTTTTTTGCCTTCTTTTTTTTATCAACAGCAAAAAAACAAATGTGAGGAAGGCTGAACTTGATGGACGTAAGTCTCTTTTCAGCTATGTAACTATGTAACTATGTAACTATGTTGTACTTTTTGTGAATTATCAACATTACATAGCTTCTCTGTTTGTCATAGTATATATCTGCTTGTCTTAGTGCCCCAGCTCAAATAATATAATGTCAGTTGGTCAAGATGTTCTGTTCAAACAGCTCTATTAATATTCAGAATTTCAAGCTAAATGAGCACATTCTAAAATAAGAGGGCATATGTTTATTTTATTTCATTTGGAAAGTTGTATTTATGTAAATGTGGCCTTGTACTCTGCCTTGAAGAGAGGTGAGAACGCTTGCCTAACCCCTACCGCTCCTTGCTATGAGTAGAGCTGCCACCATGATTTCCTAAGTAAACACGGTATAGTCAAAAATCAATAGATGCATTGAATTCATGACACGTCATGGAATAACCCCTTCAAAAGTAAATTGTGGTGAATTTGCAAGGGGATAGCAGAGTCTGGACCAAAATATCAAAACTCAATTTTCCAAATGAGCTACCTTGGCCTAGATATTAAAACGTCCTTATCAATTCACCTCAGTTTAGTTTTTAGTGAATAGTTCCTTTAGTATACTGGCATGGTTGTATACAGCAGATATTATGGTATTAAAAGAATATCACATTTATTAAGTGTTCTTGCATAGCAAGACCACTTAATGTTATCTCACATATATATTATTAAGTGTTCTTGCATAGCAAGACCACTTACTGTTATCTCACATATATATTATTATTATTATTATAGCCAAATTTGCCACCCTAACTCCTCCCACAGTTTTTACACTACATAGACAAAAATATACCAAAACGTGCAGATTGTTCCCGATCGGATTGCTATTACTTTGTGGAACGTTTCGCCGAATGGTTCACGGAATATCGTCGTTCTTGTGGTGAAATTTGTCCCATTGGAATGAATGGCAAAGCTAGAGTGGGAGCTGGCAAAAGCTGAAAAATCAGGACATGATTTCTAAACTGCCACCACTCCCTCATTTTCACGCCCACCTACAAAAAATCTTATATCAAAACGTTCAGCTATCCCTGCTGCCACTAAAAATGTCCATGGCTAAGCCATAGTCCTGATAGTTTTTACAATATGACCATATTGTTTGCAACTCACGCCACCCATTGACATTCATTGAAACTCCACTCTGCAAATCTCACATTTGAAGGGCAATTTCTAAACTGCGACTGTGCCTTCATTTTTAATATTGCAGATGCATACTATGCATCAAAATGTAGGTCTGGGTCTTGTGATTCTCACAATATAAAAGCTCTTCACTGTAGGATGCATAGTTTTTAAAATACGACCGTTTGAAGATGGTAACCGCAAAAATACTCTGACCTGTGCCAGGCTGCAGCAGCAAGTGATGTCATAGACAGGGCCTTTTGCACCTGCTAATGTTTTTATAACTGTATGTTTTAATGTAGCTGTGAAGCACTTTGGGCAACAACATTGCAATTAAATGTGCTATATAAATAAATAATAACAGTTACTCCGCCCACTCCAGTTGTAGACTACTGGTGGAGGCAAGAACACTTCACACAATTTCCCCAGAAATTGTAGCTTTTCTAGTTATTAAGTGTTCTTGCATAGCAAGACCACTTACTGTTATCTCACATATATATTATTATTATTATTATAGCCAAATTTGCCACCCTAACTCCTCCCACAGTTTTTACACTACATAGACAAAAATATACCAAAACGTGCAGATTGTTCCCGATCGGATTGCTATTACTTTGTGGAACGTTTCGCCGAATGGTTCACGGAATATCATCGTTCTTGTGGCGAAATTTGTCCCATAGGAATGAATGGCAAAGCTAGAGTGGGAGCTGGCAAAAGCTGAAAAATCAGGACATGATTTCTAAACTGCCACCACTCCCTCATTTTCAGGCCCACCTACACAAATCTTATATCAAAACGTTCAGCTATCCCTGCTGCCACTAAAAATGTCCAGCTAAGCCATAGTCCTTATAGTTTTCACAATATGACCATTTGTTTGCAACTCACGCAGTCCATTGACATTCATTGAAACTCCACTCTGCAAAGCTCACATTTGAAGGGCAATTTCTAAACTGCGACTGTGCCTTCATTGTTAATATCTCATAGACATACTATACATCAAAATGTAGGTCTGGGTCTTGTGACTCTCACAATATAAAGCTCTTCACTGTAGGAGTTATAGTTTTTAAAATACGACCGTTTGAAGATGGCAACCGCCAAACTACTCTGACCTGTGCCAGGCTGCAGCAGCAAGTTATGTCATAGACAAAGCCTTTTGTACACCTGCTAGTGTTTTTATAACTGTATGTTTTAATGTAACTGTGCAACAAAGTTGCAATTAAATGTGTTATATAAATGATAACAGTTACTCCGCCCACTCCAGTTGTAGACTACTGGTGGAGGCAAGAACACTTCACACAATTTCCCCAGAAATTGTAGCTTTTCTAGTTATTATTATTATAGCCAAATTTGCCACCCTTACTCCTCCCACAGTTTTTACACTACATAGACAGAAATATACCAAAACGTGCGGATTGTTCTCAATTGGATTGCTATTACTTTGTGGAACGTTTCGCCGAATGGTTCATGGAATATCCTCGTTCTTGTGGTGAAATTGGTCCCATAGGAATGAATGGCAAAATGTTCAAAGCTAGTGTGGGAGCTGGCAAAAGCTGAAAAATCTGAAAATGATTTCTAAACTGCCACCACTCCCTCATTTTCAAGTCCACCTAGACAAATCTTATATCAAAACGTTCAGCTATCCCTGCTGCCACTATACATGTCCACGGCTAAGCCATAGTCCTGATAGTTTTCACAATATGACCATTTGTTTGCAACTCACGCCGTCCATTGACATTCATTGAAACTTCAGTCTAGCCAGCTCAAATTTGAAGGGCAATTTCTGAACTGTGACTGTTCCTTCATTGCTAATATTTCAGAGACATACTATGCATCAAAATGTAGGTCTGGGTCTTGTGATTCTCACAATATAAAAGCTCTTCACTGTAGGATGTATAGTTTTAAAAATACACGACCGTTTGAAGATGGAAACCGCCAAAATACTCTGAGCTGTACCAGGCTGGAGCAGCAAGTGATGTCATAGAGAGGGCCTGCTAATGGTTTTATAAATGTATGTTTTAATGTAACTGTGAAGCACTTTGGGCAACAACGTTGCAATTAAACGTGCTATATAAATAAATAATAGTTACTCCGCCCACTCCAGTTGTAGACTACTGCTGCAGGCAAGAACACTTCACACAATTTCCCCAGAAATTGTAGCTTTTCTAGTTATTATTAATAATAATTGACTGCCAGGGACCTGCAATCTGTCAGGGGTTTTAAAGTGGTTGGAGGGAGGGATGGGCACTAATAAGTCTTGTCCCTTGACACAGTTGTGATAGGTGGTGTAAAACTCCAAGATCCGTGTGTTAGACTGTATATGAAGCAGAAAGGAACACTTTACTTGCGGAGAAGCAGGGACAGTACTGAATCAGCTCATTCAGTTTTATCAATCATAGTAGAGAGAGTACTTTGCAAATAACCCTTCAAACTCTACATGCATGTATCCTAAACATCACTTTCCTTAACCAGAAATTTGCCCCTCCCAAAACCTAAACAAACGTTTTCCTTAGTCCCAAATCTAAGAACTCAACAACTTAAACCTGAAAAGCTTTTATCTAATCTACCTCTGACACGAACCCCTTTCTAACCTTAACCTCCCTTTAACCTAACCACTTCTAACTTTATTTTTAACCCTGCATGCATTTTTCCTACACTCACAGATACAAAAACAATATATTACAAGTATAATTCTGCACATATAAACGTACGTACATACATACATACATACATGTACACATGTATACATATGCAATTGTCAAATTTTTATATATTTTAAATTCTTTTCATCCTTAAAATGTCCACTTAATAAATTCACTAATTTCACTTTATATGCCCTTTTCATTTGGGGAAGGTGCTATAACATTCCAGCATTTATAGTCAGCCCTGGACACTTGGAAACTGTAGAGAACAGCAGGGAGAGGCAAAGGAAGAGGACTGAGAACAGAAATTAGTCAAAATGGGAAAAGGACACATTAGAAAGATATATGTTTATAGTTGTGTTCAAATTTTCACGAGAAGGACTTTTCATGTATTGACTGAAACTTGGAAGAATTTGGATATTACTTTGTGATAAATATTTGTACATGTTGTATCAATTGTAATTGAAAATAAGAAATATTTCACAAAGAAATGTGGGGTTTGGTTTTTGGAATTTTCCCAAACTATCCTAAATGACTGTGATTGATTTTGGCTGCATATGCTGCTGTAAATTTGGTATTTAGTAAATAACTCTGTTTAGTGTTTGGCTGATTAACTTCTCTGTCATTTCAAAGTGTTTGTTCCTGTAGTAGAGCAACATAAGTAATCTACTTTTGTATAATTACCATTGTCAATTGTAGATTATATTAGCTTTAGTGTAACTATAATCTTAATTTTATTAATGACAGGAGGCGAATATTTGCTTAAGTCTCTCTTTACTAGAACTCCACAGCAGCACATTAACATAGAGAGAAAAACCAATCACAGAAAAGTAAGGAAACCATAAAAGGCCCCTCCCAACCAACTACTTCCTCTTTCAAGTTGCGACAAAATAAAGTACATGAACAATATACAACTCCATAATAATAGCAGAAGAAACCAAACAAAATAAGTTGATGACTGTCATCCGAAACTTGAAACGAACGTGGATCAGTAGATGAACCCTTGACCTTTATCCCGAAGAAGATCTGGATCTAGGATCCGTAGCCAAACCATTAAACTGAAACGAGATAAACAGAGTCGAAAACTCTGATTAGTGAACAAAATGTACTGTGAAAACATGAATACCCATCATCAATTACTGACAGTACAACATTCCAGAAAAACACACCTCGACAATTACCTGACCTATCTACCACAGCCCTGGAGAACAGACTAACACTAAAAGTAGGTCAACCTAAAGCAAAACAAAGAATAAGGGGAGGGAGAAACTGGGAGGAAAATATTCGCCTCCTGTCATATAGTTACACTAAAGCTAGTATAATCTACAATTTTATACAAGGCTTCAGATTTGCTATTTTAATGCTCAGACAGCAAAGCAAATGAAGCATGATCTGACGGTCTAAAAACAAAATGGCAAAAGGGATCTTCTCGAGACCAGCCAGCTGAACGCATGATGTCCTGAAGAGAAGCGCCCGCCATTAAGGCTCCAGAAGCTGCCGTACCTCTAACCGAATGCGCTCCGAAGGTCGAATTCACCCCGCCAATGCCAACAACCATTTAATCTATCGCACCAGAGTAGGAGACAAGACCAGTTTATGAGGTCTGACATAAGAAATCAATTACTGGCCGGACTGAGAAGAACAAATGGGAGCGGTAATCACCACATAACTAGACAGTGTTGTCGCTACACAGAGCTTAGGCGAGTCGCGGAAATATGGGTAAAAAATAGCAGTCAAATCCGACTTAGTACATCTAGACACCCTGGAGGTGACCCCTTCCAGAGAGAAAGAGAAGCAGTCGACATCGAAGGCCCGGACATACGAAACACGTCTGAAAGAAATAAGGCATAGTAAGACGGCAAATTTAGCCGAAAGTTGATGAAGGGAGAGGTCTTGATTATTAGGCCAATCCCGGATAAACGCCCAAACCGTGCGTATGTCCCAGAGGGAGGAATACTTAGGTATGGGCGGTTGCGACATTCTCATACCACAAAGAAGTCTGCAAACCAGCGTATCCTGTATGATGGGAAAACCTCTAAATGGTACATGGGCCACTGAGATTGCCGATCTCGCCACATTAACCGAACGATACGATCATCCCAGGTCAAACAGGTGAGACAGAAAGTTCAGTACGCTGGTTACAGGGCCCATAAAGGGATCGGTATCCCGTTCCAGGCACCAACGACACAAGGAGCCCCATGCTGATAAATAGCATCTCCTAGTCCCAGGGGCCCAGGAGACCCAGAGAAGGTCCTTAGCCGACTGCGATAACACCTCAACATTCCAGGCTCCCCTGAAAGAGTCCAGGGCACCAAGCGCACCAAGCGCAGGTGGCCGTCCATCACGAGGGGATGAGGACTGCCCCGTGAGTCTGAGAGGAGCATCAGAGGTGATGGCAGGATTAGCTGATCCCAATGGGACAGGTCCAGGAGCTCCGGAAACCAGGCTTGACTCTGCCACAGCGAAGTCAGCAATACCAAAGACACATGCTGATGTCGAACTTGTACTAACACCCTGGGTATCATAGCAAATGGAGGAAACGCATAAGCTCCCCGAGAAGACCACACTTGAAAGAAAGCGTCCACCACTGAGCACTCTGGATCTAGGAGCCAGCTGAAGTAGGTCGGGACCTGATAGTTCGTTCCGGGAGGCAAATAAAGGGTCCACCGTCTGCGATCTCAAAGAAGATGGGACGAAAGAGTTTCCAATCACTGGCATCCCTCCAATGTCTGGAGAAGCAATCCGCCGTCAGGTTCGACTCCCCCGGCAGGTACTCCGCCTGAAGGGCGATGTGTCGCTGGAAGCAGAAGCTGTAAATCTCCTTTGTCACCTCCGAGAAAGTCTGAGAACGGGCTCCCCCTAGCGGTTGATGTATTGCACCGCCGAGACATTGACCATCCGGAGGAGCATGCAGCAATCAATCCCGCAATCAGTTCCAGGCAGTTGATGTGGAACTCTGACTCCCTCTCTGACCACGGTCCACCCATGGAAACGGTCGTGCACGTAGCTCCCCATCCCTAAAGACTCGTTTCCGACTCTAGCACGAAATCCGGAGTCGGGCCGAAGATTGCCTTGCCATTCCAGGCTGACATGTGAAGGAGCCACCAGCGAAGTTCGGTCTTCACGTCCGGAGAGAGTTGAATCACCTGGTCATAGGAAGGTCTTTTGCATAGAAAGCGGACCTTCAGCTGCTGCATGGCCCTGTAATGAATTGGGCCTGGGTAGATCACCAGGATCGAGGCAGAGAGGAGACCCACTACCCAAGCCAACATTCGCAGTGGATCCAGTCCTAAGTAAGAATCATCCTTATTTCCTTTCGAATGGTCGTTGTCTTGTTTAAGGGCAGACGCAGGACACATTCCCTTGCGTCCACCTCGAAACCCAAGAACTCGACCACCATGGAGCCGAGCTGAGGCCGAAGGGGAGACAGGTGAACTGGCAAAGAATTTGCGGCACTCGGCATCCGCCGGGACTGAGAGGTAGGCGTCCTTCAGATCCAGTCTCGTGAACCAATCTCCTGGCCTGAGGAGGTCCAGCAGGAGAAGGATGCCCTCCATCTTGAAATGATGTTAGACAACAAAAACATTCACGTTCCGCAGATTGATCACCGGGCGGAATTTTCCAGACTTTTTTCGCACCAGAAAAATCGAGCTGAAAAATCTTTGCGTGTCCGGAGCCCACTGTACCACGTCCTTGTTGAACAGGGCCAGAATCTCTGCATCTATTAGGGTCTGTTTCTCCCTTGAGGAAATGGGAACTCACGGAGGACGAACCTGAGTCGGAGGGGAATGAAAATCTAAGACCCCTATATCCCTGAACAGTCCGAAGAACCCATGAGTTTGAGGACACCTCCCACCATCTGTCCCTGCAGTGAAACAGTCTGCCCGCATGCAACAGGGGGAAACGCTTTCACCTGAAGAGAATCTTGCAAGTCCTCTGACACGATTTTCTCTACCTCTGTCCAACCTCTGGGAGTAGAACGTCCGCGACTGGTAGGAGGGGAAGAACGATGGTCCACGGGATCCCTGATGCCCATAAGGCCAAAAGCGGCTGGGGACACGACCCCGCTGTCGTCTAGCCCTGCCAAAAACCTGTGAAGCCTCTGGGCGAAAAACCCTCTTCATGGAGGTCTAAGCCTTGTACAGTGAAGTGAGCAGGTTCACATGTTTGTACAGTTCCTTTATGAACGGTTCCCCGAACAGAAGACCGTTAGCCAGGGGGCCCAATTCTTTTGACCCCAAATTCGACAACTTGTTGTCCATCCTTAAAAGGACCGCCTTCCTGCATTCCGTGGAGAGTGCCACGTTCGTATTGCCCAGCAGGCAAAGCCCAGTCCCGCATGGAGGCTGGGTCCAGAGTAGCCCCTTCCGAGTAGGGCTCATCCACCAACATTAGCATCCTGCATAGGGGACCCAGCATGTTCAGCAGTTTGTCCTGTGCCAAACGGAGGCTGTGCTCAACCCCTTTCTTGGGATAACACCCAGTAGGGTCATGTACGTAGAAACCAGGGAATAGAATTGTGGGGTCGTGGCGACCTTTTCCGGCACTACAGGCCAGGGACATTCTGCCTGAAGTTTCCTGCGAACCTCCCAACCCAGAGGCCCGTGGACCCAGTAATGCACGAATTTTGCCGAGTGGTTGGGAAGGGACCATTTGGAGGACATGGGGTGCCGAATGGCCCGAGAGTCGAACAGGGGTTCGTCTGTGGAGTCCATGAAAGTGTCTTCGTCCATGGCCATAGTCCTCAACCTCATGGTGCCATTTTGGATCGTCTCCATAGTCCTCGTCCCACTCAACTTTATCCTCCAAGGGGGACTGGTCCGTCTGCCATTCATCCAGGATGGCCATAGGAGGGCGTGTATAGAGGCCCCCTTCCCTGCACCTGAAAAGCGGTGGTGCCTGGTCGGTGAGGCCGACAATGTCGGGCCTTGATGCTTCGCCAGAGCCTTGCCTTTCTGGTAGTGTGGTTCAGGGCCTTCACCCTTCCAATAGCGCCCCTGCGCCCTTGCCTGTTCTCTTCTAGGAAAGTCTGACTCAGCCGAGTCGTTTGCCATCTGGGAGAACCCTCTAGCCCCCACTCCTGTTATGCTTGAGGGAGGGCCTTAGCCAGGGCCTTTTCCACAGAGGCGGCCACTGCCGCATTAATCATGGCTTGCAGATTCTGCTCCTGGGTAGATGGTTCCATGATCAAGGAGTCATAGGCGATGTGACACCTAGTGGTGTAGATGACAGATGTCACCAGCAGGTTAAACGGGGCAGCACTCTTAACAGTGGCAGAGGCAAGTTAGGCAGCGCATGCAGGGTCCAAACGAGAGTACGGGGCTGACAGGCCAGGCATACATAGAGCATGGCACAGACAGGGCAGGCCAATCAAGGGGCACAGACAAAGCAGGCCAGTCATATGGGCACAGACAGAGCAGGCCAATCAGTGTGGCACAGTCAAGTCAGGCCAAGCAGATCGTGCACTCAAGCATGCTTGAGGGTAGATTTGTAGGCATGCAGGAATTGAGGCAACCTAGAATCCACAGAAGTTGCATCTGGGAGCACCCTCTAGCCCCCACTCATGTTATGCTTGAGGGAGGGCCCTAGCCAGGGCCTTTTCCACGGAGGCGGCCTCTGCCGCATTAATCATGGCTTGCAGATTCTGCTCCTGGGTAGATGGTTCCATGATCAACGAGTCATGGGCGATGTGATACCTAGGGGTATAGATGACAGGTGTCACCAGCAGGTTAAACGGGGCAGCACCCCGAATAGTGGCAGATGCAACTTAGGCACCGCATGCAGGGTTCAAACGAGAGTACGGGGCCGACAGGCCAGGCGTACATAGAGAATGGCACAGACAAAGCAGGCCAGTCATATGGGCACAGACAGAGCAGACCAATCAGTGTGGCACAGTCAAGTCAGGCCAAGCAGATCGTGCAGGCAAGCATGCTTGAAGGTAGATTTGTAGGCATGCAGGAATTGAGGCAATCTAGAATCCACAGAAGTTGCATCTGGGTGCACCCTCTAGCCCCCACTCCTGTTGTGCTTAAGGGAGGGCCCTAGCCAGGGCCTTTTCCACGGAGGCGGCCTCTGCCGCATTAATCATGGCTTGCAGATTCTGCTCCTGGGTAGATGTTTCCATGATCAAGGAGTCATGGGCGATGTGACACCTAGGGGTATAGATGACAGGTGTCACCAGCAGCTTAAACGGGGCAGCACCCCTAATAGTGGCAGATGCAAGTTAGGCAGCGCATGCAGGGTCCAAATGAGAGTACGGGGCCGACAGGCCAGGCGTACATAGAGAATGGCACAGACAGGGCAGGCCAAATCAAGGGGCACAGACAAAGCAGGCCAGTCATATGGGCACAGACAGAGCAGATCAATCAGTGTGGCACAGTCAAGTCAGACCAAGCAGATTGAGCAGGCATGCGTGCTTGAGGGTAGATTTGTAGGCATGCAGGAATTGAGGCAACCTAGAATCCACAGAAGTTGCAGGACACAGTGGAGGAAATACTGGCCGACCAGGGAAGGCCTAAACAGCAGGGGATGTTTAACAGTCTAAATGTGTCCCCCACCATCAGCCTTATGACATTCCAAGAAAAGAGGGGCAGGAGTACCTAACCCCACCAGGGGGAAAGAATCCCACAACAAAATGAATGAGCAAAAAAAGCACTTACAGAAAAAATGTAACGTGTATATAACTTTAATAATAACAGAAACACGCTATCCCATAAGTACAGCCGGCACTGAGCCTACAACCCCATAGAGCGTAGCACGAGGCCGCGGGAGGCTGATTGACAGGAGGCCGGGAGCTGCCGCTCCCCCGTGGCCAGTTCGCCCTCTCCCTACCGCCCACGCTGCCCCCAAGCCATGGTTAACCCGACACCATGGGCGGGAGCGTAGGCTAGGGTGAGAGAGGGCTGGAGACAGCCCCCGCTCGGCAGACGGAGCAAGTGGGAGCCAACACGTGGGGCCGCCGGAGGTAGGCAGACTAGAGCTACCCCAGTTCCTCAACATGCAACAGCCCACAGCAGTCCACCCCAAGCAGGGAAAACAATGCAAGAAACCCCTACACAGCAATAATCTAAACTACACAATATAGAAATAAGCAATAAAGAAATACAGAAATGCAATAAAAAATACAATGAAATATCCACAGCCACCTATTTGGTAACAGGAGGCAGTGATACTCTGACCTGTGCTTGATATGGAGCAGCAAAGAAAGAGGAAGTAGTTTGGGGGGGGGGTTCATTATTTTTTTGTGATTGTTTTTTCTCTCTATGTTAATGTGCTGCTGTGGAGTTCTAGTAAAGAGAAACTTAAACAAATATAAAGCCTCCTGTCATGCTATAAAATTGTTTAATTCAGTTTACCATTGAGAAACTAGATATCACTGTCATGTCCACTAGATGGCAACATGCTATAAAGCAATTCTAAAGGAATTTAGACTCATTGAAACTTCCTGTCATTTTGTATATGCATTTATCACACTATAGTTACTTGTACATTTTTTACTTTTTTTTTTATTAATATTCGTTTCCATCACCTCATTCCTGTTGTAGCAAATAGGCAATTCTGTTAGGAATAGCATCACTGGTTATACAATTTACAGCTGATTGAAATGTTAAATGATTTTTTGGAAAGTATTTTAAAAAATAATCCATTCTATAATATACCCTTTATTGTATAATTAGACTTTTATTAAGTTCATTATACTTTTTATTAGTTAATTAAGTGTTATTCTAGCTAGCATTCAATCTCCAAGGACAACATAATTGCAGTTTACCAATTATTTTTTTTTATTAGTAATTTTAGAATTTTCAAACTTGTGTCAATTCACAATATTGTTCTGTTAATCAATTATAAAAATAGCCCTTACATCTATTAAACAGATTCCTTCTGAATTCAGTACCAGGTATATTTTTAAAAGCTCAAATGAACAATTTTGTTCTCTAATCTCTATCCTTTTCTCTTGTATCCACTAATTGTAACTCATCTTTTATCAGTTTCCTGCATACCCCATTATCCTGTAAACTCCTAATATATACATATAAACGATAATTGTCCACTCCTATCACTTTTTTAACACTAAACCTCTTTGTTCATTCTCCTATTGGCTTTCAGTATTCTCCTCTTCTCCACTGCTATTTCCCAAGTTACATAAATCTGTAATTAAGTAAGTCTAGCCTGCTTCAGTCCCTCAACTCAACCAATTAACTTTGTGTCATGTGCTATTTTGTCCCTTCAAACATGCTTAGAGAATGTCTGTGCCTTTCCCTAACACACTTTCTTAAAGGACCACTATAGTGTCAGGAAAACATACTCATTCTCCTGGGACTAAAAGGTCTCTAGGTCCCCCCCACCCTTAGTGTCCCCCTCCTGCCGGGCTCAAGGTTGAGGAAGGGGTTAAATACAAACCTTTTCTCCACGGCCGGGCTCACTCGGCGGTGGGGACTCTCCGCCTCCTTTCCCCGTCATCGGCTAAATGTGCATGTGCGGAAAGAGCTGCGCGCACATTCAGCCAGTCCATAGGAAAGCATTCTCAATGCTTTCCTATGGACGCTGGCATCTTTTCACTGTGAAAATCACAGTGAGAAGCGCAGAAGCGCCTCTAGCGGCTGTCAATGAGACAGCCACTAGAGGCTGGATTAACCCATAGGTAAACATAGCAGTTTTTCTGAAACTGCTATGTTTACAGCAGAGAGGGTTAATCCTAGATGAACCTGGCACCCAGACCACTTCATTAAGCTGAAGTGGTCTGGGTGCCTATAGTGGTCCTTTAAAATCTATTTACATCACTTAATTATATATATTACACATAACACAATTGGCAATGTAGTAATGAATAACACAATTCTGGTAATGCAACCATTACTTTTACGGTTATCTGGCTTTGCACCTATTGTGATATTATAATAAAACATTTTATATGAGGTATCTTCTAAAAAGTCTTAGACTTAGAACTAAAGAGCTCTGATCTCTCCTATTTAAGTGAGTTTTGTGAGTTGGACTGCATCTCTATATCTCTATGAACTCTCAATGGGGTAAATGTGTAAACATATACAATACATGGCTACATACAGTATAATTGAATATGATAGCCTTTTATTTTGGCCTGAACTGAAAATTGGATGAATTTAGGACCGATCAGGTGGTCAGCCAAAACTCAAATTTTTGGGCCACCACAGGGTAACTGACTTTAAGTCCAAACATGCATGTTGTTTTTCAGAATTTGGGAAATAGAAGGAAGAAGAGGCAGATTTCTTTAGTTTTTTTCTTGGTGAGGAAACATGAGGTCTGCCCAATCATGTATTTTGTTTCTCCTGTATGAGAAAGATTTAAAAAAAAAGATTGGTGGTTAAAGGAAAGCCACTAAATGTTAATTTTACTCCCAAACCAAGAGACAACTGACTGAAATAAGGAAAAGAGGAGGAGCAGGACAATAATCTATACTGCCAAGGAGGATTTTTCCAGATACTTTGCCTGCAGATACCTAAGGTAAAATACCAACCAGCAGTTATATTGTGTGTTTTACCCTTACAGTGCCTGTGTGAGTGTGGGAGATAGCATGGGTCATTTATTCTAGTGTGAGACTAGGTTTATTTAACTTGGTGCTATATCTAGTTTGCTAGCTAGTTCCAGAGGTACTGGAAAATACTTTGATTGAGAGATATGAGATTGACATTTTCTCATTGATACCAGGGTAAAAATATACCATTATACAATGCTAAAAGTTGTTGTGTGTGTTTTTTTTAAACTGATTGTCGAAAGAAAATATTTTTGTTGGGGAGGGCAGAGTGTGTTGTTAATAGAAGGATGACCTACCTTGTCACACATTGGCACTCACACAAACTTGTTTACTGCATAAGTTAATACTGCCTGCACTGAGTGCGGCAGTAGTAGTGTCACAGGTTCGGTACAACATCATTGGAAAAGTAAAATCAGTTTACATAGACTTTTTTTTTCTTTAACTGTGTTGTGCTTGTTTTAAAGCACTGTATGCTGCATTCCACTGTTTGCGGTGTGCTGTGCAGTCAAACATAAAACTATTATAGTAGTAGTGAAACCACAACAATAACAAGCATTTTTTTTAAAAAGGAGAGCAACAGCAGCAACATAAGTACCTGCTTCAGACCAGAGGGATTTTATCAACAGAAGCAGATTAAACTCCTCATCATCCCAGTGTCCACAAGCCCACTATTGAATATGGTGTTGTATTTCATACCAGGACCCTGTCAAAACAGCAGGCAAACAAAACAAGTGCACCTACTGGCCGGCATGCCTTTCTTTCCTTCATGGCACACTGGTGGAAATCCACGGTGTCTGGGTATGGTGGTGGTGTGGTAGTGGTGAAGGTCCAACCTTACTGAAACCATACTTGAGGGTTGCCAGACATTTTCACTGTAGTGTAAGGGCTAGCATATCTTGAGGCGGTAGGAAGAGAAAGGAGAGTTTCCAACACAACATCTGCGACAGGATGTAAGCACACAGGGAAATTCCACTTAAGACGTGCTGGAAAGATTTATAGTATCGCTTCCCTTCACTCCATTGGTGTTGGCTGCCCACCGGGGGTGTGAAGACTGGACCACACTTCCAATTTTATTTTAAATCCAGAGATATAATAATCTAATTTTGGCAACTGAGAATTGGCATTGCAAAAATGACTTACAGCTGTGCTCAAAAGTTTGCATACCTTGGAGAATTGGTAATATATGTACCATTTAAAAAAAAAAAAAATTGTGATTAGGCAAAACACAATTCTTTTATTTCTTATGGGATTCCTATTCAAATGTAGGTTATAACAGAATGCACATTCATAAAAAAAAAAAAAAACACATGGCAACAAAGAAAAAAATAAAATTACCCCTGTTCAAAAGTGTGAATACCCTTAGTTCCTAATAATGTGTATTGCCCCCTTTAGCATCAATGACAACATGCAGTGTTTTGTAATAGTTGTCTATGATTCCTGTGGGGATATTTATGGGATAATAATGTAAACAGATAGAATTGCCCACGATTTCAATTCTCAGATCCTTAATCGTTATCGTGTTAAATGAAATGTATAACCATATACCGGTAATTAAAATCACAAATTGTTATAAAAATAGATATTTATTTCTTAACAATTTAAATAATAATGATGAGTAACATGCATGATAATAATCAATGGAATTCGAGTATAACATGAATATGTAATACAATATGGCAATAATAATTAATATGCAGTATAAAAACAATATGCAATACAATAGGCAATTTACTTCCTGGTTAGTATAGCATAGACTCCATTAGCTGTCAAGACTGATTTACGACCCTTTCTTTACAGCTAAGGAAACAAAGTTTTAAGGAGACAGAGCATTCCTTAGAGCTGCAGTAAAACTTTCTGGCAGAAGTAACCCTTTCAATGCTGGTTAGACCTCCTAAGTAGTTAAGATCTACTTCTATGTAATTTTAATTAAAATAACATTTAACCAGTCATCAACCTTTAAACATTTCCTTGCATCCAATGAGAAAATCTACTATGTTCTATAAGCTGATATTTTAATTAATTTGTCTAAATAGATATTTTATCTTATTTTAGAGCCAATCAATACAGCTGGATAAATGGTCATGATATGCTAACGTGATAGTAATCACACAAATACATTAATGGCTATATTAATCCCAGCTGCAGATGGGATGCTATAACCATATATATATTCTTTAATAATTAAGATTTCTAAATATGAAATCAAACATGATTTATCCAGTCATATATCATGCTATTAATTTTAATTAATTTAAATTAATTAATTAAATGCCTGTATATTTACCAGTTATGTAGATATTTTCTCATCAGATATCCTCAGGTAGCTAAATGTCATAGATCTGTTTCTCTGCATGGAGTGTGAGAGTTTCTTGGTTACTCTGATCACCCGATTCTGCCTGGACCTCTCTGAATCTCCCGAGAGTGTTGTAATGCCTCTCTTCAATCCTTGAATTTTTCGAATCTTTTTTTTCTCTTCCCTTGTCTTAACTTTTTAAAGGGAAAAATTCCTTAGGTGATAGCCAATCACAAATGTGGGGTGTGGTTGCCTTCTAGGTAACCAATTTTATATTCAGACTCTAGATGGCAGTATTGTTCCACTAGACATACCTATCCAGGAAAGAGTTAACTTTTCCTGGTGGCTATTTTTGACGTCATTTACGTTATCTTTATGATGGCTATTACTTATTTTATCTGTCAGATCAAGAGAATTTCTTCAGACTATGCGTCTGCAAATTCTGCTATAATTCCTAAAATTGATAGTTTGTGAACTAAGTTTCACCTTAAACTATAATGGGACGTTGTACAATATCGAAAGTTTAATTTATTTAATCCTCTGTCACCTAAGTCTGGGAATAGAATTTATTATATTCTGTCCATCCCCCGTTCTCAATGTCTTATCTATTTGGTTTGGTTATATACACACATTCCATTCAGCTTGGGCAAAGCAGTCAGTCAAAGAGAAAGGATAGAAATTTTGTGTCTCTTTGTTAACTTGAAGATACAAAATGGAGTCTGGTCTGTTTAGCAATGACTTCAGAACATACACTTTGTATTTCTATCATAGCACAAAATGTCTGCCGATATAAATACCCTGACATAACCCCCCTTTAGTGGATATCATAGCCACGTAATTAGCTTATGAGTAGGCACTATGGAAGTCACAAGACATATTGTGCAATCACATCATTTCTAACATAGGCTCATGCGTGGGATGAACATCTTTGTATATTTTTGTACCTGTAAGTGTTTTGAACTTTATGCTTAGTACAATCAACCATAATATCATTATTATCATAACACACCCAATAACAATCTTAACATGGATGAACCAGTCAACACGATCAATAAGGTCAGTATCTAACTCAGAGTATTTAAATGTGTCAACAGAAATGTTATCTTTCTTGATTGACATTTGGATAGTGTGGTTGGGCTTATGGTCCAGCAAGAACTTTAGATTAGGATCTAGAGGGATATCTAGATTCTGGAAGGGATCCACCATCTCAATAGCACTTTCGAGGACGTCAGTGTACACTGGGTATAGCGTAACGTCACCGATGGTGATACGAGAGTCGTGGGGTACCTTGATCAATGATACAGGTGCTGGTAAGGCAATTACTTTATTTGTCACCTGGTCCCTGCAAAAAACACTCATGTTTTTAAGACACGTGCTTACCAACCATTTATCTTTTACTAAGATAGCATGTACTAACGCATTACTGTCGGTTTTTGACATAGTCACTTGACATGTTTCCGAGCCATGTTTAAGGTACTCGATTCCGCACAAAGCATTGGTAGAATCGTACACAAAAGGTTTTCCATCACATTGGAAATTATTGTCTTTGAATTTCTCACAGTCATTCAAAATGGGTATTGAATACCAATCTGGTATCCACGGTTGAAAAGCCAAAACATCTGGGGTTTGGACTTTTACATGGATATTGTCCTTCCATGTACCAACGTTGTAAATTGTTTTCATTTGAAAAATGTTTTTGGGAGTTACATACGGTATGGCCAATAAAAAGCAAATCTCCATACGTTCCGGATCAATTAAGAGAGGTATAGCGCTCCCCATCTCAAAGGCCAGATTTAATTGCATGGGCTCAATTGTTTCTCCATCCACATTGGCAAGCATCGCATGAACAATATCCTTTGATACAAAATACAGAGGTATGCGTCCCCCTGCCAATTCGATCATTCCAGTTTGCACTTCGTCGAGAAGAGCAAGTGTGTGGAACAATATTGGGTCATGCAGAAATAGAAGTTCACGCTTAAATAAGTCATGACTTTGGTGCAACTCAGTGGATTTGGCAATTAACTCCGAATGCAAATTTGTTGTAACAACTGTGTCTTCCACAATAGTTAACACGTCTTGGAGAGGTGTTCTTTGCTGTTTTATCACCTGATGAATATTAATGTGTTGCTTTAGCGCATAGATTTCCATATCCAGCTTTTGGACAGTAATAGAGTTGGCTGCAGACATTCCAGTTGCGACAACTGCTCCGACAGTGGCACAAACTAATGCAACAATTATAGTGGTGAGGAACCTTTTGGGTCGGTTGCTCATCGAAATAGAACTGGATACAAATGGTTTCCGGGCTTGCTCCCAGATGTTTCGCACACGGTCCTGTGCTCTTTGGAGGTGCATCTGGTACCAAGTCTGTAACTCAGGAAGCTGCATCGATGAAATGTTGTACGCCTTCTCGATGGAAACCTTGGGGTCCAAGCTGACGCACACACGTCGGGTAAGGATCCTCTTCTCTGTTAAGATGAACCCTGGTGTCTCTTGAATCAGGATGCCGGAGGATGGTCCCATCTCTGCGATCGGGTCGGTCCGTAGCTCTTGGCACAGGAGCAGTACGATCCGGAAACACGCCACATCCTTCTTGGACATCTTTCAACAGTCACGGATCAGGAACTCGTTTCAGACTTATCTACTAATGATTCAAGGTTTGTTAAGTATACAAACTTATAACAGTGTGACATCACTTGGCCTAGGACAACGCATTATTACGATTCATCAACATATGTATTCTCTCTAATTCTATTTTTATAACTTCATCCCTCACTACATTTATTACTGACTCCTCAGCAATATGCCTATAGCAGTAAAACTAGCTAGTAACCTGCTTAGAAAATGTAGTTATTGGATGGCAAGGAAATGGTTAATGACATGAACGTACATGAGATCATGGCACATCACAACATTTCACATCATACGATACCACGTGAATCAAGCATTCATCCGGGTTAGTCGTTCACCCTTCTGCATCTGAATCCACACCTATAATCCTTAATTGAGATTTAGGATGACAAGCACGCAACTGGTTAATGTGAACCCACTTTTCAATAAAATCGCCATCCTTAGGAATTTTTATTTTGTACGCTACTGGGGAAATTTTGTCAATGATGACATATGGCCCTTTCCAAGAAGGTAAAAATTTATTTTCCTTGACTTGATTTCACGCAAAATTATACAGATAGACTTGATCTGTTATCTCATATTCCTTTTTCGTGGTTTTTAAATCGTAATAGGTCTTAACCCCTGTCGCTGCTTTTTCTAGATTCTTTTGGGCAAAAGCAAACGCATGCTGTAAATGCTTGCGCAAATCTTCGATATACTGATGCGTAGTGGCAGCATTGATCAAATTATGATCTGAAGTACGATATAGTAAATGCTGTGGTAAAACCATCTTTCTTCCTGTCATCAATTCAAAAGGTGACAATTTGGTAGCAGTGCTAGGTGTAGCTCTAATCGCCATTAAAACTAGGGGCAATTTAATGTCCCAGTCTTTACCAGACTCCTTAACGTACTTTTTCAGAATATTAACGATAGACTGGTTATATCGCTCTACCCCCCCGCTAGACGCAGCGCGGTATGCAATATGTAGCTTTCGTTTAACACCTAGAATGTTCCACATCTTAGCCATTACTTCGCTGGTAAAATGACTACCTCTGTCTGACTCAATTCTTTGAGGCAGACCGAACCTGGAAAAGACATGGTTAATCAACAAAGTGGCGCACACGGTACTCGTGTTCTCTTTACAAGGCAAACATTCTATCCACTTTGTGTACATACATGTAACGGTTAACATGTATTTGTTACCTCTTGAAGATCTTGTTACAGGACCTATAAAGTCAATTTGAATATCAGACCAGGGTAATGACACCCCCCTCTTCTGAAGTGGTGCACGATGGGTTGGACCATGGGGTTGATATTGCGGACAAATCAAGCATCCCTGACAGTATGTCTTAACATCTCTTAACATGTGTGGCCAATATGCATAATCACGCAATATCTCATATGTGATCTTATCACCACGATGCCCAGATGTAGGTGCATCATGTGCGTGTTGGAGCATTAACCCTCGGTATACAGTTGGGACTACCCATTGTTGAATACCATGTTTAGAAGTTCTGACCAGCAACCCATCCATGATACTAAATTGGACTTTATATCTCATCAAGATTCGTAAATCTTCATTATCTTTGCAATCCTCATCTGTGATGGGATTGGCAGTAGGTTCTTCTATATGTTTATAGAGTCTACCTATGACAGGATCGTTCTTCTGACCAGTAATCAGGTCCTCACTAGGAGCTTCTTGACTCCATTGCACGACATTTAAGTCGGCATTATCTCTAGCCTGTCGTCTAGTTATGGCTTCAACGTGAATTGAACCCATAAGATCATCAATGTTTAGGGTTTCACCATTGATGGCCGCTTGTTTTGCCAGTGAATCGGCCAAATCATTACCATCCTTGTCAATACCTTCTATCTTAGAATGGCCTTTGGTTTTCTTCCAATATATGGTTAAACCATGTTCCTTAACCAACTCATCGATTTTACAAAACAATTTCCCATGTTTAACAGGTTTGTTATTGCTTTTCAGCATTTGGTTACGTTTCCAGCTAGGCAGATATTCAACGAAACTGTTGCGAACATAGTTGGAATCAGTAATGATAACAAATTCTGTGATACTATATTCTATTGCCATTTGAATGGTCTTATATACTGCACAGAGTTCGGCTATCTGACTGCTTTTGGGACCAATACTGTATCCTATAGATACATTGGGATAATCACCTATCCAGGCGATTCCGATACCTGCAACTAACTTCCGTTCAGCACCAGCGACGTGGTGATATGAACAACCATCAATGTATACCCACGGTAGTGGTCGACAGTATTCCTCGTCATAAACTTTATAAGGGGATAACAATTGCTCTTCTAGGAAGTCATCTCCGGTGTCATTATCATCCAGAGATGGAGCAGTACAGTCATGTAATTCTGCTAAACCTTGGGCAACTGGGCTTCTCTTATTATGTTTATAACGGACTTCTAACGGCCATCCCTGTAAGGATAGAGTCCATGCAGTAATCCGACTGTTAGAGAGATTACCGTCTCTAATTCTTTCATTCTGCAGATACTGTAGAGGTTGGTGAGCTGTTTCTACAATTATTTTCTCACCTTGGATATAGCTACGAAAATTTTGTAGTGCCCAGACAGTCGACAATAACGCCTTCTCACACGTGTTGAATTTAACTTCAACAGGTGACAAAGTCTTGCTAGCATATGCAATAACTTTGTTTAAACTGTCCTGCTTCTGATACAGAACAGCACTGATGCTTAAATCGGTATAACCTGTCTCCAGATAGAAGGGTTTACCCCCCTCTGGGTATGCTAAACAGGGTGCCTGAGTGAGCTTCCTCCTCAGTTCACTTACCGCTAGGTCCTGAGGCTTCCCCCAGTTCCAGGTAGTTTCCTTTTTAAGCAGGTGTAAGAGTGGTTTCGTTATTTCTGCATAGTTATCTATGAACTTACGGGAGTAGTTAGTCATACCAAGGAACGATCTTAATTCCCTGATATTTGAAGGTGTTTTAGCCTTCAGTACGGCTTCAACCTTCTTCCTCTGGGGATTTAATCCTTCAGAGGTTACCTCATGTCCAAGGAAATTGACATGGGTGCGACACCATTGCGCCTTTTGTAAAGACAGTTTAATCCCTGCCTCTCTCAACTGAGTGAGAACATGTCTAATCTCTATGATATGCTTATCAAAGAAAGTGCTTTTCAGCAAGACATCATCGACATATGATAACGTTCCTCTCTCGAGTGCATCAGGCATAGCTTTATGCATGAACACAGCGAATTCATGACCAGAGTTTATGTAGCCGAAAGGCATGCGGGTCCAGGTATACTGCTGCTTTCCAAATGTGAAGGCCAATTTGTATTGGTCTTCATTATGGACTGGTACAGTCCAATATCCCTGCGCACAGTCAATGGCAGTGAATATTTTGGATCCCTGCATTTGTACCAAACATTGGTCTATGTATGGCACTGGCCAACCAGACATATAGACGTGTTTATTTAGCTGTCGTAAGTCAGCGCATAAACGCCATTGTCCATTAGGTTTCAGAATCCCCAAGATCGGATTATTATACGAACTGTGCACTGGACGTATAATACCCCTTTCCTTTAAGTTCTGAATGATGTCTTGTAGACCATCGTATGACGCTAATGGGAGTCTATATTGTTTGATAAATACAGGTGGTAAATTTGGATCAGTTTGTATTCTGGCTACGTGTAGGTTAGTTAACCCACAGTCGTAGGAATCTTTGGCAAAAATATCTTGGAATTCCAAAAGGATTTCCTTTAGCTGCTGCCGCTCAGCATCGTTGGAGCAACCGTCAGCTAAAGATATTTGCTCTTCTAGACTATCCTGAAATCCTGGAAAGATTTCAGGCTGGCCTATCTCATAAGCTTCTTCAAGCCTAGAAGTTAGGTCAGTTCGGTGTTGACTTACCTTTTCTCTTTGGTCGTGATACTCTTGTGATTCCTGCTCATTGAGCGGATGATCGAAGGTGATTGATGCTTCTTCGATTTTACACGAGCCGTCTTCAACGTTGAAGGGATATACAGATAGGATAGTGAATAATCCTTCTGGGGAGGAATGGAATATTTGATCGACAATTTCGTCCTCAGTTAAGTATTCTTCAGGGATGAGGCCTATAATTTGGTTTTGGAAACCAAATGTATAGTACTCAGCATCCAATGCTAGACCTAATAATGTTCCTTTTGGTAAAGTAACACTATTGGGTGTAACATTGTTGACCATTATATAGGTGGAATTCTTACCAATACTTACCATTGGTGTATGTGTTACCACCATCCCTAATTGTTGTATCCTGTTGGATAAACAGATTAGGGCATCAGAGTTTTCTAATCTCTGACCCTCCTTGACCTGTAGGGGTAAAAGAAAATGACTTGTCCCTTGTGGAATGGTTATGTCACCAGGAACTTGGATACTTACCGCATATGGGAGTATTTGTCCTGATTTCAGGGCGTTTTCCTCGTGTAGGTATCCACAAGGATTGCCTTTTAACCTTGTCCACAAGTTGGAATTAATCAGGTCAAGGTGTATGGCAAAGCGATGTATGACATCATTGCCAATGTAAACCTGATAGCGAGGTTCGTCTATCACTAGGAATAAATGTTTAACTGTCTTATTTCCGATGGAAATAGATAGTAAACATTTTGCTATCACATTGTGACTCTCTGATTCGCCATCCAGGTTCTGGATCCACCTGTCATGCGGGGAAGCGTACCTGATCATTTTAGGATTAGCGATCTGCTTTAACAGACTTCTGCTAATATAGCTGTTCTCACTCTGTAAGACCAGCTTTGCATTCCTATTTCTTCCTAAGTCATTTATTTGAATAGGAAAGAACAAGTTGTTATTAACCCTTTCAATTCTGGCAAGGAATTGAGCATGACCTGCCAGATCTACAGATTCAACATAGTGCCTGTGGAGAGAAATGGTTAAAACATCACCTTCCAGAGAGACATTCTGGATCCTCTCTGGAGCAATTCTTACGGAATGCTCATCTACAGGTGCGATTGCGTCATTCACCTGCAGGATAGTCACGTCAGGTGACTGACTATTCCTAAAATCTATCTCTATTGAGTCAGGTCTTTCTTCTATCACATGGCAGTTACGATCAGATTGTACATGTGATTTCTCATAGGTTATAGGAACCTTAGCTTGTGACCATACAATTCCATTCACACAGTCAATAATTGTGTTAAGTCTTCCGAGTATATCTATACCCAGAATCAGTCGGTTATAGGGGAGATCTACCACTATCACCGGGTGTCTAAAGGTTTTGTTACCTATTTTAAACTTTAACCAGGTATTGCCAATAACATGAAGTGCATTTCCTCCAACGCTCAACAAAGCATTGGGGAAATTTCTTAGCTTCAGCTTATCCGTTGCTAAGTCCATTACCTGCTGGAAGTAGGTATTGGATAAGATCGTGGCTTGTGAACCAGTATCTATTAACCCTTTGAAAGGCTGGGGTAGCGAATCCTGTATTTCTACAGACATGTAGTATCTTCCTTCATGTTCCTCTAATTCACATAAGAATTTAGAATGTGCCAACATATTACTTGTTTTCCATACATTACCGGTCACAGCAGTAGTTTCTACCTGTACTGAGGAATGCTCAGTCTTACCCACAGGCCCATCCTTTTTAGGAACATCTTGAACTGTCAAGCGGGAACTAGTGGTCGGCATCTCATCAGTTAACCCTTTCAGGGCTGGATCCTGGAAACTAGTGGCTGCTGGGGCTATTTTAGCCTTTGGCTGAAATGAAAAAACAGAGGAACACGTTGCGCCTCCTTCACCCGGAAGTGAAGTGACGGGATTGGCAATAGGTTTCCTAACACAACTATCGTTTATTTGACTGTTAGTACCTGGAAAGGAAACAGGGTTAGGCATTACATCTACTGACAACCTATCCTGTTTAGTCACTGTAGCTATATTTGCTGTGGCATTTGTTGTTGTTGCTGCAATTGCACAGGTGTCTCTGCAATTTGAGCTGCTCCTAAAAAAGGATTGATAGCAAAGACGTGGTTAATCTTCGTTATTTGCTCCATTAATTTGCCCATCTGATCTGTCAATTGACCAACCTGACGACGCAAATTATTTCCCCCATTGCCGTTTTGTCTTTGCCCATTAGAATTTGGCTGGGATGGCTGAGACTGTTGGGAGTTATTGGAAGCAGATTGGTTGTTTCTGTTTCCATATCTCCTATTTCCCTGAGGATTCCTTCTCCATTGGGAATTGCCTTGGTTTTTATTAACCCAGGGGCGTTTATTCCCATTGGAATTGGATTTTTCAGAGTTATTGTCAGAGGAGTTTGCAGAATTGCTTCTGGCGTTTTCCTGTTTCTGAGGCTTTGGTGTTTTCAAAACCTCAGAATAGGTCCTCTTTTTCTGTTGGGTTTCTAAACCTAACTGAATTTTAGTCTCTGACACCATTTTATCACCAGGTTTCTTAACCTTTGGTTGATTTTCGTCATGTGCATGGTGTATGGTATACAATTTCATGCACTGACTGACTAGCCATTCTAATGGTAGTTTACAATCATAATCTCTTGCTAGATTCATTTGTATACTTACTGGCATGGAATGAAAATACAGATCTTTGAAATCTGTGCTTTCATACCTGGGTTTTCTTTGGGCCACGGAGTATGCATTCTTAAGAATTACTAAAAATTCTCTGGGGCTTTGATCTGGACGGCACTTTAAGTTATAAAGCGCCTTCTTTGCAGAAGCAACGGTTTTATACTTACCATATTCCATGATTATTTCATATTTCATTTTGGACCAGGACATTAATTGCATAGCTTGAAGACTTTCAAGATGAACACGGCACATTGAATCAAAGGTCCATGTAATGAACCATTTCTTTTGAATGTCATCATACATGCCCAATGAATTCATTGCTCTATCATAATTTTCCAGATGTTCAGATATGTTTCCTGAACCTCTAGAAAATTGTGGGACAGTCTCTCTAAGGAACTTAACAACCTTTGGCGATTCATAAACAGGCGTCGTTGATTTACGACTTCTGTTTCTGTTTAAACGTCTATGCGATCTGTCTGCCGAAGAGGAATTAGACCCGTACAACAGTGCAGATGGCATATCAGTCACATGGCCTTCAGAGTGGACAGTGCAATCACTTTCACTCCCATCACTCTGAGCTTCTTGTTCACTGTCACAATTCTGATCAGCATCAGAATCCTGCCAGTGTACAGAACCATGTCTGTTTTCATTCCTATCATCTTGAACTGGACTCTCCCTCTCAAGTTTGGCCAAGACAGCTTTTTCAAACTGTTCTGCCCAAGATTGCCAAGGTTGTTTGGCAATGCCAGGAGATGGAGAATTCTGTTTCACAGGTGATATTCCTGAATTACTCACCTCATTCCTTACAGACTGTTTTATGAAAACCTGGTCTGGTGTGGGAAAATCATGACAAGGAGGGGATTTATAGATAGTCTTTTCTTTCATTTTTGTGCAACTTTTTGGCACAGAATGATGACTACTAACCTCACTGCCTGATTTCAGACTCTCCTCTTCATATTTATCCAATTGCATTTTGAGCTGATTTATTTCCTGTGCATATTTATCCATCAAAGCTGTCATTTCTTTTTCATGATCAGCCTGACGAGTTTTATGCTCAGCAAGTAAATCTTGGTATTTCCCATCTTGAATGCCAAATTGTTCACTGTACGTGTCCAGTTTGGTATTCAATACCTTGTTTTCATCTAACGCCTTAAGAAGTGCTGTCATAAAGAAAGGCCAGGAGTGTATTATGTACCCCATCTTTGTCTCTATGTTCTTTTGTTCAGCAATTACTTTAAGGTTTCTTAGTATGTGTTCATCAGTCATAAGCGTCCGTTTAGCATCCCATTCTACGCTCTTTAACCAAACGTCATAGCTTAAATCATGTTTCATATGTGTATGAATATTGATTAAAGCATTTTTTCTTAGGTCTTCAATTATTTCAGTATTATCTGTTACAGATGTATCGCTGGCCATATTTTATACAGTGATTTAATCTCAATACAAAACTCTTTTCTATATTAAGATTAATTGCATGAATTATACAAATATTATTGTTGTATATGGAATATAATTTCAACTTAAACGATCTCAGCGACAGTGCCTCCAATTTGTGGGGATATTTATGGGATTATAATGTAAACAGATAGAATTGCCCACGATTTCAATTCTCAGATCCTTAATCGTTATCGTGTTAAATGAAATGTATAACCATATACCGGTAATTAAAATCACAAATTGTTATAAAAATAGATATTTATTTCTTAACAATTTAAATAATAATGATGAGTAACATGCATGATAATAATCAATGGAATTCGAGTATAACATGAATATGTAATACAATATGGCAATAATAATTAATATGCAGTATAAAAACAATATGCAATACAATAGGCAATTTACTTCCTGGTTAGTATAGCATAGACTCCATTAGCTGTCAAGACTGATTTACGACCCTTTCTTTACAGCTAAGGAAACAAAGTTTTAAGGAGACAGAGCATTCCTTAGAGCTGCAGTAAAACTTTCTGGCAGAAGTAACCCTTTCAATGCTGGTTAGACCTCCTAAGTAGTTAAGATCTACTTCTATGTAATTTTAATTAAAATAACATTTAACCAGTCATCAACCTTTAAACATTTCCTTGCATCCAATGAGAAAATCTACTATGTTCTATAAGCTGATATTTTAATTAATTTGTCTAAATAGATATTTTATCTTATTTTAGAGCCAATCAATACAGCTGGATAAATGGTCATGATATGCTAACGTGATATTAATCACACAAATACATTAATGGCTATATTAATCCCAGCTGCAGATGGGATGCTATAACCATATATATATTCTTTAATAATTAAGATTTCTAAATATGAAATCAAACATGATTTATCCAGTCATATATCATGCTATTAATTTTAATTAATTTAAATTAATTAATTAAATGCCTGTATATTTACCAGTTATGTAGATATTTTCTCATCAGATATCCTCAGGTAGCTAAATGTCATAGATCTGTTTCTCTGCATGGAGTGTGAGAGTTTCTTGGTTACTCTGATCACCCGATTCTGCCTGGACCTCTCTGAATCTCCCGAGAGTGTTGTAATGCCTCTCTTCAATCCTTGAATTTTTCGAATCTTTTTTTTCTCTTCCCTTGTCTTAACTTTTTAAAGGGAAAAATTCCTTAGGTGATAGCCAATCACAAATGTGGGGTGTGGTTGCCTTCTAGGTAACCAATTTTATATTCAGACTCTAGATGGCAGTATTGTTCCACTAGACATACCTATCCAGGAAAGAGTTAACTTTTCCTGGTGGCTATTTTTGACGTCATTTACGTTATCTTTATGATGGCTATTACTTATTTTATCTGTCAGATCAAGAGAATTTCTTCAGACTATGCGTCTGCAAATTCTGCTATAATTCCTAAAATTGATAGTTTGTGAACTAAGTTTCTGTCACGGTAATATACCCCAACACGCAGGAATAGTACAGATAGTCAGGAGACAAGAAACCAGGGTTCGTCTTACCGGACCTTAGAATGGCCGGACTTGACGAGAATAAGCAAGACAGAGTCTAGAACAAGCCGAGGTCAAGGGAACAGAGAGACAGCGAAACGTAGAACAAGCCGAGGACTGGTACACAGAGGACAAAACAGCGGATAAGCGAGCAAGGATAAAGAGAGAGCGGAGTCAGGAACAAAGCCAAGGTCAAGCACCAAAAAACCAACTGAACGATACAAGCACTAAAGGGAAACTGGACAGAAACCACGATAGGGCAATGAGTAAGGGAAACAGGTGAGTATAAATACCCTAAGGTTCACTTTGATTGGCCCCTGTCATATCCACGCCCCCAAAACGTGAGTGTATGGGGAATGTGGCCTGACAGGGGCCAATGGGAGACTGATTCTAATTTAGTCTCCCACTGTCCCTTTAAGAGCGCGCCCGAGACGCGCGGCGCGCTCTTAGTGTCGGGCGGGACACGTGACCGCTTCTCGCGGTCACTGCCCGCCTGACTGATCTTATTGTAGGCTGAGCCGCGCGCGGCTCGTGCAGGAGCAGGACCGCGCGCGGCGAGAAGAGAGGACCCCGGCCGGCCCCTGGAGAGGGTAAGTACCGCTACAGTTTCACCTTAAACTATAATGGGACGTTGTACAATATCGAAAGTAAAATTTTTATTTAATCCTCTGTCACCTAAGTCTGGGAATAGAATTTATTATATTCTGTCCATCCCCCGTTCTCAATGTCTTATCTATTTGGTTTGGTTATATACACACATTCCATTCAGCTTGGGCAAAGCAGTCAGTCAAAGAGAAAGGATAGAAATTTTGTGTCTCTTTGTTAACTTGAAGATACAAAATGGAGTCTGGTCTCTTTAGCAATGACTTCAGAACATACACTTTGTATTTCTATCATAGCACAAAATGTCTGCCGATATAAATACCCTGACATTCCCTAATTCTTGCAGATGGTATAGCTGCCCATTTGTCTTGCCAAAATGCCTCCAGGTCATGCAAAGTCTTTAATCTTCTTGCATGTACCGCACGTTTGCGGTTTTTCCACAGTGGCTCGATGATATTAAGGTCAAGATACCATTAATCTAAATCAAAAGGAAAATATATCGAGCCTGTCTTTAAAACACCTTTTGGTAGAATGCAGAAAAATTGAGGGTAACCCCTAAACGGTGAATTTCAATAAACAAAAAACAGTAATCTACAGTACGTTGGGAAAACCTATCAAGAACTTAGGAGAAGAATTCTCCAACACATCTATTAGGTTACCAACTTGAATATCTTAACCCCAGTCGCCAACCATGTAAGAAACTTCCATAATTCTGATCCATCTCATCTCACGTTTCAGATTCTAGAATGTATCCATCTGAACACCAGAAAAGGGAACTTCAATCTAACCCTTTTAAGAAAAGAATCCAGATGGATACATGAATTTAAAACTTTATCCCCTAATGGACTGTACACAGATTTTAAATTCCGCATCAAGGTTTAAGGATGGTTGGTTTAAAAACACTCTGATAATAGCGCTATGTCAGATACCCAACTGCTAGCAATAACATCTTACTAGATAACATCAACTTATAGATGATAACAGAATGGAATCTTCGGCATATATTTACATACAGAAAATAATTTTGTCTTCTAATTCACTAATGACATATGAGCTAAAATGGACAGATACCATAAGGGGTTAACTGCCATACACAAAGATCGAAAAAGGATGTAGGATAGCATCTAATTAATAACCTGATGAAATAATGTGTTAGTTGGACAATGTTATAAACGTATAGGTGATAGTTAATAACCCTACAAATATAAATATAACCCTACAAATATATATTTACCAATCTTCTACATACTTATAATTTATGAGCCAATCTAGTTTGAGATACCATAAGGGGTTAATCGTTACCAAGATGCAATATAAACAAATACCCTAATAAAACTAAATCTGATCGGACACTGAACTGCTATAAGTTGAACTAGCAGCACATCAAAAGAAAGATTTGTGAATAAAAAACGAAGTCTCTAATGAGCAGAACCATACTGTCAAGCAAACTCTGTCAATATCAGTAAACAAACTCTCATTTATCTCTGCCAATTAAGATATCTAGGAAATTACAAAAAGTTTGTAGCATTATAATTTATTAAGCAGATTTATGTCTCAAATGAGCGTAATTATATTGTCAGATTATTTTAAGTTTAACACCAGACTGCTAGGTAACTAAAGGTTTAACCAAACATCATCTTTTGATGCGTTTTGGAAGACTACCATTGGCTAATACAAAAACAAGTAACCAATCACCAATGATTCAAACATTTAAAAACACCAATACTTACCTATGTCTGGTTCCCCTCTGATGAGCTTAACTGGCGAAACGCGCACGTCAGTGGATCTGGACGCCAACATTGATTTACTATTAGTGCCGGCTCTTTACTTACCGCTATTGAGAAGGGTTTCACCGACACTATTGTCACTCAGCGTCCATTAGGATAGGAGCTTCCAGTCCTGTGTGAGGAAGAATCTATCTTTAAATATACAACTATTATCACATTCTTACTGAATATTTAGAGGGGAGGGGGTACAGTGACAGAGCAGGTTTTGGATAAGGGGTGCCCTTGAAGAACTTTAGGTAGAAGGATTTATTGTACCTGTGTATATCTTATACTATAACTTAGACATATATATATTCCTGTGTCTCTGCCCTCCTACTGCTGCATCTCTAATTAGAAGTAAACAGAGATACTTAGTAGCTATACCCTCTGCAAACCTCACAAGTTGCTACTTGTATCCATATACTGAGTTACTGTGAATGTGAATTATCACATAATAGAATATTATAACTATAATTTTCTAACCAGCAAGGACTGCCCTCCTATTTTGTTTTTATTTTTATTTTTTATTATCTTTACGTATATCCTTACCTAATTACTTACATGTTCTTTTAAAAAGGATTGAATAAAAGTTACATTTTAAACACCCTTCTCACTAAGAAATAACACATTATGTAGGTAGAAATTCACTGTTTTTTTTTTCTTTTGTTTAAGGTCAAGATACTGTGATGGCCACTCCAGAACCTTCACCCTTTTCTGCTCTAACCACCAGAGGGTCAACTTGTCCTTGTCCTTAAGGTCATTGTCATGCTGGGAAGTCTAAGAGCGTCCCATGCGCAGCCTTTGTGCAGAAGAATGCAAATTGTCTGCTGCATTCATCTTGCCATCAATTTTCACAAGATTCCCTGTGCCTTTAGAGTTCACCCACCCCCCAAAACATCAGTGAGCCACCACCATGCTTCACAGTGAGGATGGTATTCTTTTCACTATTGGCCTTGTTGACCCCTCTCCAAACATAGTGCTTATGGTTATGACCATGAAGCTCTATTTTAGTCTTGTCACTCCAAATGTGCCAGAAGCAATGAGGCGTGTCAAGGTGTTGTCGGGCATATTGTAACCAGGCTTTTTTGTGGCATTGGCCCAGTAAAGGCTACTTTCTGGCAACTCCACCATGCAGCTTATTTTTGCTCAAGTATCGTCATATTGTGCTCCTTTAAACAACCACACCATCTATTTACAGAGCAGCCTGTAATTCTCCTGAGGTTATCTGTGGGTTTTTCTTAGCATCCCAAAAAATTCTTCTGGCAGTTGTGGCTGAAATCTTTCTTGGTCGACCTGACCTTCGCTTGGTACCTAGAGATCTCCGAATTTTCCACTTCTTAATAAGTGATTGCACAGTACTGAGTTTGGATATCTTTTTCATATCTTTTTCCATCTTTATCAAATTCCATTTCTATTTCTTTTGACCGGTCTTTTCAGCTCTCCATGACTCATTATCTAGCTTTCTCAGTGCAAACAAAGTCATTGACTATTTATACACATACACTAATTGCAATTAAAAAGTCATAGGTGTGGGAAATTAACCATTAATTGCCATTTTAACCTGTCTGTGTCTCCTTGTGTGTCTGTAACAAGGCCAAACATTCAAGGGTATGTAAACTTTTGATCAGGGCCATTTGGGTGATTTCTGTTATGATTTACAAATGAGCAAAACACCTATATGATAATAAATGGGTTCATATGATCACTATCCTTCAATAAAATATATATTTTTTTGTATTATCAGTCAAATTTTCAAAATCAATGCCAAAATTTCACAATTTATATTCAAATTTTGAGCACATCTGTATATTGCATAGCCATTAGACCAGGCAATATTGTAACCATTTTTGCATTGCAGCATAGTCGTAGACCATTTCTTCCTGCTGTTTTCTCTGCCCAAATTGACTTACCAGATTTTTTTCAGTACCAAAAATCCAGCACAGCCAAACTAAAGACAGGAACTAAATTCTGCCTTAGCAGAATTGTTTTTTTTTTTCCAGCCGGAAGAAAAAATGTTTTTTTTTTGTGTGTAAAATATAACACTAGGGTCACTTCAATGTTATTACTGAATGTAAAAAATAAGAAACCCAATAAAAAGAGCAAATCTATTTTTATAATTAGTATTTTGTTTTTCTAAAATAATAGAATCATGGGTAACCTGCATTATAGCTGTAATTTTATGCATAGGACTCTAAATTGTATTAGAGGTATAATAGAATGAATCATTGCAATAGTGTTCCATGTGTAAATAATATCTTTGTGTTTCATATGTAAGCAGTCATTAAAGTATATCATATATTTTAATTAGGAAGTTACTGTTTTTATTGTGTAAAACATAGACGTTTTCAGTTTTCTAAATCAGAAAATAAAATGTTTACTTATATTTCAGTGTGTTTCTTTGGTAGGTTTCTGAAACTCTTACATTTCAGAATTAGTCTTAATAATTACTTCTGTTCACTGATTACAGTAGATATAATCATTATATTGTTGCCTTCTCTCATGAATAAAATCTCATATCTTCAAACTGTAGAATTGTTCCCTGCAAGTTATTCATACCTCAGACACTGAATTCATTTGCATACAAGGTAGAGTGAGTAAAAAAAAAAAACGAAGAGTTTGGGGAGTTAGAAGATGTGTAATGGAGATTTTATAGTCTCCTCTGTAATTAGTTAGCAATAATTTGAACATCTGGTATTGCCCACTAGAGAACACTAAGTACAAATATTGTAAATTATATTTTTGATTGTTATTGACTTGCCGCTAACATTGAACTAAAACAAATCCCCTAATTTAGTATGTCAAAGGGGTTATTAGTGCTAATAATTTATGCTTTCAGAAACAGATTTGATATGCTGTTCTTGTCTGGTCAGACATGTTAATAATCGTGGTCCAGATTTAGCAATGATGGTTAAGATGCAGGCATTTGTTCTCAGTTATAAATTATTACATTTTTCTTTCTGAAATTCTAGCCAAAACAACAACAACAAGTTAGAAAACAAAGCCAACTCAGCCAAGTTGCCAGTTTGGCTATTTTGGTACCCAAAAATATATTTATTAGTTTGCAATAATTTACTGTTTAAGAAATTAAACTCATATACACTTTCCAGACCCTATCAGATGAGAGCTTTTAAGTATTTTACTGTGACATTTTCTTGTGGCATTTTTTATTTCCTATAAAAACTCTTTGCACTCATGTGCGCGTGTGTGTGTGTGTGCATGCATGTGTGTGTAATTAGAAAATATACATATAATATATAATATACATAATATTTTAACACTAATCAGCCACAACATTAAAACCACTGATAGGTGAAGTGTATAACATTGATTATATCATTACAATTGCACCTGTTAAGTTGTGGGATATGTTTAAAGCAGGAAAGAAGGGCAAAGGAAAAGATCTGAATTACTTTGACAAGGGTCAAATAATGATGGCTAAACAACTGGGTCAGAGAATCTCCAAAACGGCATGTCTTTTGGGGTATTCCTGGTATGCAGTGGTTAATACCTACCAAAAATGGTGCAAAGAAGGACAACGTGCATCAGTGACATGGGTGCCTAAGGTACATTGCTGAATGTTGATAGCGATGACTAGCCAATCTGGACAGATCACACAGAGCTACTGTAGCTTACATTGCTGAAAAACTCAATCCACACAATAATAGTAATGTGTCCAAATATACAGTGCATCAAAGTGTGCTGCACATGGGGCTGCTAAGCCGCAAACCGGTCAGTGTGCCCATGATGACAATGTCTACCAGCAAAAGTGACTTTAATGGGGATGTGAGTGTCAGAACTGATGCGTGGAGCACTGGAAGAAGGTTGCCTGGTCTTTACATATATTTAAATTTAACTTTATGTTGGCCAAAACTCTTACACTTTAATGGCTATTAAAGTGGCACCAAAAATCTGTTACAGACAGCTCATATATGTTCTAAAGGATGGAATGAAAATGGAATATTTTGTATCAATAATATAGCAAATAAATAAAAAAAGAGAAGCTAATACAGGAGAAAAATATAAGATACCATAGAGGCAGTTATATCTGCAATAAAAAAAATTAAAAAGTCCAGGCACTCACTGATCAATCAAATGCAGGTTCTACTGGACATGGACAGTTAACGTTTTGACTCTAATGAGTCTTTGTCAAGCCATCCTTCATCTCCAAAAAGCAAAGGGTGATGATGTTTCTGTTTCGTTTCATGCAGCAACATAGATAGCAATCCTGATTATGTCATGTATGGCATAGAGCAGGCTTCCCCAAACTCCGGCCCTCCAGATGTTGCTGAACTACAACTCCCATGATTCTATGAATGAAATAGGCTGAGAATCATGTGAGTTGTAGTTTAGTAAAATCTGGCATAGAGGATCCAAATTTATGCCAAAACCTTTTAATAAACAGATTTATTGGGATGTACATGCGCTATTACAGAATCCTCCCAAGCTGCCTCATGGACCGAGGTGGCAAAACCACCAATTCCAAGTACAGTAGAAACAAAAGTCAAGGCACTCAATGGTTAATCCATTGAGGGCTTTATCGGATATAGACAGACAACATTTCAACTGCAATGAGTATTTATCAAAGTCGACTTATTTAGATGAAATATTTCCTGCCCATATCCAATAAAGCCATTGCATTGCATGTCCAGATCTTTGTTTGTACTGTAAAAAATAAATGGAAAAAAAAAGCAAAAACTAACAATATGTGGATATTTTTACATGAAGCACACACTTTGCCTTTGTTCGGTCTCTCTACTAGTAAAGTCTCACCTAAATATTTTGAAAACTGAAAAAAATATTTTTAGTAAAAACATAAAAAAAATTGTGATATAGATATATATATCACCATATTTTTTGTATGTTTTTATTAAAAAAAAATCAGGTTTCAAAATACTTAAATAAAATACTGGGGTAATTGATCCTAACATTGTAGGAAGTCGCATATTGTATGCGGTCAGTATTGCAATCTGGTGCCCTTTGATCAAATCATGGATAGTCATATCAATCTTGTTCAAAAGAATATGCAATCAAATAGATGGCATAGTCTGAAGGCACCTAATATGATGTTTGATCAGTATCTTCATTCCTATTTGTGAATGAAAGAAGGTTTACTCGTTCAGAATGCGGCTGCAGGTTATATTCCCGGTTAGAGATGCTAAAAGGTTCCTGCAAAAGTCCAACCACAGCGACCCACAATGAAATAATTTTCAGTGATTTGGGCTGTAAGTTTCAGGATTGCAGACCAATATGTTTTTAATAAAGAGTACAATCTCCACAGAGTGTGGTGACATGTCCTGCATGGGGCTTACACAACCTTTCTAGACACTTTTTGAAAATGAACCTATATATTTTAGGTTCCTGCATTGCATAGTCTTTATAATCTAGAATGTTTAATCTACTGCTAGGTTATTAACCTCTTAGACTATTAAGGAACATCCTATGTGAAATTTAAGTTCTACTCACAGAGTAGAAGATAAAAACATAGCATCAGACTGAAAATTAAAACTTTATTTTCATGTTGGCTGTGTCAATTCCAACCAGGGCAGGTGTGGCTAGGGCTGCATAAACAGAAACCAAAGTGATTTAACTCCTAAATGGCAGAGAATTATGCAGTGGGACTGCAAGAGCATGATCTATACACCAAAACTGCTTCATTAACCCCTGAAGGACACGTGACATGTCATGATTCCCTTTTATTCCAGAAGTTTGCTCCTTAAGGGGTTAAGCTAATGTTGGAACATAAGTGAGCACTGTGCATGGACATACCTCCAGACATTGGGAGGTATGGAATTGAGATGAAAGTGGGCAGGCCTTGCGGGCAACTTCTGTCACTCCCTCATGGCCGGACTTGTTTTCTCCATCTCCGAGTCCTGCCACCAAGGTCAGAGATCTGGGAGTCATTTTCGACTCCAGGTTGACACTGAAGCCCCAGATTAATCAGGTGGTAAGCTCTTGCCACTACCACCTGAAGCTTCTGAGGTCTATTTTTAGATTCATTACCCCCTCCGATCAAATCTCGGTGGTCAACGCCATCATCGGTAGCCGATTGGACTACTGCAATGCTCTGTACCTTGGACTGCCTCAGAACATCATACACAAGCTACAGTTGATACAGAACGCAGCTGCAAGGCTACTTACGGGTGTGGCCCGCAATGACCATATCACTCCATCATTAAGAGCCTTGCACTGGCTGCCCGTTCGTGAACGGGTTCTGTTTAAAAATGGTTGTTTGGTATATAAGGCAATCCATGGTATGGGACCAGACTATCTGAAGGATAAATTCACACGCTATGCTCCCAGTCGATCCTTGAGATCGGCTGATTTAGCCTTATTGAAGATTCCAAATTTTAAAAAGAAAAAGTGCGGAGGGAGAACGAGTGATGTTCAGGGAGCGCAATTTTGGAACTCCCTGCCTCTGACATTAAGACTTGAGAATGATCTACTGAAATTTCGCCGGAGCTTAAAAACAGTTTTATTTGCTCAGGCGTATGGGATGACATGAAATTTTTAACTTGGTTCAAATGCATGTGATTATAATGCTGTGGTTTTGCTGGATATTGTTTTGTCTGTTTTATTGCTGGTATGCGCATCGAAACCCTATGGGTAATAAGACTGCGTTTTCTTAAGAATTTTTAATAAATAAATAAATAAATATACCTACAATGGCTGGGTATGCTCCATTTGCTGGGTCCAAGCCTGGCCACTGAAGGGAAGTGTCAACCTGGTGTCCAGCACCCCTTGAGTGGCTCCCAACTGGCAAGACCATGCAGAGAGTACTGCTGACCACATTTAATGATACACTTGTGCTGTGCTGCCTAAGGACAGTTCCTTGGGGTCCCCTGATCCTGGACACCAGGTAACTAAATCAGGACATTTGGACAGAACCCTAAAGCAGGACCTATACTGCCAAAATCCATCAGTTCGAAGGCCTGCACTTTGATATTATCTTAAAATATGAATATATATATTAATGCATGATATATATATATATATATATATTTTTTTTTTTAAATGGTCTTTGGCACTATTACTGCATAAGCAGGTGCTTTAGTCTACTGTAATTTTAGTGTGTGACAGCAGAGAAGCTAAATTACCTCTGGGTCTAATGATTCTATTTAAGGTGATCTGTTTAATAAGCTGTTACTAATTCTATCCCTTCTTATGTGGAGTATGCTTAGTATTGTAAGTGCCTGAGTGAATAATTAATGCTAAGCATAGAGTTCTATTTACGTATCTTATGATGTAACCTAGAAAATCTGCAAAAGCATCCTGTACTAGCAGCACGGCTGAAAACAGTCTATCTGCATTTCTTAAAATGTAAAAAGCAAAGCAATTTTTTTCAAGGGCAGGTTTATAAAAAGTGTCGTATAAATTCCGTGTGTGTTCAGACCTATCTTCTATTTTAGGCATCAATGAACGCCAATCAAGTTTACAATGAGACTCAGCTGTCATAAAATAAT
Organism: Pelobates fuscus; assembly: GCF_036172605.1. Classification (NCBI taxonomy): domain Eukaryota; kingdom Metazoa; phylum Chordata; class Amphibia; order Anura; family Pelobatidae; genus Pelobates; species Pelobates fuscus. The sequence continues at coordinate 117,066,052 of NC_086317.1, forward strand.
ACACTTATATAACTAAGTGTTCCATACATACCATCATATTTAAATCCTGAAAGTTAATAAATATTACTTGGGTACGGTATTTTAAAAATATATATATATAAAAAAAATCCTTTCAATTATTAAATATTAATATTTATATATGAATGATACTGCGATTATCATAAAGAAAACAAACAAGCATATTATATTTGCTCATTGCTATTTTTCATAATAAAATAAGTCCTCATGACTATTTTTTCTCATCATCTTTTATATACTGACAAACAGTTCATGATTTTAACAACAACCCTGTTATCACTGTATGCATAATGTACTGAATTTAATCACTTGAATCGGTGTCTAAAGGGAAAAAAATGCATCCATTAATCTGAGAAAATAAATAAAAGCTATTTATCATACTCATTTTAGATAGGAGATTCTTACATAATCTCTGACATGAGCAGTTTAGTGTAAAGTGATAAGCCACATTTCTTGGAAGAAAAATAAATTATTTCATTCCAATAATATCATGCATAAAACTCTGTACATAAAAAGTAATTATTAAAGCCTATATTGTTTGCTTCAATCTAATCTAATCATCAGAGAGTGAACTACCGCCTAATGATTCTGTGTTATCCAAGTTTATTGTTAAGTATAGCATATGGAGAAAATTATTCTGGCTTATGAATATAGCTTAGATCAAATCAAGAAAACTTTTGATATATAAACACAAATCATGCTGTTATCCTTCCATAATGAAATATTTTTTTTTTTTTTTTTAAAAAAGGAAAAACATAAAATGTGATATGGAGGTGTGAATTTGTGGATGTTATGTTGATACCTAGAAAATGAGAGGGCAAATACAAATGTATAAAGGCCAGCAATACATATATCTACATCCATAACACATTGATCATCCATGACATTGAAACAGGGCCGGTGCAAGGATTCTTGCCGCCCTAGGCAACAATCCATTTTGCCGCCCCCTCATGAATGCAACTACATTCCCTTTAGATGTTTATTCACTAAACTCTGAATTACAGTGAAGAGACATTTAGGGAAAGAGATGCACTGAGTGGTCATTAAAGGGAAACTATAATGCCAGGAAAACAAACTTGTTATCCTGGCACTATAGCTTCCACCTTTGTCAAGCACACCTCCCTTGTGGTGCAGAAGGGGTTAAAACCCCTTCTGTCACTTACCTGGGTCCAGCACCAATGTCTTTTGTGCTGGCATGGGTCCGCCTTCGCTCCTTAATGGCCGCGCTTGCAGTGGTATTTCCATGACGCTAGGTTTTGCGTGAAGCTGGACGTCTCCATGCATAGCCACTAGAGGAGTTAATGTTAACCCAGTACAGTAATTATTTCAGTTTCTTAAAAATTGCAATAATTACCTTTGCAGTGTCACTTACACAATCTCACTAATACACACACTCTCTCACGGGCATACACACTTACACATTCTAACTAATATACACACTCTAACACATACACATTCTCACTGATCTACACATTGTCACTTGCACACTCTCACTGACATAGACAGTGTCAGTCAAACACAAACTCACACCACTCTACATATAGTCACACTTTATTTACACACCAAGACACAGTAATTTAACACACACACACACACACACACCAATTTACAAACATTCATACTATAAACAATCCCCCATGCTGTACCTGGGTGCTGTGAAGAGGTCCAGGCAGCAGGATCCAGGATGTTGTTTTTCTTGCTGATGGGGGAGCAGGAGAGCCGTGCACTGAGAGCACAGACTGCTTCCTGTTCCCCTCTGAGTGCTTCCTGTGTTCACAGATAGGGGGAAGCCAGGATACCATGTCATATCCTGGCTTCTCCCTGCCTGCAGGAAGCAGAGTGCTCTGCTCGGGGTATGGGGTTACAGCATACCCCACAGCCCGAGCATGTAATCGGCTGCAGAGGGAGCCCAGCTGGTGAGTGGCTGCACTGGGGGTGGCTAAGGAGCCGCTTGCCCAGCACAGCATCCCCAGACAGCAGCAGGGCAGCCCACCATGAAACCACCCAGTGGGCACCCCCCAGAGGCCGGCAGCTCAGGCAAATGCCTTATTCACCTTAATGCTTGCGCCGGCCTTGCATTGAAACCACTGACAGGTGAAGTGAATAGCATTGATTATACACATGTCAAGGCAGCAAAAGAACAGTCAGTTCTTGGATTGCATGTTTTGGAAGCAGGAATAATGAAAGTGAAATTATCTGAGTGCTTTTGACAAGGGCCAAATAGTGATGGCTAGAAGTCTTGTGGGGTGTTCCTGATATACAGAGATTAGTACCTACCAAAAGTGATGCAAAGAAGGACATGGTGAACTGGTGTAAGGATAATGTGCGCCCAAGGCTCATTGATGCATGTTAGGAGCAAAAGCTATTCAATCTGGTCCGATCACACAGAAGTAGCTCAAATTGCTAAACACCAAAATGCTGGCCATGATAGGAAGGTTTCAAAATAGGGAATGCATCACAATTTGCTGCAAAGCCAAAGACCACTCAAAGTGTATATTATGACTCCTCTCCACCACGGAAAGCACCTTCAATGACAACACAAGCATCAGAACTGGACCATGGAGCATTGGAAGAAGGTTGTCTTGTCTAATGAATCACATTTTCTTTAAGATCAGGTGGATAGGTGGGTGTGTGTGCATTGGTTACCTAGAGAAGATATGACATCAGATGCATTATGGGAAGAAGGAAGGCCAGCGAAGGCAGTGTTATCCATGGCAATATTCTGCTTGAATATGTATTAAATGCATGATAATGAGAACGTAAAACTGAAAAACTGGAAAACATTCAGATCTTAGAATAGACATCTTTTACTAGAAAGTAAAAACTTGGTGTTAGCAACAATTAAATTAGGTCATAGAATGTTACTCTGACCTCCATCACCACCTATGCTTTAATAAGTGGTCATGGAGCAATCACCTATGCTTTTAGATGTGGTATGTTCAGCATTTCCACATGAAACTGTGCTAAACAGAGATATATACAATATGTGCTGGGGACTATATGCACCCCTGGCACACCTGACTTGACTTGAGGCAGCTAGAAGCCTGGAGAATATATATATATTATAAGCAAAAAATAAAATGACTGTAGCACATATGCATTAATATACATGTATAAATGAAGGGACTGCTGGGGGCATATTGGGGTAACTTTGAGGGCAGCACAAGGGTAAATATAGCCCTGAATACAGTTCATTATAGTGGTTACAAAGCTATGAGTCATTGGGTATCATCATCTCGGATGTGGTCAGAGGCAGTGGTGTATCATGGGGGGAGGGGGACAAGAGTGTTTGCCCTGGGTGTAAAATTCTTATGGGACCAAACCAGCTCTAGTATGAATGGCATACAATGGTACAATCCCCACTTATAGGATGCGTGATGGGATGTTAATATCGCAGTAGTTTGTAGATCAAAAAAGGGTAAAAATAAAGGGAGACAACTAATAGTACTCACTGTATAACATTTTTGATAGGCGTATAAATGTAAAAGGTAATAAAAAAAGTAAAATGGCACAATCAATATGGTTAAAAGTAGCCACAGTACCTTTATTGAACACAATATTAACATATCCACAACGCGTTTCACCTATAGAGGTTTTCTCAAGTGAAGGTAAAAAAGACATGCTTGGTAGGATAGGGTATATAAAGGGGATTGATAATAAAACAATTAAAAATTTGGCGCCCAAATTACATCAGCGATAAAAAGTTACAAATTCAAAATACAAAATAAATAATAAATACAGATAGTTTAATGTATAAGGGACTTGTGAATACATTTTGGCGTTAAAACAAGCGTTTTAATGTATGTAAAACTATAATGAAAATGGTCATGTGATCTGCGGCCATATTGTGGATTGGATCGTGACACTAAGCATTTTGGGATATGTAGGTAGAGAGTGTGTGGTTAACGACCGAGATTTATAAATAATAGTGCTGTATTATGAGTAAAAGGAGGAAATGGGGGTGTTGTTTGCGGCCGCAGACTGGGTCGGGTGTCTGGTAAAGGGTAGCAGATAGAGCTGCTGGGTGGGAAAGGCGTGATTAGTGAAAGGGGGCATGGTTATCGGCCGCAGGCCGGTGAGAATTATGTGAAATGTATTTTTAATGCAGCATATCAAACTGCAAGCTAAAAAGTGTGTATAGTGGGGGGGGGGAGGGGTGGTAGTTGGCCGTGGGAAGCTAAGAACAAGATCTAGTTCCTATTATATTGAGAGAGTTTATAGTGCCCACATTAATGTAAAAATTGGGTGGGGAGGAGATAAGAGACATAGGTCGCACCTCCTTATGGGAAGGGGAAAGTGCATGAGTTGTAGTAGTGATTTTTTCTGGGAATGCAATTTATGACACAGATCACACCGTTCATTAAAGAAAAACTAAAAAATGTATTATCTGAGGGTCTCAAATCCAATAGTCTCAATAAAAAGGAGTTTGACTATTTAAATATACCACATCCAAAAATACCTGTCATCTATTTTCTACCTAAGATACACAACAATTAAGATAATCCCCCAAGTAGACCATTGTCTCTGGAATAGACTCCATACTGTCCAATTTATCTGAATATATATATATAAAAAATAAAAATTAAAGTGCGCTGTGCCTTTAAAATTGTGCTCACAAAAATTATTGTGTATTGCAATCAACCCCAGCAAGTAAAATAAATCAATGCTATATTTTTGTATAAACATACCGCAAGATATATGTGCAAATATTATTGCACCATTTCACATTAAAGTGCATAGATTAAAAGTGCATTATAAACTTTGTGTAAGTCAATACTTAAAACCAATGTGCAAGATACATTTTGCTATTTCACTCACATTTTGTTCATAGAGAGTTGATTTTTTCACATAAAAAATCCATAGAAGCAAAGTAGTGTAATATTGCAAACACAATTATATCATTAAAAAGCGGTAGATTGCCACACTCACAAATAGAGAGCAGGTAAAGAGACTGCTCAGGCTGCTTGCACTTTTTCACTGTATATCAGTGCACCCAGGAGTAACTTCCTTGTCAAATTAGATGGATGACCAAGAATAAAGAATTAACAACTTTATTCAAATAAAAACAACAGGCACTCAAATGTGGGTCCTTCTTGTCACTGGCAGTACAATACACACAAGAGACATACGGTTCCCAGATGCCGGCACTTCTGGTTTTCCGATATCTCTTTGACTGTTCAGGGAGGCAGAGTCAACAACGTCCTGCGTCACAATGTGATGACGCATTTCGCCGTAATTGGCTTAATCAGATCACATGTATCGGCCAGTGTCCATCTCTTTTATATCCGCCTATATGGGTGTGTATTAGTCCAAATAGGTGCTATTAGAAGTCCATATGTAAATAAGTCCCTGTCTATCTCTAGCTCAGCTATTCTGATCTAACAAAATTTAAAGAGACATAAACAGAAAAAAATCGCTTGCAATTAAAATACACCTAAAGATCAGATAAATCTATAAAAGCACATTAAAAACCCTAAACAAATACTGCTAACTATTTTCACCTCAAATGTCCCATTTTTAAATGGACATACATTGTAAAATACATATAAAAGTGTATATAGAATCTGTAAAATCACTGTTCACAATTTTAAACTCAAATGTCCTATTTTTGGAAAAGCATGTATATTTTGTGACGAGTGACATGTCTTCTTTTTATACGCCTATCCGACATGATTTAGGTTGCAGAACAGTTAGTAATTGCCTTGTAAAGTATGGTAAACATACAAAAGAACAGATAGATTTCCTCATGGAGAGTATCTACTGGATTTTAACAAATAATTATTTTGTTTTTAATTCACAATTTTATTTGCAGAATCAGGGTAAAGCTATGGGGGCCAGGTTCACTCCCAGCTATGCGACTGTATTCATGTCAGGTTGGGAACAGTATTTATATAGGACAGCATGGAATGGGAGACGAACCTGGTGTCATACCATATGTATATAGATGACCTGATTTTTATATGGGATGGTTCTGTACCCTCATTGGAGTCCGTTTTAAACAAATTGAATGATAATGACTGGGGCATAACATTGACCAGTCAATTTAGTAATACGGACTTAAATTTTTTTAGATTTAGAGGTATACGTAGAAAATTATGAGATTATGACAAAAATATTTTTAAGAAGGTCGATGCCAATAGCTATGTTTTATATAACAGTAGACACTACACCCCATAGTTAAACAACATCCCCAAAGGCCAATTGCAAAGAGTTAGGCGAAATTGCACAAGCACCCAGGTGTATGAGAAACAAGCTACGATTTTGGAAGAGATATTTAAACAGAAGAAATATCCTAACAAACTGGTATCTAAAGCTAGGGAGGAAGTAAAGAAATATAGTCAGGATGATTTAATTAGACATAATGACAAAACAACAATTAGGGATAGTGAAGTTGTACCACTAGTTTTTGATTTTAATGAAAATTTTAAAGAATTGAGATACATTGTAAGTAAACATTGGCATCTAATTAAAAAAAGATAGGGAATTAAACACAATATTACCAGACAGACCTTTTATTACATTTAGAGGAGCACCCAATTTTCAAAGTATGTTAATTCATATCTATCCTAGAGAAGAATCTGGAGAAAATCGAAAAGAAACAGAGAGAAAGGGTTTCTACTCATGTAATAAGTGCACTGGTTGCAAATGTAGTAAGAACAATACATTAAAAGGTATAAAAAATTAAAACAAAATATAAGAATGATGAATACCCTATAAAAGATTTTATTACATGCTTCACTAGGAATGTAATTTATTTGTTAATTTGTCCATATGGACTACTGTAATAAGTGGGGGGATGTGATTAAAAGCCAAACTGTATGCCAATGAAGTGTTATTGTGTTCTAATACAGGGATTCAAGCCCCCATTCTACCCTTAGGCAATAATGGAGTCCTCTGTGAAGCACATGGCCTTTCACCAGGCAAAATCAGTTCGGTTGTTGATAAACACCTCCTCCATTCCCTCCAGTGCAATCCCCCTTCCCCCAGGAGGCACTCTGGTTCTGTTACATCCTAAGGGATTGACTACGGGAGGTGTGTCTAGCAGAAGGAGGGGCTAACCTGTTTAAAGCCCTGTGAATAGCACATTTTCTCTCTCTTTGAATTATCTTTTTTTGAATTACCTCTCTTTACATTCTCTCTCTCCCCTCTCCCCACTATACACACCTTCTCTCTCTTACTCTCTGCTGACGATCAATGGAGTGGTAACTGTATCACGTGTCTATGCCTGTTTTACTATGTTAATTATGCCTACTTTCCATTCAGTCAATGATTAGTTTTAGTAGCAACATATACTAGCCTATTTCAAATGTATATGTATTGTTTATTTGTTTAATTAGCCTCTCTTAAATATTATTGAATTGCCGAAAGCAAGGAGTGTGGACTTTACACTCGGTTTTTAAGTTATTATTTTAAGTTATTATTTTTAGTTATTAATGTTATTATTAATTCCAAGTTTACTACATCCTGCGAGTTAAACGTTTATTACAACTACCTTCATCCAATTTATACAATTTGTCAGCAAGCTTTTCCCTCCACCTATGGTATGCACGTCAGGTTTAAATACACTGTCTCACCTATCATGGTCTTTGGTGTTCACAATTCAGTATTACATTACAAAGTTTCCTCATGTGACAATCCAGTTTGGCTAATAATTTGATTGTATCTCGGTACACTAATGCACACACCAAATCTCTATTTGTTCATACTTACCATAAATTTCTAGGCCTTCTAACTTTCACATAAAATTTCTTGTTACTTCAGTCACTAAGATCGTAGACATATCTAGTCAAACTAGGTCATTTCATTTATTACGCATTTAGTTGTACAGCTTACCTTGCAAATGACATGATCATCCGATCCTACCTCACTTTATAGCACAACCCATTAGCTTTAACAGGACTTCACACTTAACTTGGTCTGGCTGTTATGATGCATTAGCTGACCCTATATAGCATTTTGGCTTCTTGCGCCACTAGGTAGTGTATAGGCTCCGCCCCATGGCACAGTTGTGGGTGGAGCCTATTTGCGCATGCGCATGGGACCTCGTAGGACACCGGTCATAATACATTGCACTCGTGGTGAGTCAATATTTTTATTTATTTCTCTTATATATACACTTTTTGTATGTTGTTCCTATATCTTTGATCCTGATGAAAGTCCTTAAGAGGACTGAAATGTTGATCTTTTTTAAATGGAATTGAAAAAAAGTTTTGGATTTTATTAAAACTTTATTTTAAAACTACTGACAATTGAAGTGAATAACATCATTATCGTCACAATGGCAAAAGGTGCAATAGTGGGATATATAAAGGCAGCAAATGAACAGTCAGTTCTTAAATGTCATGTATTGGAAGCAGGAAAAATGGGAAAGTGAAAAGATGTCCAGATAGTGATGGCTAGACTACTGGGTCAAAGCATCTAAAAAATGGCAAGTCTTGTGAGATGTTCCCAGTATACCTTAGTTAGTACCTACCAAAAGTGGTGCAAAGGTGGTCAACTAGCATTAGGGTCATGAGCGTACAAGCACAAGGCTCATTAATGCACATAAGCAGTGAAAGCTACGCTGTCTGGTATGATAACACAGAAGAGCTATTGAAGCTCAAATTGTTAAAAAACATAATGCTGGCCACAATAAAAAGGTGTCAGAACCTATAGTACATTACAGTTTGCTGCGAATGGGGCTGCATAGGTGCAGACTGGTCAGAGTGTCGACCACTGAAGGTGCCTTCAATGAGGACATTAGCATCAGAACTGGACCACGGAGCAACAGAAGAAGGTTGTCTGGTCTAATGAATCACATTTTCAAATCAGGTGGAGTTAACATCATTTACCTGGAGAAGAGCTGGCAGCAGGATGTTCTGCTGGGAAACCTTAAGTCCAGACATTTATATGGATGTTACTTTAACATTTGTCTGTCAGGATTCTAACCTGACAACCAAAATATTGTTTTATTTATTCTGTTATATTTCCATATATACCAGTTTTTTTTTTTTTACCACTAGTGGCCTCCCTAATCACTAGTCTAACATTTCCTATTGCCTGCATAGCACGATTATTACTAATGAGGCCACAACCTGCTTCACAAAGTTGCCTTTACATTGGTAGAAGTTTGTGTTCTGATGCGGACAAGATTTCTGTTCCTGGCTCCTACTATGAGAACCTGCAATCTTAAAGGAACCATCCTAATTTATCCTACTAACCTGCTTTGTTTCCAGTCTGTTCTTTTCCAAGAAGCTTGGCTTGTTACCTTTTTACCTTTTTACCTTTTTACCGTTTTACCTTGTTGCAAACCTATTTTACAACTACCAGAATAAATACAACCAGCCTGGATAAAACAAACTTTCCTATTATTTGCATCTATCCTAAATAACCCTGTTAGAACTATCTCATACCTGCATTACTGTCTCTAAACAAAATAAACTGATCAACTAAAAGTATAACTAACCTGAATTCGTAATACCTTTTATAATCTGTTTATTTCTGTTTTATTATATTATGTTTGACTGTAACCTATAATTTCACGTAAAGGTTTGTCTTCTCTTATTTTGCCTGTAATCTCAATTATAGGTTTCCCTGTCACCTGATAACTTGCTTGGGGCACATTTGCCTAACTCTATATTTTTGTTCTTTATTTATACTAACCTATAATTCTGCTTATAGGTTCTCCTTCTTATAATTACCTATAATTCCACTTATAGGTTCTCCTTCTTCCTTATACCTATAATTGTGCTTATAGGTTCTCCTTCTTCCTTCTACCTATAATTCCACTTATAGGTTCTCCTTCTTCCTTATACCTATAATTGTGCTTATAGGTTCTCCTTCTTCCTTCTACCTATAATTCCACTTATAGGTTCTCCTTCTTCCTTCTACCTATAATTCCTCTTATAGGTTCTCCTTCTTCCTTCTACCTATAATTCCGCTTATAGGTTCTCCTTCTTCCTTCTACCTATAATTCCGCTTATAGGTTCTCCTTCTTCCTTCTACCTATAATTCCGCTTATAGGTTCTCCTTCTTCCTTCTACCTATAATTCCGCTTATAGGTTCTCCTTCTTCCTTCTGCCTATAAATATTTATTTAACCTGTCTGGGGCTTATTGCCTAAACTCTTTTTTTTTATAACCATCATTATACTTACCTTTAATCTCGTTTATAGGTTCTGCTTTCCCCCATGTCTATAGTATTTCCAGTTTCCTTTAAGTCTTGCTACACTTATTATTTCAAGTCAAAACATGTCAAAGGTTTCCAATAAAGAACCTAAAGTCAACCCTGGCATAAGTCTCTTATCTGACCTGATCAGAACCATGACAGTGTAACTTACCTAGAGATTGTTGCAGATCACATACATCCCTCCATGACAAAAGTATTCCTTGATGTTCTTTTAGCAGGATAATGCACAATGCACAATGCAAAACATGTTCACAAATGGTTTGAGGAGCATGACAAAGAACTCCAAGTGTTGCTATGGACTACAAATTTCCCAGATCTTATTCTGATTGAGCATCTGTGGAATGTGCTGCAACAACAAATCTAACACATGGAGGACCCAACTCACAACTTGCAGGACTTAAAGGATCTGCTGCTAATGTCTTGGTGTCAGATACCACAGGATAGGTTTGGAGGTCTTGTGAAGTCCGTGCCTCAACGCATCCAAAATGTTTTGGTAGCACAAGGGGGATCTACATTATATTACACAGGTGGTTTTAATGTTGTGGCTGATCAGTGTTAAATGAGACTTGCTGATCAGTGTAACATGTGAAATGAAACAATGCAGAAAATGTGTGCCCTGATTTTGCCTAGCCCAGACTGAATTAATATGATTTAATTTGCTAAGATTTTAATATACATACATATATATAGTGAGTGTGTGACCGTGACATGCTGACTAAGGGTGATAAATGTGACTGTGTGTGTGGGTTGGGGTGGGGGTGACTGTGACATGGTGAATGTGCTAAGAGTTCATGTGTGAGGTAACTGTGACATGGTGACTGAGTGTGAGTATGAGGTGGTGACTGTGATATGGTGCTTGAGGGTGAAAGTGGGACTAGAATCATATTATATATGCACTAGTAGAGATAATTTTATTGAGGAGGGAGCAAAGAGGGGCAGGCACTAGCAGTCTATGTTACAGGGAAGGCAGTGTTCTGGAGATTTCTGAGTGCTTTGGGGACACAATCTGATGGGTCACTCAATCTGAAAGAACATCGGCCAGTGGTGTTGCGGAGGGGAAGGGGTGGCTCAGAAGAGCCGGTGCTTGAATAGTAGCAGCAGCTCTGCTATCGACACTGCCATTGCAAACAAAATTAGTTTGCAATGGTTATAATCATGTATACATGCTTGCGAGGTATAAATGCAAAGCCTTCTAATCCTGTACACACAATTTCCAATGTGAAGGGGTTAATCTCAAGAAAAAAAAAAGGTTAAAATGAGTTACAGGTGATTTTCAATGTTTTTTTTTTTTTTTTTTAATGGTGTACATCCAAGAGACATGACAGTTTCCATGATTACAGGCTGCAAAATATATCTGAGTTTAATATATGATTTATTATATATATATATATATATATATATATATATATATATATATATATATTCTCCTTCATGATATTTTTTTTTATTTCAAAACAGTCACTTTTGCAAGAGTTCAAATGTGATCTTGTAAGCACTTTAATATAACTATTTTCATTATATTAAAACTATTAACTGTAAATTTTTTTACATAACGAGCTTTCTACCAAGGAACCTACTGAAAAAACAATCAATCATCTGTCCTCCAAACACAATCACATTGTTGGTTGTGACCATGTGGATACATATGCAGTAATGATATTACAATTTGAAATTTATACTTTAGAAAAGCAGTAAACAGTGCAAAAAGCAGAGGAACTGGAGCATAAAATTAATATGCATCGAATGGCAGAGAGGAGATGATCAGTTGATATGCTATTCCATAAAGTTTACATGCATAATTTAAATAAAGCTGTTCAGCTATTCAGGGTTCCACATTTTATACAGCCCTTTTTATTGTGAAATCAAGAAATTTATGTGTACAAGTAATAATGTATTTTTTTGTCACAGCCGAATAATTCTTAATTCAAAGTGCCGCACCTTTGGAATTGGGATTTATAACTCTGAAACTTTTGTCATTAAAAACCTATACTAATTGTACTGCTGTTATGGCAAATTGCACAACACTGCTAATGTAAAAAAATATTAATTACATATCGTGGTGGGAAAGATTCATAGTGTTAGGATCATAATGGTTCTAACAGATAATACACTGTGTTAGCCATAAAACACAATACATTGCACAGACATCAGACCCCTATGGAGACAAACTATAAATAATGAAATTAAATATATAGATGCTCAACAGCAATTTGCATATATCTGTGGGATGCTTTTTGGGTTTTATCTAAACACAATTTATTTAGTACCTCTTGATTTGTTAGACCATGATGTTAATTTACTTTCCGCTGGGTAAAAGGTACACAAAAATATCTCTATACCTGTAGCTACTTTTTAATAGCCAATCACTACTTGCTTAAATACCTCTTGCTACTTTTAGCAATAGTGGCTGTTTAACATCTGCCAATTTCAGAAGTAGTGGCAGAAAGTTTCCAGCAGGAGGACTTAAAGACGCGCTGCTAAGAGTTTCCATTATTCTCTGTGAATAGAATTTACTGACGGATTTCAATCCTGTTGCTACATTTATTGGCTGCCACTAAACCTTCAAATTGTCTACTTGATAATGCGTGTTTAATCTCACTGTTGATAAAGTAGTGGCAGTGGATCTTCAGATTTCATATATGAATAAAGGGCAACCAATATTGTTACTATGTTGAAGGCTTTTTGACCAAAAAAGTTCTTACACAGGAGCTGTAAAATTATGCTACTCTCTGATACCATAAGTCAGATTAGTAAATGTTAGGCATGTGCAAATTTGTTTCGTTCTGAATGTAAATTCAGACGAATTTTGTCAATTCGGACATTTGGATGCCTCCGAATGTCCGAATTGCCGAATTGCCAAAGTGCCAAATTTCAGAAGTGCCAAAACTAACATAATTGTCGAATTGACAAATTACCGAATTGACACATTTCTGAAGTGCCAAACCGAATTGTGAGGTGCCTAATTTTGGAAGTGCCGAAGCGCTTTGGATTTCTGAAAAGTGGGAGGGAAAATTATGTGAATGATGACCGGAATCTAGACCATTAAGCTTATTCCTGGCACTGGGAGCCCTATAGATTTGTAAGTGGTTGTGGTATCAGTCCAGGCACCTACCCCTAACCCTAGCCCTAACCCTAACCTTAAGCCTACCCCTGTATGTGTAAGTGGTTGTGGTGGTAAGGGTTAGGGATAGGGATAGGGGTAGGGGTAGGGGTAGGGTTAGGAGTAGTGGTAGGGTCAGGGGTAGGGGTAGGGGTAGGGATAGGGGTAGGATTAAGGTTAGGGGTTAGGGTTAGGGGTTTGGGTTAGGGAGTCCTACAGTGGTAAGTAATAATGTAGGAGAACAAAAACTTGTGTGGAGTGGTTGATCATAAATTTGTTAATATAAAGCTGACTTTGTACACTGTGCAAATGCTCTTGCTGCTTTGGTCTCGCTATCAATATTACATGCCCCCTTTTTCTCTATCTCAGGCTTTATATCTTCTGCTTGCTAGTAAGAAGGGAAGGAAAGGAGAGGGCAAGTGCGTGCTGAGGGACACCATGGAATTGTTCCGTATTGGGAGCACAACGTTAGACACATTCATGTCAAGCTCGGGGTGCTGAAAGAGTGATGTCTGCATAGTCCACCCTTAGTTAGTTGGCCTGCATTATTGATAGGTAACCTGGCATGCATTCACAATAAGCTGACCTTCCAATTCTTGGGGCAGACTTAGTGGCGTAGCTGAGCTTTGCCATCCGGGGCTGTCCCTGAGTTTGCTGTCCCTATCCCGACCCTAATACAAAATCATTTTCCAACACAAAAATATTTTTTCATTGAATAAGTTCCAATACAATTGTCAGTTTCACCAATAAAGTGACCATGTATAATTATTGGTGAAACTGGCAATTGTATTGGCACTTGAATGAAAAAATCTTGTGTGCAAAAAGATTTTGGTGCAGGGAGAGAGGGCGTCTGTAAGAGTTCAGGCAGAGAAGGGGTTTGTGCAAGGTGTAGGGGGTCTTTTAGAGTGCAGGGAGGGAAGGAATCTGTGACTGCATGGAGAGAAATGGCCTGAGCAGGGGAGGGAGGGGGCACTGTGCATGAATTAAGGGGGACTGTGCAGGGGAAATAGGGTGCCTGTGCCGGGGAGAGAGGGGGTCTGGGTGTTTGTAAAGGGTGAGGGCTGTCTATGAAGGGTGAGGGGTGTCTGCGAAGGGAGAGAGGGGTTCTATGAGTGCAGGGAGAGAGGGGCTCTGTGAGTGCAGGGAGGGTATCTGTGCAGGTAGAAAGAGGGGCTATACAGGGGAGGCAAGGTGTCTGTACAATGAGAGAAGGGGACTATACAGGGGTGAGAGGGGGTCTGTGAAGGGAGAGAGGGGGATTATACAGGGGAGGGATTGGGTCTAAGTGCAGTGAGAGGGGAGTCTGTAAAGGGAGGGAGAGAAGGGGACTACACAGGGGATGGAGGGGTTTTGTGAGTGCCGGGAGAGAGGGGCTCTGAGCAGTGAGGGAGGGTGTCTGTGCAGGGAGAGAGGGGGACTATGAAGGGGAGAGAGGGGTTTATTGAAGGGAAAGAGATGTATTATACCTGGGAGGGAGGGGGTCTGGGTGCAGAGGAGTTGGGGGTCTGTGAAGGGAGAGAAGATATCTGAGCAGGGAGGGAAGGGGCATGTGCATGGGAGAAAACTGACTTGTGCAGGGGTGAGAGGGGGTGTTTGAAGAAACAGGGGGGTCTATGAAGTAAGAGAGAGGGGTCTGTGAAGGGAGAGGGGTAATTTGTGAAGGGAAGAAGGGTCTTTGAAGAAAGAGAGGGGGACCATACAGGGTAAGGTAAGTCTGAGTGCAGGGAGAGGGTGGTGTCTGTGAAGGGAGAGGGGGGTCTGTGAAGGGAGAGAAGGAATCTCAACAGGGAGGGAGAGGGGCTGTGAAGGGAGAGGGGGACTTTACAGGGGAGGGAGGGGGTCTGTGAGTACAGGAAAAGAACATACCTGGTGTCTCTGCCAGCACTCCACAGGAAAGGAGGCAAATGAAGTGAACCTCACTTACCATACTCTGGCCTCTTCCCCTCCCTCACTGCACCACACAGAGAAGATCAGAATCACTGCCAAGTCTCAAAAGGTGGGAGTAGGGTCACTTCACTGCCAGCTTGGGAGCAGGGACCTTGCCGCCCCCCAAAAAGTGCTGCCCTAAGATTTCCCCCCCACCCCACTCCCCACCTTGCTATGCCTGTGGGCAGACCTGCACTATTCTGCCGGAATGTCTACCCCTTTGGGCTGTGCCAGTGACATGATTTTCATCATTGGTCCATCATCTTTTACCTACTTCACAGGATAGGAGGCATGGATTTGGTTGGGAGATGAAAGTTAAAGATTAGCATAGGGTATGTGTATTCTTATAAATGTATCCTGTGTTTTCTGTCTGTAAGATTATTTACTGTATTTATCGGCGTATAACACGCACTTTTTCTCCCTGAAAATAGGGGGAAAATCGTGGGTGCGTGTTATACGCCGATATCCCATAATTACTTACCTGTCTTGAAGCGTGGGCCGGTGTTCAGCGCGCACCGCGGTACTGGAACTTCAATTTTAGGTTCCGGTTTCCGGCGGGACTGAAAGGAAGTGTGCACTGTGAAGCCGGCCCACGCTTCAAGACAGGTAAGTAATTATGGGACAAGGGAAAGTGCACTAGGGAACACTATGGGGGGGGCACTATGGAAGGGGGGGGAGAATACTATGGGAGGGGGTGGAGAATACTATGGGAGGGGGGGAGAATACTATGGGAGGGGGGAGAATACTATGGGAGGGGGGAGAATACTATGGGAGGGGGGGAGAATACTATGGGGGGAGAATACTATGGGGTGGAGAATACTATGGTAGGGGGGGAGAATACTATGGAAAGGGGGGGACACTATTGTCAGGGTACCTGTGGTCTCTACCTCCGAAAGAGGTAGAGACTTAGCCGTTCCTCCATCCAGACGGTCTGATGGCTTCCTTCCTCGCGGTCTATCCGGTCATATTAAGCCGGCCGCGAGGGAGTGACTGCCTTTTACAGCATCACGACCGGAAGTCGACGGCAGGACGCTACCCGGAACGACCTGTCAGTCAATTGCTGCAGGACCAATCAGGACGCCTAGGAGGCGTGGTTACTTTCCTGAACAGGGTATTTAATGGAGCATCTTTCTTTAGCTCATTGCCCTGTCGTGGTTCTAGCTTGTTCTAGTCACTCAGTGCTTGTATTCTGCTTATTCTTTCTGGTTTTGACCCGGCTCGTTTATCCTACTCTGCTTACCTCTGTTCTCTTGATTCGGCTTGTCTCTCGCTCACCTGTCTTCTGTTACCCTCGACCTCGGCTTGTCTTTGACTATTCTCTACAGTACTACTTACGTTAGTCCGGCCATTCTAAGGTCCGGTATACGTATCTGGCTACTGTTTGTACACTGCGTGTTGGATCCCTGTCCCGATCCTGACATTACGACAGGGCCAATGGATCCTGCAAGTATAAACAGTCAGCTTGCTTCTCCTGATCCTAGGTTTGAAGCCATGGATCACAGAATGGATCAAATGGCGCTTGCGTTACAGGCACTTTTATCTCGTGCTAATAACCCACCAGAGGAGATACATAATACCCCTATTTCTCCTGTCAGTTCAGGTCTAGAGGTAGCCACAGTGGGTGCTTCTTCTTGCATTACCCCCCCCCAGTACGCTATGGTGGGGCTCCTGAGAAGTGTCGTGGTTTTTTAAATCAAATTAGTATCCACTTCGAATTACAACCTCGCTCCTATCCTACAGATAGGGCAAAGGTAGGATTTATTATCACCCTACTTATTGAGAAGGCTCTGAGATGGGCCAACCCATTATGGGAAAATGATAACCCCTTAGTGTATAACTATAATGCATTTGTAGCTGCTTTTAGAAGAACTTTTGACCCTCCAGGTAGAAAGGTGAATGCAGCCAGATTACTGTTGCGCCTGAGACAGGAGAACCGAACACTTGTGGATTATGCACTAGCGTTCAGGTCTCTGGCGTCAGAAGTCAAGTGGAATGAGCAGGCATATATGGATGTATTTTTGAATGGCCTATCTGATGTAATCCTTGATGAGGTTGCTACTAGAGAACTCCCTGAGAATTTAGAAGACTTAATTTCGTTCCTCTCTCGTATAGATGAACATTTAAGAGAGAGACAGAACACTCGAGAGAGGAATCGGAGACCTTCTTTTAGGTTAGCCCCCGCTTTTCCAAGTCCTGACTCCACAGTATCTTTGCTTCCTGAACCTATGCAGATAGGGTATACCCGCCTCTCTGAGGAGGAAAGACAGAACAGAAGAAGAGAGGGTTTGTGTATGTATTGTGGAGCCAAAGGTCATTTGCTCTCGAACTGTTCTAACCGTCCGGGAAACGCTTGCACCTAAGTCTCTCTAGAGGACAGGCCTTGGGTGTTTCTATTTTGTCCTCTACTCCTAATTATAAAGATCACAGGCTTCTGCTACCAGTTTCCTTAACTTGGGAGAAGGAAGTAGTCAGGGCTATGGCTTTGATAGATTCCGGTGCTGCTGAGAATTTTATAGACCAAGCCTTTGCTATTAAAAACAATTTCCCATCCCAGCTAAGGGAGACACCCTTGGCCGTTGAGGCCATAGATGGTAGACCACTACTAGATCCTGTTATCTTTCGTGAGACCGTACCCATTAATTTAAATGTTGGTATCCTACACGTGGAGAAGTTATCTCTTTTGCTCATTTCCTCCCCTTCCGTTCCCATAGTTCTGGGGTACCCATGGTTGAAGAAACATAACCCTATTATCGATTGGGAGTTAGGGGAGATACTCTTGTGGGGCCAGGGCTGCCAGGAAAGGTGTTTAGGCAAGGTTTCTCCATTAGCTAACATTAACATACCGGAGAATCCTACTCAGTCCACAGAAGGACAGATACCAGACCTTTACCTAGACTTAAAGGCAGTATTTGACAAGAAGAATGCCGATTCTTTACCGCCCCACAGGTCATTTGATTGTAAAATTAAACTTCTACCCGGGACTATGCCTCCGAGGGGTCATGTATATCCTTTGTCTGTTCAGGAAAACTCGGTTCTAGAGGAGTATATTCGGGAGAATTTAGAAAAGGGATTCATTAGGAGGTCTTCTTCTCCGGCCGGGGCTGGGTTCTTTTTTATTAAGAAAAAGGATGGCACGCTGAGACCTTGTATCGATTACCGAGGCTTGAATAAAATAACTGTCAGAAATGCCTATCCCATCCCACTGATTACAGAGTTATTTGATCGTCTTAAGGGCTCCAAAATCTTCACTAAGTTAGATCTCCGAGGGGCATACAACTTGGTGAGAATCCAGCATGGTCATGAGTGGATGACGGCATTCAATACCCGGTATGGTCACTACGAATACACAGTGATGCCATTTGGACTTTGCAATGCTCCTGCAGTATTTCAAGATTTGATTAATGAGGTACTTAGGGAGTTTCAACATGATTGTGTTATTGTTTACCTGGACGACATACTAATACACTCTAAGGAGATTGAGACTCACCATAGACAGGTCAGAAAGGTATTACACAAACTTCTGCAACATGGTCTATACTGCAAATTGGAGAAGTGCAGGTTTGATCAGTCTCAGACAGACTTTCTTGGGTATGTGATTTCTGGGGAAGGTTTTAAAATGGATCCTGAAAAGCTCCAATCCATTTTAGACTGGCCTTTGCCCAAAGGACTCAAGGCTATTCAAAGGTTTATTGGTTTTTCCAACTACTATAGGCGCTTCATTAAGGGATACTCCTCTATCATTGCGCCTATTACCAATATGACCAAACAAGGGGCTGTTACTAAGATCTGGTCTAAGGAAGCTCTCGTTGCTTTCAAGACTCTCAAGGAACTTTTTGCCTCGGCTCCCATTCTAGTCCATCCTGATACGACTCTGCCTTTCTTGCTCGAGGTCGATGCCTCTGAGACAGGTGTTGGGGCTGTTCTGTCTCAAAGGTTAGGGGTGGATAAACCATTACACCCTTGTGGTTTCTTCTCTAAAAAATTATCTGGGCCTGAGAGCAGATATGACATCGGGGAGAGGGAACTCTTAGCGGTCATTAAGGCTTTAAAGGAGTGGAGACATTTATTGGAAGGGACACTACACCCTGTTACTATTTTAACGGATCATAAGAACTTGTCTTATATTGGGGAGGCCAAGCGCTTATCCGCCAGACAGGCTCGCTGGTCATTGTTTCTCACTCACTTTAATTATGTACTCACTTATAGACCTGGTTCTAAGAACTCCAAGGCTGATGCTCTGTCTCGTCAATATGAACCATCCACTATAACTGAACCAGTCCTGTCCTCCATAGTTCCTAAGGGGAATATCATCGCAAACACGAATCTCAGGATTCACTCTCCATTGCTTTCCGAGATCCTGAAGTTTCAGCATTTGGCACCTAAACAGACTCCTGGGGATCGACACTTCGTTCCTGCCGCTCTCCAACTGGAGGTGCTACGCTGTCTCCATAACAGCAAAGTGGCTGGGCATCCTGGCATCCGCAAGACATATGCCCTGGTCTCTAAAGATTTTTGGTGGCCTGACTTACGTAAAGATATTAAAGAATTCATCGGGGCATGTGAGGTTTGTACCAAGACCAAGCTACCTCATTCGCTTCCATGCGGCTTTCTGCACCCTTTAGAAGTTCCTGAGAAGCATTGGTCCTGCCTGGCTATGGACTTCATTGTTGATTTGCCTATCTCTAAAAAGCAGACTGTCATCCTCACGGTGGTGGACAGATTTACTAAAATGGCTCACTTCATTCCCTTACCTAAAGTACCATCTTCGCCCGAATTAGCGGAGATATTCGCTAGGGAGATTTTCCGTTTGCATGGGATACCTTCCCAAATTGTCTCTGACAGAGGCTCCCAATTTGTTTCCCGCTTTTGGAAATCTTTCTGCTCCCAACTAGGCATCAAATTGAATTTCTCCTCTGCTTATCATCTTCAGTCCAATGGAGCTGCTGAACGCACTAACCAAAAAGTTGAACAATATTTACGTTGTTTCGTTTCGGAACACCAGGACGATTGGGTCGGTTTGATTCCTTGGGCGGAGTTTGCACATAACAATCTCATTTGTGATTCTACGCATTCTAGCCCTTTTTTCTTGAATTATGGCTTTCATCCCTCTATCCTTCCTTCGGAGTCTTCTTCTCAGGGGATACCGTCGGTGGATGTTCATGTGGCCAATTTAAGGAAGTTGTGGGATCAAACTCTGCAAATCCTGCTGCACAATTCTATGCTGGTTAAAAAACATGCTGACAAACGTAGAAGGGCAGCACCGGTGTTTGTTCCAGGCGATAGAGTATGGTTAAGTACCAGAAACATTCGGTTAAAAGTGCCGTCCATGAAGTTTGCTCCTCGATATATTGGACCTTACAGGGTCCTCTCTCAAATTAACCCAGTTGCGTATCGTTTAGCGTTGCCTAATGCCTTACGCATCCCTAATTCATTTCATGTTTCTTTACTAAAGCCTCTAATTTGTAACAGGTTCTCCTCCGCAATCGCCCCTCCTCACTCAGTTCAGGTGGAGGGTCAGGAGGAGTATGAGGTCAATTCCATTGTTGATTCTCGAATCTCCCGAGGGAGATTGCAATATCTGGTCGATTGGAAAGGTTATGGTCCTGAGGAGAGAAGTTGGGTACCTCAGGAGGAGGTGCATGCTCCCCGTCTCTGCAGGGCGTTTCACTCTCGCTTCCCTTCTCGCCCTGGTACCTTCCGCCCGGTGGGCGTATCTGAGAGGAGGGGTACTGTCAGGGTACCTGTGGTCTCTACCTCCGAAAGAGGTAGAGACTTAGCCGTTCCTCCATCCAGACGGTCTGATGGCTTCCTTCCTCGCGGTCTATCCGGTCATATTAAGCCGGCCGCGAGGGAGTGACTGCCTTTTACAGCATCACGACCGGAAGTCGACGGCAGGACGCTACCCGGAAGGACCTGTCAGTCAATTGCTGCAGGACCAATCAGGACGCCTCGGAGGCGTGGTTACTTTCCTGAACAGGGTATTTAATGGAGCATCTTTCTTTAGCTCATTGCCCTGTCGTGGTTCTAGCTTGTTCTAGTCACTCAGTGCTTGTATTCTGCTTATTCTTTCTGGTTTTGACCCGGCTCGTTTATCCTACTCTGCTTACCTCTGTTCTCTTGATTCGGCTTGTCTCTCGCTCACCTGTCTTCTGTTACCCTCGACCTCGGCTTGTCTTTGACTATTCTCTACAGTACTACTTACGTTAGTCCGGCCATTCTAAGGTCCGGTATACGTATCTGGCTACTGTTTGTACGCTGCGTGTTGGATCCCTGTCCCGATCCTGACAACTATGGGACGAGGGGGGGGAACACTATGGGAGGGGGTGGAGAATACTATGGGAGGGGGGGAATACTATGGAAAGGGGGGGGACACTATGGGATGAGGAGGGGGGAATACTATGGGAGGGGGGACATTTCCTGGAATTTCCTTCTTAAAATGAGGTGTGTGTTATACGCCGGTGCGTGTTATACGCTGATAAATACAGTAATTATTGTATGCATAGTCTGCAGATTGATCACTCATCCACGTATAGGTCATCAATTTTATACCCAAGAAAAATCTTAATTTCACCATATTAATTTCACATTCCTGGAAAAAGTAATGTTGTATAAAGGAGAAGCTGAATACTTTGATCAATTCATTTGTGTTTTTTGTTTGTTTGTGTTTTATTTTCATAAAAATCATCAGTTCTTGACACCGATTTTTTTTTGCTAATTTAGTGTTATCTTACTGGGATATAAAAAAAAAGTGGCACGTTAGTGCAAGTGTTCCCAGTTGGTGGGAACTAGAGTGTGTCTGCAGACCCAGGAGGGCATAACCCTTGTATATGTACAAATAGAGAAAACGTGAACCCAAGCCGTGGGGCAGCTTCAGGAGCACTGGAGAGGGGTACTGCAGGGACGATTCTAACCGATATGGCAAACTTAAAAATTCAACTTTATTATGGGCACCATAACCACTGTATGGTCCCAGACAAATATATACATATAGAGAAAGGAAACTTAATATACCACAACCACTATGAACCAAACGGGGAAAGCAAAATAAAATAGGTTGTACCTACAAATAGGTCTAGAGAGCCTATAAATAAAGCTATTGGAACCTGTAGGGGCTAGCCCTGCTGTATACTGCCTTTAAGTGGAGAAAGGCTGAGAATGTATAAGCAAAGGCTGGGTTACAGGTACTACACAGCGCAGAAATATGCTCTTAGTGGCAGCTGACCTCTAAGACAGGGATAAGTGAGTGAACAAAAAAACTCTAGAATGACAAGAACAGGTTGACCCAACCGGACTAGGTAGGTGCTATAAAG
Source organism: Pelobates fuscus (assembly GCF_036172605.1). Classification (NCBI taxonomy): domain Eukaryota; kingdom Metazoa; phylum Chordata; class Amphibia; order Anura; family Pelobatidae; genus Pelobates; species Pelobates fuscus. The sequence goes on from NC_086317.1 coordinate 117,088,572, forward strand.
CTTAGTCCAAGTGGTGGATCGCTGTAAGTCAATAATAGAGCACACTCAATCCTGTCTATAAAGGACCTGGATGTTGCCTTGGAAAGAGTCTATACTCCGTACTGGAATGACTAAAAAACACTTATACCGCTGGTGATGGTGCAATCTACCACATAGGGAGAGTGGCTAGCGGTAGCAGACTGTGAGGAGGGAGAGAGAACTAAAACTCACTGTGTAGCGAGGCCTCTAATAAGCGCCAATTGCTAAGGAGCCCCCCCCCCCCCAAACAAAGTCTTGCTGTAAAGCTTGCCGGTATAACAGCTGGACGAAACAAACTCTCCTATGTATGGAGAGGACCCAATATGGATAGGGAGACATAAATGTGTCCACACTTGGAACGTGAAAACGCTACCATTAGGTGCAGTAAACCTGTCTCCCCAGTAACCCGCTTGCTGTCTTTGCTTTATGTCAACAGCTTGCCGGTGTAACAGCTGGACGAAACAACCTCTCCTATATATGGAGAAGACCCAAGGTGGGTAGGGAGACACAGATGTATCCACACTTTTAACGTAAAAACGCTACAGGTAAGTGCAGTGACGCCGTCTCCCCAATTTTCCACTTGTTATCTTCGCTTGATGTCAACAGCTGGAAAGACCTCTCTCACACAAGTGGAGAGGAGCTAAAGTATTCCACCTGTAAGGAGTAAAAAAAGATTCTGCGCTGAAATAGGTAAAGTAGCTAAGGAGCTACTAGCTAGCTTAGTAGGTGCTAAAGGTGCTTCCCCTGGTGATCACATCAAATCGTGTAATTTAAAATAAAGAAGTTGGGGACCTAACGCACGTTTCGGCGCTGCTATAGCGCCTTTGTCAAAGGCGCTATAGCAGCGCCGAAACGTGCGTTAGGTCGCCAACTTCTTTATTTTAAATTACACGATTTGATGTGATCACCAGGGGAAGCACCTTTAGCACCTACTAAGCTAGCTAGTAGCTCCTTAGCTACTTTACCTATTTCAGCGCAGAATCTTTTTTTACTCCTTACAGGTGGAATACTTTAGCTCCTCTCCACTTGTGTGAGAGAGGTCTTTCCAGCTGTTGACATCAAGCGAAGATAACAAGTGGAAAATTGGGGAGACGGCGTCACTGCACTTACCTGTAGCGTTTTTACGTTAAAAGTGTGGATACATCTGTGTCTCCCTACCCACCTTGGGTCTTCTCCATATATAGGAGAGGTTGTTTCGTCCAGCTGTTACACCGGCAAGCTGTTGACATAAAGCAAAGACAGCAAGCGGGTTACTGGGGAGACAGGTTTACTGCACCTAATGGTAGCGTTTTCACGTTCCAAGTGTGGACACATTTATGTCTCCCTATCCATATTGGGTCCTCTCCATACATAGGAGAGTTTGTTTCGTCCAGCTGTTATACCGGCAAGCTTTACAGCAAGACTTTGTTTGGGGGGGGGGGGGGGGGGGGGGCTCCTTAGCAATTGGCGCTTATTAGAGGCCTCGCTACACAGTGAGTTTTAGTTCTCTCTCCCTCCTCACAGTCTGCTACCGCTAGCCACTCTCCCTATGTGGTAGATTGCACCATCACCAGCGGTATAAGTGTTTTTTAGTCATTCCAGTACGGAGTATAGACTCTTTCCAAGGCAACATCCAGGTCCTTTATAGACAGGATTGAGTGTGCTCTATTATTGACTTACAGCGATCCACCACTTGGACTAAGCTTTATAGCACCTACCTAGTCCGGTTGGGTCAACCTGTTCTTGTCATTCTAGAGTTTTTTTGTTCACTCACTTATCCCTGTCTTAGAGGTCAGCTGCCACTAAGAGAATATTTCTGCGCTGTGTAGTACCTGTAACCCAGCCTTTGCTTATACATTCTCAGCCTTTCTCCACTTAAAGGCAGTATACAGCAGGGCTAGCCCCTACAGGTTCCAATAGCTTTATTTATAGGCTCTCTAGACCTATTTGTAGGTACAACTTATTTTATGTTGTTTTCCCCGTTCGGTTCATTGTGGTTGTGGTATATTAAGTTTCCTTTCTCTATATGTATATATTTGTCTGGGACCATACAGTGGTTATGGTGCCCATAATAAAGTTGAATTTTTAAGTTTGCCATATCGGTTAGAATCGTCCCTGCAGTACCCCTCTCCAGTGCTCCTGAAGCTGCCCCACGGCTTGGGTTCACGTTTTCTTTATCTTACTGGGAGACTAAATAAAGATTGATAAAAAAAAAAAAGACTTCAAATAGTAAATATAAAAATCTAATTTTTAAATTTCTAATTTGTCGAAAAATCTGGCCTTTTTCAAAATTTTCTTCTCATCACAATAAATTAAACAAACCATATGACATATTTATGAACCTGTATAGTCCTTTAAATACATAGCAGATTGTCTTCTGTTCCTTTCACTGCTCTTTAATGTTGTCCATATGGTTTAACTTTCATACAGCAGTCTTTGCTGTAATTCTCTGTTAGATCCCTTGCTGAATCCCAGATAGATTGTATGCATTTTCTGTATGTACTGACATTTCCTTCTAGAAAGTCAGTACTTGATTTAACATACATTATTTGAATCTAAAGAGCTAGGCCCAAAGAAGCTTTGTAAATGGCATTGGTCAATGGGGTTCCAGTTCAGGCTTGGTTCACAATTTCAAACTAAATAATAAGACTGCTTCAATCCACGATGTTCAGATACATCTTGTAGCTCATAGAAAGATCATCATACAGTATAAATATTTATGAAGGAGCAATGTTTAAATATGTAAGAAAATTCCCATAAGTATTACATATAAGATGTGTCTGTCTCTGAATGTACAATTATAAAATATTAAGCAAGTAAAAATACATTTATTACCATTAAAATTATTTCAAATTTTTGCTAATTAAGATCAGCTGACATTTGGTAACGATGTATATGTGGTCTTGACAAACCTTTTTTTTAATTGTTTACAATTTATATATATATATATATATATATATATATATATATATATATATATATATATATATATATATATATATATATATATATATATATATATATATAAATTATAGATTTTGCTATGTGTCTGTGTCTACCATAATTTCCCACTTTCTCATTAACTACATCCTTATAAGTTACACACTGTTTTTAAAGGACAGATAGTGCAATCTTATAATGCTTTGTTTAAATATTTAACACTAAATTAGCTATGAATAAAATATAAAAATAGTCCTGATTATGAAAATGTTCTTTTATGTTTAGTATTTTTTGGATGCTAGACTTATTGTTTTAAACAGAAACATTTGAAAAATGTCATATGCAGGGAATTTAAGTTTATTACTGGTTGCTCACGCATACTTCATAAAAAAAGATGTATTTGTGAAAATAAGTCCCCAAGTATATTTAACTATGTAAAATCATTTTGTTTTCATTTAAATATTCTGTCATAAAACTCTACCAAAAGTTCTGGCTATATAAAATAAATATATAAATTTGTGTGTTTTCTTCATACTCATTTCTTCTTAACCCCTTAAGGACCGGCCTGTTTTTGCGATGTTTGTACGTTAAGGACCAGAGCAGTTTTAACACTTTTGTGGTGTTTGTGTTTAGCTGTAATTTTCCACTCTCTCATTTACGGTTCCCATACAAGTTATATATTGTTTTTTTCACGACGAGAAGGGCTTTCTTTACATACCATTATTTGTATTATGTCATATATTGTATTAAAAAAAAAAAAAAAATATGGTGAAAAATTAAAAAAAAAACATGTTTTTGGACTTTTACTTGAAAAATCTTTTACTTATCTACAAAATCTAATGAAAAAAACTGCTAAATTGATTCAAAATTTTGTCCCGAGTTTAAAAACACCCAGTGTTTACATGCTTTATTGCTTTTTTGCAAGTTATATGCCTATAAATACAAGTAGGAAATTGCTGTTTCAATATATATATATTAAATGTATCAATAGTGACATTGTAACACCGTTATCTGTCATAAATGCCCGAAACACACCTAACATGTACATATTTTTTTAAAGTAGACAACCCAGGGTATTCAAAATGGGGTATGTCCAGTCTTTTTTAGTAGCCACCTAGTCACAAACACTGGCCAAAGTTAGCATTTATATTTGCTTGTGTGTTAAAAATGCAAAAAACGCTAACTTTGGCCAGTGTTTGTGACTAGGTGGCTACTAAAAAAGGCTGAACATACCCCATTTGCAATACCTTGGGTTGTCTTCTTTTGCAAATGGTATGCCATCATGGGGCTAATTCTCATTCCTTGGCTACCATACGCTCTCAAAGGCAACCTAACCAATCTGACAAATTTCAATAAAAAAAAAAAGTAAAATCAAGCCTTATATTTGACCCTGTAACTTTCACAAACACTATAAAACATCTACATGTGGGGTACTGTTATACTCAGGAGACTTCGCTGAACACAAATATGAGTGTATCAGAACAGTAAAATATATCACAGCAATAATATCCTCAGTGAAAGAGCTGTTTGTGTGTGAAAAATGCAAAAAACTTCACTTTCACTGACAATATCATCGCTGTGATATGTTTTACTGTTTTGAATAGATGTGCAAATGATTGCTACTAAAAACTTGCAGAATAATTGTAATTGGTTAACTCAAGACAATGTGCTGCAGCAACTAAAGAAAGTTAATATAAACAAAGCTCCAGGGCCTGACGGTATCCATCCACGTGTACTTAAGGAACTAAGTGTAGAAATAAGTGAACCTCTGTTTTTAATCTTTCAAGATTCTTTTCTTTCAGGAAGTGTTCCGGAGGATTGGAGGAAGGCAGATGTGGTTCCTATATTCAAAAAGGGTTCAAAATCCTTGCCTGGAAATTATAGACCTGTGAGCTTAACTTCTGTGGCTGGTAAAATATTTGAAAGGTTATTAAGGGATAATATTCAAGAATTCCTTGAGAAGAATATGGTTATCAGCAAAAATCAGCACGGTTTTATGAAGCACAGGTCGTGTCAAACTAACTTGATTGCTTTCTACGAAGAAGTAAGTAGAAGTATAGATCAGGGTGTTGCAGTGGATGTGATCTATTTGGATTTTGCCAAGGCATTTGATACAGTTCCACACAAAAGATTAGTGTTCAAACTCAAGGAAATCGGTCTCGATGAAAATGCTTGTTCTTGGGTAGAACATTGGCTTAAAAACAGAATACAAAGAGTTGTTGTTAATGGTAAATTTTCAAGCTGGACAGAGGTGGCAAGTGGTGTCCCTCAGGGGTCTGTTCTGGGACCCCTTCTATTTAACATTTTTATAAATGATCTTGAAGACAGCATTGAAAGTCATGTTTCAGTGTTTGCAGATGACACAAAACTTTGTAAAATAATACAATGTGAGCAAGATATTACTTTGCTGCAGAAGGATTTAGATAGACTGGGGGACTGGGCACTCAAATGGCAGATGAAATTTAATGTTGAAAAATGCAAAGTTATGCACTTCGGCGTAAAGAATACACAAGCAACGTATACCCTTAATGGAAGCGAATTAGGGATAACAACACACGAAAAGGACTTGGGAATTGTTATAGACAACAAACTATGCAACAATGTGCAATGTCAATCAGCAGTGGCCAAGGCCAGTAAGGTATTGTCATGCATGAAAAAGGGCATTCATTCTCGGGACGAGAATATCATTTTGCCTCTCTATAAATCACTGGTAAGACCACATATTGAATATGCTGTGCAATTTTGGGCACCTGTTCTAAAGAAGGATATCATGGCACTAGAAAAAGTGCAGAGGCGGGCTACAAAATTAATAAAAGGAATGGAACATATCAGCTATGAAGAAAGGTTAACAAATTTAAACCTATTTAGTTTAGAAAAACGTCGCCTGAGAGGGGATATGATAACATTATACAAATATATTCGGGGCCAATACAAACCATTGTGTGGAAATCTATTCACAAACCGGACTTTACATAGGACACGAGGCCATGCGTTTAGACTGGAAGAAAGAAGATTTCGTCTAAGGCAAAGGAAAGGTTTTTTTACTGTAAGAACAATCAGGATGTGGAATTCTCTGCCTGAAGAAGTGGTTTTATCAGAGTCCATACAGATGTTCAAACAGCTACTAGATGCATACTTGCAAAGACAGAATATTCAAGGATATAATCTTTCAATGTAGGGTAATAACTGCTTGATTCAAGGATAAATCTGACTGCCATTCTGGGGTCAAGAAGGAATTTTTTGTCCTAGCTTGTTGCAAAATTGTGCTTCAAACTGGGTTTTTTTCTTTTTTTTTTTTTTTTTTTTTTTTTTTCTTTTCTTTTGGATCAACAGCAAAAAACAGGTGTGAGGAAGGCTGAACTTGATGGACGCAAGTCTCTTTTCAGCTATCTAACTATGTAACTATGTAACTATGTAACACTAATATTTGTGTTCAGCGAAGTCTCCCGAGTAAAACAGTACCCCCATGTACAGGATTTAGGGTGTCATAGAAAGTTACAGGGTTAAACACAGTGCTAGCAAATTAAATTATCTGGACTTTCGGCCTTGGTTGGCAGGCAGGTCCCTCGAATTGCAATCATTAAAATTACTTAATTAGGTAAAAATATTACATAAATATGCACGTATAATTTTAATATATATACATATTTATATATTTGACGTCTACGTGTATATTTATGAAATTATTTATGTAATTATGTATGTGGACATATGTATATTTCGTATTATTTTTATTTATTTATTTATACATAGATATATATATCATTACATTCTAAGTGTATTTTGATATAAATATATATATATCAATATCAAAATACTGTTAGAATAAAATTGCATATATATATATAATTTTTTGTAATTATTAAAAATTATTTTTATTTTTTGTTATTTATTTTTATTAACATATTATTTGTATTTTATAATAATATATATATACCATATATATAGTTATTATATATTGTATATATTCGTGTGTAATTTAAATATAAGTGTATTTTTATATTAATATACGTATATATAAATATACAAATACACTTAGTATGACATTATATATATGATATATATACATATATAATATATAGGTATATATAGATATAATACATGTATATATATCATATATATATATATATATACATATTATATTTTTTTTTACACTGATTGGTTTTTTTTTAACTTTATTTTATGATTTTACACTTGCAGGGAGACTGCCTGTCAGCACAGACAGTCCCCCTGCAGGCAGATACACAGACACCTATTGCGGTCATGTGATCGAGTGATCACATGGCCGTGGGGTCCTGAACTGCCGAGGGGGGACTGCCCGGGCAGACAGGCAGTCCCCCTGGACCGGGAGGAGAGCTGATCGCCGCCGTGGGACCGACGGCGATCAGGTAAGTTGCCCAAAACCGTTATGACGGTTCAGGACCGTCAGCGGTCCAAACGCACGTTTTACCGCTGACGGTCCTGAACCGTCAGCGGTCCTTAAAGGGTTAAAGGAACACTATAAAACACTTCAAACAACTGTTCCTAGCAATATAGTGTTATCCTCTTTATTAAGATTCAGGGTCCCACTAAATCTAAATAAAAATGAGAAATAAGACTTTACTTACCTTTTTTCATGTGCTGAGATCAGGTCCCTGTAGACTGTACTTACCTTTCTTTCATGTGCTGAGATCAGGTCCCTGCAGCCTCTTGACATGCTTCTCACAACATCATGCAGATGCATCTAAATAGTCATGAGGAGCATTGGGGACTAAAATGCTTGTGTCTCCAATGCTCCTATTGGGGGTCAGCTGTGAGAACCAAGTGTGAGTCTTATAACTGTCGGGAAGACAATGCATGCATTGCTGTATCTACTTATTGGCATTTCTTTACATTGCAGTCTTAAACTAAAGGACCACTGCATTCAGACCACTTCATTGAGGTGAAGTGGTCTAGTTGCCTTTATTATTATGTTGTTATTATATATATAGCACCAACAAATTCCACAGTGGGTGGAAGAACAAACATGTAGTTGTAACCAGACACGTTTGACACACAGTAACAGAGGGGTTGAGGGACCTGCTCAGTGATCTTACATGCTAGAGGGAGTGGGGTAAAGTGACACAAAAGGTAAGGATAGTGTTAGACTAATGACAGTTGCAAGAGAGGAATCAGTCGGGAGCTATTAACAGTTTAATTGATACGCTTTTATGAAGAAGTGGGTTTTTAATGATTTTTTGAAGGTGTGGAGACTGGGTGAGTATCTAACGGAGGAGGGAAGTGAGTTCCACAGGAACAGTGCAGCCCTCGAGAAATGTATTGAAGGCGAACATCAGAGGTGGGAGTATGGACAGAAGACAGTCGTAAGTCTTCAGCAGAGCATAAAGGCCCAGACGGGACATACTTGCATATTAGAGAGAGGATAGATAGGTGGGAGCAGAATTATGTAGAGATTTGAAAGCAAGAACCAGAATTTAAAATTGAGCCCTATACAGGAAGCCAATGTAGGGACTGACAGAAGGGTGAGGCGTGGGAGGTGCGGGTGGACAGGAAGATGAGCCTCGCCGCCGCATTCATTATGGACTGTAACGGCGCAAGTTGGGAGCACGTAAGACCACTGAGAAGCAGATTACAGTAGTTAAGGTGAGAAAGGACAGTGGAATGGACCAGCATCTGGCGTTAAGTAGGGTCGGATGCGCGCAACGTTTTTGAGATGGAAGCGGAAGGATTTGGTGATAGACTGAATATGAGGTGTGAAGGAGAGGTCGGAGTCAAAGAGAACACCTAGGCAGTGAGCCTGTGTGGTGGAGCTGATGGTAGAACCGTTGACTTGGAGGGAGACAGGAGGAGTAGCAACACTTGAGGGAGGAAAGACCAGAATTTTAGTTTTGGTCAAGTTGAGTTTAAGGAAGTGGGCAGCCATCCAGTTAGAAATAGCAGAGAGGCAGTCAGAGACACTAGTCAAGAGAGACGGGGAGAGATCAGGAGAAGACAGACAGATTTGCGTGTCATCCGCATAGAAATTATATTCAAAGCCAAAGAAGCTAATACGTTTACCCCAAAGGGGGGCAGTAAAGATAGAGAGATAGAGAATAGTAGGGGACCAAAGACTGAACCTTGGGGGACACCAACACAGATGAATTGGGGAGAAGAAGCAGAGCCAGAGAAAGAAACACTGAATGAGCGCAGGGAGAGGTAGGAGGAGCACCAGGAGAGAGCAATATCTTGTAGACCGATATTGCCACGGATGAGAAGAAACTGTTGATGATCAACAGTGTCAAAAGCGGCAGAAAGGTCAAGGAGAATTAGGATAGAGTAGCGACCATGAGATTTTGCAGCTATTAGATCATTGGATACTTTGGTCAGTGCCGTTTCCAGCAAGGAAACCAGACTGAAGCACATCTATCAGAGAGTTGGACTCAAGGAAGTCTGTCATTCTCCCATACACAACTCTTTCAAGGGTCTTGGATACAAAAGGCATTAGCGAGATAGGACGGTAGTTGTACGGGGTGTTAGGATCAAGGATGGGCTTCTTTAGAGTTGGGGTTACAGTTGCATGTTTGAAGGGCAATGGGAATATGCCAGAGGAGAGAGAGAGATTGCGAATTTTTGTGAGAGGTAGAGAAAGAGAAGAAGACAGAGTATGGATGAGATGTGAGGGAATTGGATCTAGGGAGCAGATGGAGGGGCGGGAGTGAGGGGAATTATTAGATGAGAGATCTCTTCCCTGATTGTAGAGATCTTGTCAATAAAGTTGCAAATTCTGAGGCAGTCAAGTTAGTTGGCTAGAGGAGGAGCAATAGGGAGAAGAATAGAATTAAATGTGTGAAATAGTCATGTGGGTTTGCGGTAGAGTGTGGTTATGAGGGTATTGTAATTTAATTTTGCAGAGGAAAGAACCAAGCTGTAAATTTATAGTGGAGAAAGTCAGATGCACAGTGAGACTTTCTCCAACAGCGTTCATCAGTTCTGGAGCATTTTTGGAGGTATTGAGTCAGCTTGGTGTTGGGGGCACTTGCTGCATTTAAATGTAGGAGGTGCCATGATGTCTGGTTGAGAGGAGAGGGTGGAATTGTAAAAGGAGGTTGCAGAGCTAGGGCAGGTGAGGTTTGAGATAGGTAAAAGGAGAGTTTGGAGATTAGTGGAAAAATGCTCTAGGTCAAGACATTAAAGCTTTCTGTGAGTGTCAATTGGGTCTTGGGTATGCCGATGTCAAAAGTCAGCAGGGGGTGGTCAGATAGAGGAAAATGATTATTGAAGAGATTAAAGGTGGTACAGAGATTGGTGAAGGCGAGATCAAGAGTGTTTCCCGCTGTATGGGTTGCTAAATCGGACCGCTGCGTGAGGCTAAAGGATAAAATTACAGAGAGCAGACGAGAGGCATCCATGCAGTTGGGGTTGTTGATTGGGATATTGAAATCCCCAAGTATAAGGGAAGGAGTTCTAGATGAGAGGAAGGGGGGAAGCCATGAAGAAAAGTGCTCAATGAATAGCCTAGAATGACCAGGGGGGGGGCAGTAGATGATAGCAATTCTTAAAGGAGTGGGTTTAAATTGGCAGTGTGAACTTCAAAAGAAGAAAAGGATAGGGCAGGGGCAGTTATGATTGGTTGAAAGGTATATTAAGAGGAGATAAGTATGCCTACACCACCTCCTTTACAGTTGAGTCTGGGAGTGTGAGAGAATTGTAGCCCACCAAAACATAAAGAGGCAGGAGAAGCGCTATCAGAGGAGGACAGCCAGGTCTCTGTAAGTGCAAGTAGTGTGAGTGAGCTTGAGATGAAATTGATGCTTTGATGGTGGATTTTACAATTGAGTGTGTGCCACTACTGCAAAACTCCCATATTTGCATTCTGCTATTGCCCCGCAGTACATCAATACCCAGATATCACATATCAGTAAAACAATGATAAATTAGTCAATCAAAGTGAGTGTAAGTGGCACAAGTTAAAGCAACTAGGCAACTGGAGCTTTTTTCTATTTTTTCCATTTTTTTAAATTCGCTGGATGATGAGGGATCTGACGGTTTCTGCCCAAGCTGCCTTTGTTGACTACTGCACAATCCTCACCAAGCACCTGCTCTGCCTAAGAGTTGTGGTAGAAGTAGTAGAAGACGTAGCACTGGTAGCAGTGGCGTACACACAATCCATGGGGCACCGGTGCAAAACTGATATGTGGACCCCCCTCCCTATTCCCTGCCTATTCCCCTCCCACCCCCGACAGACACACACACACACATACATACATAGAGACACACACACACACACATAGACACATACAGACAGATACGTACAGACACATACACACAGACACACACATAAATACAAACAGACAGGCACACATATGTACATACAGACAGACAGACACACACACATACAGACTGACACACACACAGACACAGACAGGCACACATACATACAAACAGACAGGCAGGCACACATACAGCCACATACATGCAGACAGACACACACACACATAATGGCACACAGACAGACACATACATACAGACACACAGCTACATACAGACACACAGCTACATACAGACAGACACACACACAAGACACACATACATTCAAAGACACATACATACAAACAGACAAGCACACATACACACAGGCAGACACACACAGACAGACAAACACACACACATACAGACAGACACACACACATACAGACAGGCATACATACATACAGACAGGCACACATACAGACACATACATACATACACACATACATACATACATACATACAGACACACAAGATGCACATACATACATACACACACAGACATACACACATACACACACACACACACACACACACACATACATACACAAACAGGCACACATACATACAGACAGGCACACAGACAGACACATACACACATACATACAAACACACTCAAAATATTTGTCACCCTCCTGTTTCCTACCTTTTAGGCACATAATGAGTAATGTGATGGACCTCCTCTACTCTGACAGAGTACGTCTGCCCAGTCTTTTAGGTGCAGGAGGGTGACTTTCCCTTGGTTACAGTGGTGGCTCAGGTGGATGGGAGTCAGAGTTCCCACTCTGACTCCCTGTTCTTCCTCCCGTGCAGGCTCGGTGTATGCTGGGAGCTCTGTGTGATCTCATCACAGGGGACCCAGTCACGCTGTTAAAGCGCCCAGCGCTGATTGGGCCCCCTGACAATCCATATCCAGCGGGTGGCCCTGACAGCATGGGCCACCCGATGGACCCCTTGGACGGCAGCCCCGGCGGTTTGCCGCGCGGGTCCGGGCAGCAAAAGATGGCGGCAGGATGGCGGCGGGTACCTGGTCGCAGCTGCGACCCATGCGACCGCGGTATGTACGCCAGTGACTGGTAGTAGGTGGTGACAACAGAAGTAACAGACATAGCACTGTTGACTACCCTTGTACTTTCTTCTTCTGCTTCACCTCTCAGTAAAAAAGACTTATGGTGCCTTTTCACATGTTGCTTCATACCAGATGCACCTTCATTTAGATCATTATTTATAGACACAATCAAGCTTTAGGCACATAATGAGTAATGTGATGGACCTCCTCTACTCTGGCAGAGTATGTCTGCCCAGTCCGCTTCCTAGCCACTTGCAGGGACCCTGAAATGCTACAGCCCCAGTTGCGAAGCTTGACTGGGGTCCTTCTGGAGCTTTTACACCTGACCAGGCTGCAGCTCTCCTTTCAGGCAGGTATTGTCCCTTCTGCCTCATACAGTGCAAACCTGCAAGTTAATCTACTAATATAGGCCTTGATTTAATATTTTTGGACACACTTTTTAAAATATATTCTTTATTTTTGTAGTGCAGAGAATAATTACAGACAGACTTGCATTACCACAATTGCAAAAACAAGCGTGATAAAACAGATAAAGAAACAGGCATATGACATACAAAACATATGCACAATTTTGTGTTATAACAAACATGCTGAGCATACCTGTCTAGGATTGTGTCAGATGTTGCTTATGAGTAGACTAGGTAAGAGTTAACACATGTGGAGTATACCATCTCAAACAGCTCTATAGGCATATGAGGATCATCTTAAACAGTGTGCAATATGGAGTAGTGTAGTGGTCTCTGAGTCTAGCTGATGTGAAAAATTAAAAATGTAAAAGGATATACCAATCTACTTCAAGCAGGAAAAAGTAAAAAGAAACAACAAACAACATTTCACAATAAACTTAGCATACTATTATGAGACTTGTGTTAGGAGACTTATCATGGTGATAAACGGATTCCTGCTATAGGTATGTCACGGTTCCACATAGCAGAGATGCTTGGGCTCGTGGCCGAAGATGTCAGCTGTAGATCTTGAATCATTAGCCTTCTTCCCCTTTGCACTTCAACACACTGTGGGTCACTCCCGCGTGCCTCAGAATTATGCAGTGTTGGTACTTGCTGTGGAGCTGTGTGCCTCATAGCTCGTTGATGCAGCCTATGCCGCCTTTAGGCATGTTGGGCCTTTAGTGAAGGCCACTGGATGGTCCACCTTGTGTCTGGACGGTCTAGAGGGAGGTGCCACTTTATCAAGGATGGTTGAGGTCTGTTTGCTCTTCAACCTCTGCCAGAATGCATCAAATATTGCTTCCAGATGGTGTAGATTGGTGGATGTGTTATCTCCATGTTCCCGGGCATCTGCGGCATCCGCCATTTTAGTGTGTGTGCTTAACAACATTGCTGCCTTCTGCAGGATCGCCACAGGCCCCTGAGGAGGCTTAAGAGCTGTCAGGATGGGGACCGGGGTGACCCCCCACTGGCCCAGAGGGGGGTAGCGAGGTATATAAGCCATAATCAGAGTCTTACTTTCACTGGTCCAAGAGATTGGCCGCTTCTCCACTTTTCAGCGCCTGCTAGGCCTCACCGGTAGTCAGCACCTGGACGGGCTCCAAAACCCTGGGGCACGTTCCTCAGCTTACATCAAGTATTTAATAAACGTATTTTCAAGTTCCTCAGCTTACATCAAGTATTTACATCAAGTATTTAATAAACGCACTAGCACACATATAATCTAGCCGCTGATATTACATATGTTCAACTACTTTTTGTTATAAATAACATACCACACATGCACATAGCATTAGGAATACAAACCCTGTATTCCTAAAGCTACCTTTCCAAATACAGTTTATTAAAATGGTTTTACTCACCTTTTTCCGGCATCAAGAGAATTTTGGCACTGCTCACCTCTCCGCCTCCTGCATGGCTTCCTCTGTCAATAGTCTAATCCAATGCTAGGGTTAATGTTGGTCTGTGAAGGGCAGAGGTTAATGGTTTGTGTTAGGGTACTAGGGTTTAGGGGGGGGGTTAGTGTTTAGAGTCACTGGTTTTAAGGGGTTAATATATAGTGGTGGCCTGAATGTTTAATGATAAGTTAGTGTGTTAGGGTTAAGTAGGTATAAATGTGTAGTGTTAGGTAATGTGTTAAAGTAATAAAGGTTTTGAAGTGCAGTCTAGCAAGTTAAGTAAATGTAAGTGGTAATGTAAGGACTAATGTATGGGCAGCACTGAGACATGTGTGTCCCAGTCAGGCATGAAATTAGTGGTCGTTAGAATCACAGATGGCAGAATTTTATTTGCTATCATTGAAAAAGCAACAAAAACCTCCTTAGGAGTGCAGCTTCAACTAACCTCGGTCAGATCAGGACGTGTTTGTGTGTATGTGTGTATGTGGTCCATGCATTATTAGTTGTTCATTATGGGGAACAATTGCACAAGTTGTCACCATCATCACAGGATGTAAAACATGTGTTTCACAATAAATGTATGAGCAGATCATGCTATGTATGTACGTATGTATATATACTAAATATATATGTTATGTAATGCATTATTTTATATTGGACTGTACTAAATATAGATTATATGAAATGTATCTTTTGTAAAATCCTATATAAAATGCACTATATATATCCACAGATCTCTCTCTCTGTCTCTCTCTCTCTCTCTCGCTCTCTCTCTCTCTATATATATATATCTTTAGTACAGTCTTTGAAGAAAACACTAGATGGCAGCATTAAAACATAACAAGAACTTTTTTCAGTAGTTAGATATGCAGTGTGTATTTTTTTCAACTGTACTTGTAGATGATAACTGAGTATTAACTTTAGAATACCGGACCTTCAAAATAACAATGAAATGATGTTAACATTATTTGTGCTCTTTGCAAATTTCCGCACACTACATTTGGCTTCCTGTTTTATTAACATATTCAAGTTTGAAGGTAAAAATAAGAACATTTCTCTTTACTGCTATTATTAGAATTAGTAGCTGAAAATTTGATGTACTCACTGCATGTAATTTATTTTCTGTCCTAGCATTTGGAACATTTCTGTCATTGGTACAACAAACAAAAAAGAGCTATCGGTTTCACCTGCTACTGAAACTTCACTTCTTCAGATTATCTACTGTAATTGCTGACATGCTAGTTTTAGCAAGCATTAAAAATATATTTTCCCATTAGCAATCTAAAGTTTGATAGGTAGTTTTTTTTTTACATTCAAAAAAGCAAAAAATGCAAATAACCCTCACAGCATATATTTATATAAGAAAAGAACGGTAAAGTAAGAGACTAAGCCTCATGTGAGATGACAGCAACAGCAACAAATTAGGTACGCATAGCTATATATACATATAGAATTATCACAGATAATGATAGTATGAAAACAGATAAATGTGTACTGCAGGGTTGCCCTTTCGTGTTTTGGTGTACACTCTGGTATAAAATCAGTCAGTTCCTTGTAAATACATAGGAAAGTGATTACCCCCTCCTGCTACAATGGAGAGAAAGAGGTAGTACCTGAATAGTTTCATGTTCATGGAACTTGAAGTAGGTGTGTTTGCTATAAAATGGACATAGGAAGGTGAGGAATGAGCAAGCTGAAAGCAAATCCCTCCTGCTAAAGAAATACAATTTGACCAGTATGTCTAACAATCATCCCAGTAAATGATCAAAGAAGCTGATGGTAGTTGCATTAGGAATTCAAATGTGTGTTCTTAACGCTATAGTGCCCAGTTGGACATTTAGGTGACTCGTGACCACCTACAGGAAGAAAAAAAAATATTTTACTTACCTTTTTTCCCTCGTAACACTGCTCTCCGTAGCTGGTTCCACCTCCTTGGCTGAGATCATCGAAATTGACAATATCAGCTAATGCAATGCTTTCCTATAGGCTTGTGTGCATGCCATGCAAAACACATGCAACAATAAGAGAGTTTTACTCTCCCATATCCTCAGAAGAAACTCTTGTGGCTGTCTGAATGAGTTGGGTAGCTGGAGACATGACAATCAATAGGCTATGGTTAGGATTGTTTTTGAGTTAGGATAGTTATATGATTTAGGTGATATCGCTGTTATGACTAATAATTTCTTAACTGTGCCAGCATCTCAACTTAATTTGTCTGATCTCACCAAGTGCAGGATTCTATCACATGGGATAAATTGACATCATTAGAAATATAAATAAAAGTCTCATTTTGGTGACAACAGTGGAATATCATGATTGCAACCTTGTGATATGCATTTTTAATTTGTTTAATAAATAAGAACTCTGATGCCTATATAAACAGATACTCCAAATTGGTTATTGGTGAACCTCAAACCTATGTTTAAGAATATGCTTTTAGAAAATGATGGGAATGTTCAGAACAGAAACATTAGACATTTATATTTTCTTAATGCTGCAACAACAATCACCACAATTCACTGCAACCAAGTGATGTTCCCACAAATTAATACAATAAACAACAAAATGTTGCGAACTGTGTTCTTGTTACAACATGGAATTAATAGAAAAGGAGCTACACGACCCATGAAAGTTTTTCTAGATAACACCACACCTTAATTAATTAATTTTGCTATAAAAATAGAAATTGAATACCAAAAACCATAAGACCCAAACTGTGTGAATTGGGTGCTGTAATAACTAGAATAGAAATAGAAATGAATGTAATTAAACCATTCAGCACACTCACTCTTTTTAAATTCAGGTGCTATGATACATGGCCTTAAATTACTGGAATTTCAAAATACTGCATTTGGTTTAATATTATTTTGTGTCTCTCCAGTAACACTTTAAAAAAAAAAAATCATATGTCATGCACATGCAGGGAGTAAACACAGGCCAAAATTTACTAATGATGTTGTAACAAAAAATTATTGGAGCAATGTATACAAGTGTTGTACTGTGTGTATATAAGGGGGTGTAGTGTGTGTAGGTGCAGGGGGTAGGATAGTGGCATATTTAATTTATAACGAAGTATTACTTTACTGAGAGGGTAGTGGATGCATGGAATAGCATTCCAGCTGAAGTGGTAGAGGTTAACACAGTAAAGGAGTTTAAGCATGCGTGGGATAGGCATAAGGCTATCCTAACTATAAGATAATGCCAGGGACTAATGAAAGTATTTAGAAAATTGGGCAGACTAGATGGGCCGAATGGTTCTTATCTGCCGTCACATTCTATGTTCTATGTTCTATTTATAAATATATCACATTTACTCCCCATCACCCTTATTACCTTGCAGAGGGGAGGGAGCACGTTGATCCCTGGTGGTCCAGTGAGAGCGGGGGCAAGCTGACACACCGCAAGCTGATACCTGGTGGTACAGACCATGTCTCTGACTCTTGCGAGTGCCGGCATTGCAGAGCGTTGCCGCGGGCTACCATGGCAACGCTCTGTTAATATCGGCGCTCGCGAGAACACAGTGGCTGCCCAGCATGCACGGAGTCTGGATCAATTCTGGCCAGTCCGGGCCTGTATATAAGTGTGGGAGCACTTAATGAAAAGAGCAAAATCATGTTTGAAGAAACAAATAACACACAATCTAGATTGATTTTTAGTTCTGAGGTTGGATCATTTCCATGTTGTTAGAGGGAAATAAAAACTGGTGGTTGATCAAAATATCGGAATAAAACTAATAAATAAAAATAACTCACTAACACTAGCAAACCACTAACACTAGCCAGCAATTTCATATCCACAACAAATTAGCACAATATCATGAATATCTTTGTTTACATACCACCTATTTGCAATTACACCCCTATTTCTGTCTCTGTACTCCCTAATCACTAATTTGTTATAGCCTCTCCCCTGCTATTCATTTCACAAACAAGGACATCTGTTTTATTTGTCTGCCATTTATCACTTGACCATTTCTACTGTCAGACCTTTAATGCCTCATGCCATCTGCCTCAGGCACTTCTTCTCTTGCCATTTATCTCACTTTACTTCTCCCCATTCGTCAATTGCATGCATCTCCTCAATGCTATCCATTTAATTCTGCCTTGCACCAAACAACAAGTATGCTAATCATCGCACGCCCTCTGCCACCAAATGTATTATCCTTCTCCTTGGTCATCTGTTCTTGCATCTAGCAGTCAGCTTCATCCCATCCTCATTTTAGAAATGCAACCTATAGACCAGGTTTACAGGTTCACTAAAAAATATAAGATATACAATATTAAAATATGTTCATTTAATCAGTCTCATCAGGGAAGTAAATTGGGTAATCTTGTCATGTTTTCTAGGATGGAAGACTCCTAGTGGTGATAAATATATCAGAAGTGTAAAGAAGCAGATACATTTCAAGAAGAATTAAGCTACCATTTTAAAGCAGGGTAAGGATGAATGGTCTTGATGGGACTGGGGTTTCTGTAGTTTTGCCCAAAATGGCCCATTTTACAATAATTTATGAGAATTTTGAATGTTTCACTAAAATAAAGAAAAGGGTTTCTTTTTCTTTATATTCTCTTTCGAATTAACTAGACTATTTGTGGAGCCATCCAACTGATTACCTGAGGGTACAACACGGTGTCTCCAAGACCTTTACCCAGTAATATCCCAATAACCAGGGAGCAAGAAAGAAATGCATGGTTAACAACGCAGAATTGCCCATACGATACCTCTCTGGAACATCTGTGGTAGGTATAGGATCTCCCAAGAAAAATATCAGTCCTTTGCCTTCTCACGGCAGTATATGTTAGTTAAGGTATGCTCAAAAGCTGTTACTTCACAGCTTTAGCTTTTTGCCAGTCCCCAGCTAGGCGCTGTGGTGACCCCGTCTGTGTTCCTGAGGTAAGTTCTTCTGGGTCTAGATGTATATTCCATTGTGCAAGCAGCTTGCGGCCATCTTCCGGCGTAATCGCCACTCTGTCAGCGCCATTTTTGTGAATGACAAGGCGGGTTGGGAATCCCCATTTATAGGGAATTTGAGCTTCTCTCAAGGCGCGTGTTATCGTACCGAAGGCTCTTCGTTTCGCCAGTGAAGCCGGTGACAAATCTGTGAATAATTGGATTCCTGCGACCTTGCCCGTCAGTCGGTTGGGGTCCCGGGCCGCCTGCATAATTCTCTTCTTAATCCCATAGAAGTGTACTCTCACTATGGCGTCTCTTGGAACAGCAGCCGGCAAGTTCTTTGGTTTCATCATTCTATGTGCTCTGTCCAGTATAATCTCTTGGTCCGGCAGTAAAGACTGAAATAGCTGGATAATAAACGCCCCCAGATCATGGTTTTTAACCTCCTCTGAGATGCCCCGCAGCCTGATATTATTCCTGCGGGCTCTGTCTTCAAGGTCAATCACTTTGGTATCTAGGTGTTGCACTTTAGTTTTAAGCTCAGTGTAGGCGTCTGCTGAAGTATTATGGGCCTCAATAATTTCCTTGGCCTTTTCCTCTAGCTGCGCAGTGCGCTCTCCTATAGCTTGTACATCTCTCTTGATTTCACTGGCCAGCTTCTGAAAATCACCTCTGAGCGTTGTCTTGAGATCATCCATTAGCCTTTTAATATTCATCTCTGTTGCTGTGCCTCCAGCATGCACAGAGATAGATGTGATGTCGCTCTGTTCTGAGCTTGATGCTGGGGAGAGGGCTGCCACGTCGCCATCTTGTTTTCGCTTGGTCGGCTTGGACAGGGCTGAGACTTGAATGTTAGCCGCTTTTTGCCGCATTTTCCGCGGCGTTTTACTTGCCATGGCTTCGGTGCTTGCTGCCTGATGTCGGGTAGGTCTTTCCCGTTCAGATTAGCTGTGGATTCAAGCTTAAAACTGCTGCCGTCGACGGAGCTCTCCTAGCTTGCGACCGGCGCCATTCACCTCGTAGCCACGCCCATCAGAAAAGGGTTTCTTAATGCCAAAGTCACTATATTATTTTTCCATAAGGATCTTGACTCAAACGTATGTTTTACCTGTATACACAAAAAAACTGTATAGAGGGGGGGTGGAGCCTAACTGCCGAGCCAAGCGGATGCAACTCGCCAAAGCTCCGGCATAAAAGCAACTAAATTGGGATAAATACCACTCGAACCGAGCGGTATTTATCCACAACCGGGACACTCCACAACCACAATCGGGACACTCACCAGAGGCTGGAGAGACACCCGGAGAGCATTTTGAGCCGCAACAAAAGTGTAAACTCCGACAGCACAAGTCGCAGCCTACCACATGTGCGCAGAGGGAGGCGGCCGACCCTGCTGCTCAGGTACCTGTAGGCTTTACGCCTGGTGTAGATCCCACCGGAGACCACCCCCACCTTGCCGGCGAGGGCAATCCCGGCACCCTAAACAACCCACAGCTATAATGGGGTGCAGGTAACATTCTCTTTGTTACCTTCATCATTCCTCCCCTGCCTACACTAATTACAGATCCTACAT
This sequence comes from Pelobates fuscus, assembly GCF_036172605.1. NCBI lineage: Eukaryota > Metazoa > Chordata > Amphibia > Anura > Pelobatidae > Pelobates > Pelobates fuscus. Next base: position 117,109,154 of record NC_086317.1, read on the forward strand.
AAGGCTCACAACAGGGCCTTTACAATGAAGTTGATGCTCATTCTGAAAGACTACAGTTTCTAGCCCCTGTAAACGTTCCGGTGGACCTACACTTCTATCCTGCAAACCAGCTTTATACCAACCTGTTCCAAACCAGCTTGACCTATACTTCTATTTTGCTTTATCCTGCTAACCAGCTTTATACCAACCTGTTCCAAACCGGCCTAACCTACACTTCTACGCTGCTTTATCCTGCCAATCAGATTTACACCAACCTGCATAACACCAATCTGGACTTTTGCCTCTAATATTGCAAGGTGTTAGTTCCATACTTTATCAGTCCTCCTTCCAAGAGGGGACTGATTCTGTAAAGTCTCCTTTTCCTTTTTTTCCTAATACCTTTTTGTTCCATTCTGTTATATTATTTTATATGTGTCCCTCTATATGCAACCTATACTTTCATCTATAGGTTCTCTTATTATCTACCTACATTTTGTTTATTTTATATATAGGGCATATTGCCTAAACCTTTGTTTCTCTTATTTTTCCTTCTCCTTATTATTTCATTTATAAGAGATCCTGCTGTGTTCTATTATGTCCAAACTCACCAATAAAGCTTCTGATGTTAACACTGGCCAAGGTCTCTTACCTGACCTGCTCAAGATCATGACAAAAGGAATGTAACCTCACATGAAAGTTAAAAACATAAAAAAGATCATAGTGCAAGCTTTAATTAAAAGAGTGAAATTAAAACTAATACAATGGAACACTCACAAAAAGACTGGCACAATTAAGAACATCAATTGTGCAAAAGCACTTTGTGCCTACAAATTAGGCTAAGTCCCCAGGCATGTCAGCTCGCAATCTGTACCTCGGGATACCGAGCAATGGTTCTCTGCAATAAAAAAAGCTTTAGGGGAATTCCTCAGGAGCTCAATGTTCATTCTTCAGTGTCCTAAGTTTAAATAAGCCGGTCGGCGTTTCTATCAGGTGTCTGCGGATGTCCCGGGCCGAAGCGTGCACGCACGTACCACCTAGGAATGCATCTCCCATGCACGCACGTACCACCTAGGAATGCAAAACAGTTTTATTAGTATTTTGCACAAGCGGACACAGATCCCAAGGTTATCATAAAACCAAGAGACTGTGACCAATGAGTGTATATAGAAGGAAAAAGAACACCCACAAATAAGACTATGTTTATAAACAACTAAGTTAACTGTATTAGCTGCAGTGTTGCATGTATAAGTCTGTTTGTGGATGTATACAAATCTCCCACAAATAACCACTATAAATAACAAAAAAACTAATATATTTACATATATCATCCTATGATGAGTAGAAGTTTAAGTTTATTGTATGTGTAGAAGCCCTAAAAGAGGGTTAAATGTGAAAGGGTTTATAAAATACCCCTTCCTGTCTTACTGGACATTCTTGCCTGATATAAGCATATCTAATGGCTAGTGTAGGAACTCACCTATTGAGGCTTGCCTTGACGTGGCAGGTGAGCTTATATATTCAAATGGCCACTGGAATAAAACTAAAGAGCCTCCATTTTGTTTAAACGTACATGGGGATTTAGGCAAGAGTGCGGGTAATGTTCTCTTTGTTATCACAGGCTATTTACCTAAGTTTCTTTTGACCCTTTTTACGTAGCCATTTCACCACCAATCTCTGCTAAATATTGGAGTACAATTGTGTTTTTTTTTTTCTCTCTTTTGGAATATACACATATAACAAGGTTTTTGTAATGTGTATTTTGTGCTAGTGTGTGCTATCCCTGTACAGAACCCCATATTGTGTTCAGCTACATCTGCTGAGTACAACGATAACCCCATTGTATGCCTTTGCCACTATTCTGTGAAGCTACAATGCCATATAGGAGACCATGCTATTTCAGTTTCTCTAGTTGGGATTTTCATAGATGGTCATATGTCTGATTTTGTGTCATTATAGCCATTTTACTGTTAAAATAACCCCACAAAGGCCTTCCATTTGAGAAAGCAGACACTCCAGGGTATCTTATTAGGCATATAATATACCTTGGCTTGCCACCATTTTTTCACTAATTTATTTCAATTTTTTTGTGAGAAAAAAAATATTTTTACATACATGTTGCATTTTCGCTGGGTATTTGGTACATTTGATAAGTTTCACTGTCATAAATTCCCCCTAAGTATGCTCAGTTACCTCTTCTGAGTAAAACAATAAGCCCAATGTATGACCTAGACACTATTTTGTGAAGTTACAGTGCTATAAAAGAGACGTGACAAGTTCAGGTTTTTAAGTGTGAATTTTTATGGAGGGTTTTAATGGGTCCGTATTCTATTTTGAAATATGTTAGCAGGCTGCTTTTCCCAACTACCCCAAAAAGGCATACTAAAAGACACCGGAGGGTATTTCAAAAGGCACATTTTTTTCTGTCTTTTTGACACACACAGTGAGTTTGTACTGTATATTTTGCAAACCTTATGTGTGCTACGGCTTTATAATACTTCATGTGTTGCTCAGCAATGTTGTCTGAGTACAGCAATATCCCTGTATGTACCTTTGCAAGGTATATGTGGACGTTGAAGGGGCACATTTCAGAAACAGTCTGTCACGTATTCATCCACACATAAAAATGTGGTTAATGGCATGTACTGTCCTGACAGGAAAAGTTGTGCCAAGCAACATTAACGTCCTGACAGGAAAAGTTGTGCCGAGCAACAATCATGCATATGGAAACCTGGTAACTACTTTTGAGGTCAAAGGCCGGTCATGGCCAATCAAATCCACAGGAGGGTTTGTGCTGAGCAGCAATCATGCACATGGAAACCTGGTAACTGCCTTTGGGGTCAAAGACCGGTTACAGCCAATCGGATCCACAGGAGGGGTATTTAAACCCAATTCTCCTCTTGCTCATTGCCCTGTCGTGGTTTCATGCCTATGGTTATCTGAGAGCAGTGGTGTATCCTGGTTTTGTGCTGCCCTAGGCAGGACAAAACTCAGGTGCCCCCCCTCCCCCGCGCCACCCCCACGCAACCTTTCCCCCCGCCCCGCATTCTAAATACACACACACATTCACTGACAGATACACATACACTAGCTAACAGAAACACACACTCGCTAACAGAAACACACACACTAACAGACTCACTCACACTCAGTAACAGACAAACACACACTCACTAGCAGACACAAACTAGCAGACACACACACTCACTAACATACACACACACTCACAGGCAAACACACAGTCAGACACACACACACTAACAGACACACACACTAACAGACACTGACACACACACTAAGACACACACACTAAGACACACACACTAAGACACAGACACACACACTAACAGACACACACACACTAACAGACACACACACTAACAGACACACACACACTAACTGACACACACACTAACTGACACACACACTAACAGACACACACACTAACAGACACTCACACTAATAGACACACACACACTAACAGACACACACACACATTAACAGACACAAACACTAACAGACACACACACACACACACACACATTAACAGACACAAACACTAACAGACACACACACTAACAGACACACACACTAACAGACACACACACTAACAGACACACACTGACACACACACTAACAGAAACACACTAACAGACACACACACTAACAGACACAGACACACACTCACCCACCCACATTAACACATTTTTTTTAAATTTATTTTTAACACATTTTTTTAAATTTATTTTTAACACATTTTTTTGTAATTTATTTTTAACCCTTTTTTTTAAATTTATTTTTAACACATTTTTTTAAATTTATTTTTAACACATTTTTTTTTTATTTAACACCCCCCCCCCCCCCCAGCCTCCTTACCTTTGGGAATGCGGAGGGGGGGGTGTCTCTTCCTCCCTGGTGGTCCAGTGGCTGCTGGGCGATCGGGCGGCACTGCCTGGCTGGCGGGCTGGCGGGCGGGCGGCCGGCGAGGGAGCACTTCCCCTGAGCTGTCTGCTCAGCTCCCTCGCGCGCCTCAGAGTGAGGCTGGGAGCCGGAATATGACGTCATATTCCGGCTCCGCCTCCCAGCCTCACTCTGCGGCTGGCGAGGGAGCTGAGCAGACAGCTCAGGGGAAGTGCTCCCTCGCCGGCCGGCCGCCTGCCAGCCCGCCAGCCAGGCAGTGCCGCCCGATCGCCCAGCAGCCCGCCGGCATGTCTGTTAGCTGCAAGGCTAACAAGACATTTGCCTTGGGCATTTGGGGGCGGCTTTTTTTGCCGCCCCCTGGAAAATGCCGCCCAAGGCAAATGCCTTGTTTGCCTCGCGGCTAATACGCCCCTGTCTGAGAGTGCTTTCCTGATCTTGATTTTCTGGTATTTGACTTTGGCTTTGTTTTGACTTCCCTGATATCTGGTATCCTTGACCTTTGGCTTTCCCTCATCTTTGTGTCTGATTCTGTGTCCCTGACCTTGGTAAGTATTTTGACTATTCTTGGAGACGTTAAGTCCGGCCATTCTAAGGCCTGGTTATACGTTATCCTTAGTCGTAGGTGTGACACAGTACTGCGTGCTGTATCAACTTGTAACCCTGACATTACGACATGGCCATAGATCCTGCAGAATTGTGTCAGCACATAGCAGCTTGTGATAGAAGGCTAGAGGAGAATGATCACCGTATGGATCAATTGCCCACGCTTTTAGCACGCTCCTTACTAGGATGGCTCATTTACAACCTGAGGCTTCTCCAATTATGTCACCGCTGCCTAATATACCTCCACCTAATGTACCTTTTTTTCAAACTTTGAATTTGTGTTGTTGCCCCACTTTGCAATACATATTTAAACTACCCTAAAAAGACATACTATTTCTTAAAGAAGACATCCCAGGGTAATTCAAAAGGCATATTTTCAACTATAGCCTGAAATAGTTTTTACGCTAGCTTGTACCAAGTGTACTGGTAATAAGCATTTCTTCCTTTTTGACACACACAGTGAGTTTATACTGCATATTTTGCAAATCGTATGTGTCAAATCGTATGTGTGCTACAGGTCTATAATACTTCATATGTTGCTCAGCTATGTCATCTGAGCACAGCAATACCCCCGTATGTACCTTTGCCAGGTGTATGTGGACGTTGAAGGGGCACATTTGAGACAGCCATTTTGCCATTACCGCACTTTGGAGTTTTTTTAGTAGATTAATTATTCTAACTACCCCATCAAGGCATACCATTTCTTAAAGAAGAAACCCAAGGGTATTTCAAAAGGCCTATTTTGAACCTTAGCGTGGGATCATTTTTCCGCTAGCTTGTACCAAGTGTAGTGGTAATAAGCATTTTTTTATGCCTTTTTGACACTCACAATGAGTTTGTACTGTATATTTTGCAAACCTTATGTGTGCTACGGCTATATATTACTTCCTGTCTTGCTCAGCTATGTCAGCTGAGTACAGCAATAACCCTGTATGTACCATTACCAGGTATATGACAACGTTGAAGGGGCACATTTGAGACACAGCCATTTAAGTTAGAATTTTTACGCTGGGTCCATGCCCCACTTTAGAATATTTTTAGTAGGTTGTGTTTTCCAATGACTTCACAAAGGCATACCATTTCCTAAAGAAAACACCCCAGGGTGTTTCAAAATACATATTTTAAACCTTAGCGTTGTATAATTTTTTCGCTAGCCTGTACCAAGCGTAGAAGTAATACGCATTTTTCCGCATTTTTTAACTTTTTTTTTTTTCTTAACTTTGTTTAAACTTTTTAAAGGTTTTGGGCTGAATCAGTGAAACTGCTTGCTGTAGTGTGCTTCTTACATGGAGACACATTATAGGAAAATTAACCCCACGATTGCCGATTGTAGCAATCTGGAGTTAATTTTAGTATTGGATAGAAATTTTCTATCCTGCATCCTTAAGGGGAGGACTGCAATGACGGAAAATTTCCATCCAGCATCCTTAAGGGGTTAAGCCATAAGGCACTGATGTTTTTAGTATAAGTATCCATTCGGTTTCTTTCATCGCTTATGTCTTTTCAATATCACCCCCTCTCCAATGGGGAGTGACTACATCAATCCCAATGCATATAAAATTATCCAATTTAAAATCATACAGCTTGCACAGTGTCTTGGTACACTGTGTTTAAATTGTGTTCGATTGATTCCATTGAAATGCTCTAAAAGACGCACATTTAATTTTCAAGTAGTGCGCCCGACATATTATATACAACCCTTGCATTGTAGTATGTATATGACATATTTACTTTGACAGTTTATAAAATGTTTTATCATGAAAGGTTCCCCGGTAACCGTACTGTTAAAATCCAATGTTTTATATGCCTGAAACTTGCACATGCTGCACCTACCACACTTAAAAAATATGGTTAGAAATCGTCGATTCATTCCTAATCTTTACCTCTGGTAAAACACTTGGGGCTAAAATAGATTTTCTTCGAAGGGGTAATTATTTTGTATCACGTTTGTGACTGTGGCGCCCTGCACTGTATTTTAACTTTTTGGGCTTCTATACAGTTTTTTGTGTATATTCGTCATAGGGATCATAGGGAGTACTCCCATTATCAGAGGCTTGCCTGCACAAATTTTGCACTCTAATTATCCCACTTACCCGCTATTTGCTATGTTTTGAAATGACTGCCAACCAAAGTCTAGCAAGTGAAAAGTAAATCAGTAATTCCTATCAATTAACAAAGGAATTGCACATTTTAGTTTTTTTTTAAACTAATTAATTTTAAAATTTCAATATAGCAAAATTAAAAAACAACCTGTTTAGCTCATCTAATTTTTCATCTCTGTATTGATCTAAAATTGCATTTCCCATACCCAACAATTCACGATGCAGTGACTAATACAGTTTGTTTTGCATACTAATAGAGTTAGAATTTTAATCAGTGAGCAAAATATCAGCCATGATATGGATATTCATATCTGTGCAACATGGAGAAGATGAACATTTTGGGCTATTCAATGATGATATATGTGTAACTGAATTAGTTAAGTGTAAAGTGCATAAAAGTTTTCCTGAATGTATTGAGGTTTTTTATTTTTTATTTTAAATCATAGCTTTTATTGAGGATAGCCTTAATAGTACAAGAAGCATTTGTAGAATGTAGTTGACATGCAGGTCCAAATGTCATTGTCAGTTTAGTGAACCAGACAGGGCCACATACAAGTGGTAAAGTTTCGAATTATTGTAATATTGTAATATTATTGTAATATTGTAATATAATTGTAATATCGATGAAAAGCAAAAATTATCAAGCAGGAAGATTGATGCACTTTCAATAAACATATACCTCGAGATAGTGTCTAGAAAGGCAGTCGCAATTCTTCAATAGAATCTCAGAGTATTACATGAGACATTCTGTACAACAATCTGGTTTGGTAACATTAAAGGACCACTATAGTGCCAAGAAAACAAACTTGTTTTCCTGGCACTATAGGGTCTTTGTGTCCCCCCCACCCTCAGGGTCCCCATCCCGCCAGGCTTAAGAGGGTATAAGGGGTTAATCACTTACCTTCCTTCAGCGCCGGCTCCCTCAGGACTGGGGACTCTCCTCCCTCTTCCGACGTCATCTGCCTAATGCGCATGTGCGGCAAGAGCCGCTCGCGCATTCAAACAACCCATAGGAAAGCATTACTTAATGCTTTCCTATGGAAGTCAGCATCTTCTCACTGTGATTTTCACAGTGAGAAGTGCGCAAGCGCTTCTAGCAGCTGTCAATGAGATTAACCCAAAAGTAAACATAGCAGTTTCTATGAAACTGCTATGTTTACAGCTGCAGGATTAACCCTAGGTGGACCTGGCACCCAGACCACTTCATTGAGCTGAAGTGGTCTGGGTGCCTATAGTGGTCCTTTAAATACATTGTATATATGTACCACATAGTAGGTGGTGCAAGATCTTAGTCCTCTGTGTCTCCCTGGTGTGCGAGTTCCAAAAATCTGAATAGCATGCCCCAAGCATGATTAAAAGCAGTATTATATAGAGAGAGTATATCTTGTCTTGGCTAACACATTTCTTGCTATTCCACAGCTTTCATCCTCCTTTAGAACTATAACAATTATAAGATCCAAAAATAGAAGACAAAAGAAGACTAAGAAAGCCAAAGGAAGACTGTCAGTAGCGTACAATCAATTACCGAGCCTATGCACCCCCACCATTGGACTGCCCAAACCAGCATCCCTCCGCACCATAAACCCTATCGAGGACTGCCAGCACTCTACATGTTTTGTGGTATTCCCTAGCATGGACTCTGCCATCTAAAACTCCTCTTTCCATCATTGTGCTATTGTTGGGGCAGTGTTTAGCAGCATTTACGAGATGTAGAAGAATCAACTCTTCATAAGTCACTATTCTGTTTCACAGTACATGCTCTAAATCGAAGGGTGGTTCTTTTCCTAAAATTTCCATGACTTTGAGTTCAATTGAATCGCAATATGGCACTATGCAGTTACATTCCCACCAGATGTGATTTACTGTTCCTTTACCCATTCTAAATCTCCAACACAGTTGAAACTCCTTGTTAATTCCTCAAACCACGTAAATCACAGTGTACATAACATTTATTAGAAAGGGTTTTTTTTATTGAAAATGTACCAATTACGTGTATCAAAAAGTTTGTCTAGATGGGATGGCCCCACCTGTCAGTTCAGCCAGTGGAGTCAGGCCAACATTTTGCGGCACCCTATGTATCAAAACAAACTCCTCAGCTCTTAAGAAGTCCCAGAACCATGGCGGTAAGACACCTCCTATCTGAGCATTATGTGGATTGGGATCATCAGACTTGGTTTAGGAGATACATGTGGAGCCCTTCTGATGACATCCCACGTGTTCAGAGTTTGTGCTACTAGCAAAGATGAGACCTGTCTATCCAGTACCTTAGCAATTTATTGAGCTATTCATCTCACAGTTGGCCTGGATTTGGAGAGTTTGAAGGGACAATCTAGGTGCTATAAACATTTTATCTAACTGAATGAATTATAATACTTGGAACCCCTAGCAATTCCCCCCTTCCCCCCTCCCCCTCCTCCCCATTCAGTGTTAAACTATTTAAGCAGTTTAACACTGAATGGATATTTCTGACTATCCACTGGAGTTATGTCTAAGGCAAAGATTAGTTTTTGGTTTTGTATTTTCTTTAGCAATTCTTTTTCATGCTAGCAATGGGTTGCTGTTAAGCTGAAAGCAGTCAGCTAACACTCTCAGCCAATAACTTCCATGCATTGCTGCTGGGACTAATGTTTCATATTTGCCCTCGCAGTATAGAGGAGACAAGCTGCTTGGGATACTCATTAAGCATTACAACATTCAAAAACGCTGAATGTGAGGACTGTGTTAGGCTCCATGCACTATAAAACACTTAAAATGACATGAATAGGTTAAAGTGGTTAAGTATCCCTTTGGCACAATTAGTGCTTAGAAGATTAAGTCAATGGGACCTCAACCAGAAGCTTGTCAACTATGTTTAACATACTGAGGTTTATAAATAGTTCCATTTGACCATTTTATCTCTATTCTTTCATGTATTTATATCTGAGAGCCAGACAACAAGTGATAATCAAGCTTTTCTAATACTATGTCAATAATCATATTTATATTAATTTATGTTCTTGGAAATAGACATGAAAAGTAAATCATACTAAAACAGTCACTGTTCCTTTTCATTTTAGTGTCAAGCTGGTAATGGGAATTTCTAAAGCTACTAAAATGGTAAAAAACGAATAACATGTTCAGCTTTATCCTTTAAATAATAAAACTTACTCATAACTAGATAAAACTAGATTTCAAACAACACTTTTTATGTATTATTTACATTAATTGGCTTTTAAAAAGCTCTGCATTAAGCATAAATTTCTCTTGGAAAAAAAAATCCTTTAATTTTCATATTCCTTTGATGAGCAACAGCCTATATTATAATCCCTTTCCCCCTTTCTGTGTTCAAGAGAGCTACTCTGGGAAAAACACTATACTAACACAAGAAACCTAAATTAGTTCAAAAATGTAATTAATTCTTAGAAGATGGTGAGCCTGTTTAAATGAGGATGCATAATGAAATCGAAGTTTTATTAAAATTGATGTTTTTATTTTCTTGTAAAATTTTATATTCCTTTATTTTATATTCCTTTATATTCTTTTAGATTGATATATGGGCTCAAAGGAATGTACGTATTCATAACTATTTAGGTAACCAGAAGGCATATGCCAGCCTATTTATTAAGCAACTGTTCCATTTAAAGAATTAAGTTCTTGTTTTACAGCAGACTTATTTCCCAAGACATAGTTCTTTTCACTAAATTTCCTAAGGAAGACAAGATTATTAATATTTTCTTTTTGGTTTTTTTCTTCTCGTTTGTGCCATTCCTTTGGAGTAGTTTGTGACAGTTTCTTGTTTTTTATTTTATTATTCTTTAAAGCCTCAATTCAAAGTTCCTATATATTTTTTTAAAGAACCTAAAAACCTGCTGCTGTTTTTTTTTTTTGTGTGTGTGTTTTTTTCTCCATTGGTAGCATTCTGATGTATTAAGAAAGAAACGCATTGGAGCTTTTAGAAGACAATCACATTCGGATTAAGTTAGATTATGATTTTTATATTCTCAGACATATTAGGAAATTAGGGGAAAATCGTAATATATTTTTCCTAGTAAAGCCCTTTCACATTTATTGTTAAAGCATCACAGACAAAATGCTGTTTATAACATCTCAATGTTTTTTAATATTCATTATATTCCATAACTCCATCCTGATCTTGATTGGCAGAACGTTATTTGATAATGTCACATCTCGAAAGAGCAAATGTCCCATATGAGATTACAATGCCTGGGTGCCCTGCACTTGTAACCATAAAGCATTTCTTTGTAGATGCCTAAATACACATAACCACGTCCAAGGCATTAGTGGTTGGTAAAGTTGCCCTGACATGCATCTGAGGTATATGCGTTTCTACTCATCTCTGCTGCATGAGTCGCACCAGTAAACTTTTCAACAACATTTACCATTTAGGTAATAAGGAACTGCCTCTTTTTCTTATGTTTTAAAGTTCTTTACTGGATTTACTTAGAAACATAGAAACATAGAATGTGACGGCAGATAAGAACCATTCGGCCCATCTAGTCTGCCCAATTTTCTAAATACTTTCATTAGTCCCTGGCCTTATCTTATAGTTAGGATAGCATTATGCCTATCCCTCGCATGCTTAAACTCCTTTACTGTGTTAACCTCTACCACTTCAGCTGGAAAGCTATTCCATGCATCCACTACCCTCTCAGTAAAGTAATATTTCCTGATATTATTTTTAAACCTTTGTCCCTCTAATTTAAGAATATGTCCTCTTGTTGTGGTAGTTGTTCTTCTTTTAAATATAGTCTCCTCCTTTACTGTGTTGATTCCCTTTATGTATTTAAATGTTTCTATCATATCCCCCCTGTCTCGTCTTTCCTCCAAGCTATTCATGTTAAGATCCTTTAACCTTTCCTAGTAAGTTATATCCTGCAATCCATGAACCAGTTTAGTAGCCCTTCTCTGAACTCTCTCTAAGGTATCAATATCCTTCTGAAGATACAGTCTCCAGTACTGTGTACAGTAGTGAGGTCTCACCAGTGTTCTGTACAATGGCATGAGCACTTCCCTCTTTCTACTGCTAATACCTCTCCCTATACAACCAAGCATTCTGCTAGCATTTCCTGCTGCTCTATTACATTGTCTGCCTACCTTTAAGTCATAAGAAATAATCACCCCTAAATCCCTTTCCTCAGATGTTGAGGTTAGGACTAGGATCAAATATTCTGTACTCTGCCCTTGGGTTTTTACGTCCAAGATGCATTATCTTGCACTTATCCACATTAAATGTCAGTTGCCACAACTCTGACCATTTTTCTAGTTTACCTAAATTATTTGCCATTTGGCTTATCCCTCCTGTAACATCAACCCTGTTACATAACTTAGTATCATCAGCAAAAAGACATACCTTACCATCAAGACCTTGTGCAATATCACTAATAAAAATATTAAAGAGAATGGGTCCAAGTACAGATCCCTGAGGTACCCCACTGGTGACAAGCCCAAGCTTCGAATATACTCCATTGACTACAACCCTCTGTTGCCTGTCACTCAGCCACTGCCTTACCCATTCAACAATATTGGAATCCAAACTCAAAGATTGCAGTTTATTGATAAGCCTTCTATGTGCAACAGTGTCAAAAGCCTTACTGGAATCTAGGTAAGCAATGTCTACTGCACGACCCTGATCTATAATTTTAGTTACCCAATCAAAAAAATCAATAAGATTAGTTTGGCATGATCTCCCTGAAGTAAACCCATGTTGTCTCTGATCTTGAAATCCATGTGTTTTTAGGTGTTCAACAATCCTATCCTTTAACATGGTTTCCATCACTTTCCCCACTACTAAAGTAAGGCTTACTGGCCTATAGTTACCCGACTCCTCCCTATTACCTTTCTTGTGAATGGGCACAACATTCGCTAACTTCCAATCTTCTGGTACTACTCCTGTTAACACTGATTGGTTAAATAAATCTGTTAATGGTTTTGCTAGTACACCACTAAGCTCTTTTAATAGCTTTGGGTGTATTCCATCAGGTCCCATTGACTTATTTGTCTTTACTTTTGACAGTTGAAATAGAACCTCTTCCTCTGTAAACTCACGTGTAATAAATGACTAATTTATCCTTTTTCTTAACTGAGGTCCCTTTCCTTCATTTTCATCTGTAAATACCAAACAGAAATATTCATTGAGGCAGTCAGCTAGACCTTTATCCTCATCTACATACCTTCCTTCTTTTGTTTTTAATCTAACTAATCCTTGTTTTACTTTTCTTTTCTCATTTATGTATCTAAAAAAAGTTGTCCCCCTTTTTTACTGACTGTGCTATTTTCTCTTCTGTGTGTGATTTGGAAGCTCTTATAACTTGCTTAGCCTCTTTCTGCCTAATCTTATAGATCATTTTGTCTTCCTCACTCTGTTTTTTTTTACAATTACTAAATGCTAACTTTTTGTTTTTTACTATTTTGGCCACATCTGCGGAGTACCACAGTGGTTTCTTGAATTTTTTCTTTTACTGACAAGCCTAATGCAATTTTCTGTTGCCTTCAGTAGTGCAACTTTTAAATAATCCAATTTCTCTTGAACTCCATTTAAATTGCTCCAGTCTGATAATGATTCCTTTACACATATTCTAATTTTAGAAAAGTCTGTTTTTCTAAAGTCTAAAACTTTAGTTTTTGTGTGGTGTGACTCAGTCACTGTTCTTATATTAAACCACAGTGACTGATGATCTCTGGATCCTAAACTTTCACCTACAGTAATATCTGATACCAAATCTCCATTTGTTAACACTAAATCTAGTATGGCCTCTTTACGAGTTGGCTCCTCAACGACTTGTTTTAGAGACAATCCCAGTAGTGAGTTTAGAATATGTGTGCTCCTGGCACAAGCAGCTATTTTTGTTTTCCAATTCACATCAGGAAGATTAAAGTTACCAATGATGATAACTTCCCCCTTCATTGTCATTTTAGCTATTTCTTCAACTAGTAGATTATCTAACACTTCAATTTGTCCTAGGGGCCTATAAATCACACCTACACGAGTTACTGTGGGATTACCAAATTCTAACGTAACCCAAACGGACTCTATGTTTGCCTCACTAACTTTTATTAGGCTAGATTTTATGCTATCCTTCACATACAGGGCCACCCCTTCCCCTTTCTTGCCTTCCCTGTCTTTTCTATATAAAGAGTACCCTGGTATTGCTACTGTCCAGCAACATTCTCTTATAAGGACTTAATTAGTCTGACTATGTTTTAATAATGTGATTTTTTTATATTGTTAATTCCTTAATGATCTATATAATACATATTCAATGAAAGGTTCTGTCATTGAATATGTATTATGTCCACATCCATATAACTATGCCCACAACCATACCACTATGCCTACATTTATTTAAGTTTGCCTCCTTTTATTATTATTATTATTATTATTATTATTATTATGTTATTTATATAGCACCAACACATTTCGCAGTGCTTTACAGTGGGTGGATGAACAAACATGTAGTTGTAACCAGACAAGTTGGACACACAAGAACAGAGGGATTGAGGGCCCTGCTCAATGCTTACATGCTAGAGGGAGTGGGGTAAAATGACACAAAAGGTAAGGATGGTATTAGCCTAATGAAAGTTGCAAGAGAGGAATCAGTCGGGAGCTATTAACAGTTTAATTGATACGTTTTTACGAATACGAATACAATTTTTTTTAAGAATACACTGGATATTTGCAGATGTAATACCAAAATAAGTGAACTGGAAATTTTTTTTTCTGATTTTAGTGTTTTTTTCTTTAAATTTCACTATGCTGACCATTGATAGATTGATGTTTATTTTGGACATATATTAATATCAGATATATGCGGGTATTGTTTTGTAATATAAACATTTTATATGGCAAGTGTCTGTTTTAACAAACAGAGCACAGAAATGCACTGCCTGGACAAATTTTTTTTACCACCATAAAAATAGGTCACACACTCTAATATTTCGCTGGACTGCCTTTAGCTTTGATTACGGCACACATTTGCTGTGGCATTGTTTCGAAAAGCTTCTGCAATGCCACAAGATTTATTTCCGTTCAGTGCTGCATTATTTTTCACAAAGATCTTGAATTGATGATTGGAGAGTCGGACCACTGTGAAAAGCCTTCTCCATGACATCCTGAAAATTCTAAATGGGGTTAAGGTCTGAAGATTCATGCTCCCTGGATCACTCTTTCACAATTTGAGCCAGATGAATCCTGGCATTGTCATTTTGGAATATGCCCACGCCATCAGGGAAGAAAAAAATCCATTGATGGAATAACATGGTCGTTCAGTATATTCAGCTAGTCAGCTGACCTCATTCTTTGGGCACATAATGTTGCTCAACCTAGACCTGACCAACTGCAGCAACCCCAGATCATAGCACTGCCCCCCCAGGCTTGTACAGTAGGCACTAGGCATGATGGGTACATCACTTCAACTGCCTCTCTTCATACACTGATGCGCCCATCACTCTGGATCAGGGTAAATCTGGACTCATTGATATTGGTTTTCCTAAGGCTACACAGCTGTTCAGTCCCAATCCCTTAAGTTCCCTTCGCATTGTGCGTGTGGAAATGCTCTTACTTTCATTCTTAAACATAGCCCTGAGTTCTACTGTTGTTGTTCTATGATTTGATCTCACCAAACGTTTAAGTGATCGCGATCAATCAGGATTTTTTGTTCTGACCACATTTCTTCCTCGAAGACGATGGTTCCCCACTATCATTCCAGTTTTTAATAATGCGTTGGACAGTTCTTAGCCCAATTTTAGTAGTTTCTGGAATCTCCTTAGATGTTTTCTCTGCTTGATGTATGCCAATGATTTGACCCTTCTCAAACAGACTAACATCTTTTCCACGACCACGGGATGTGTCTTTCAACATGGTTGCTTAAGAAATGAGAGGCTACTCATTGCATCACTTGGGGTTAAATAACTTGTTACCAGCTGAAAGATAATCACCCATGTAGTAACTATCCAATATGGGGCTCTTACCTATTTGATAGTTAAATCCAGGTGGCGACTTTTTTTTTTACCAGGCTGTGTATATCATGAAGAATGGAGACAGTGATTTTATTACAACATAATGATAACTAGAACAATAGTTATTAGTTGTTATTAACAGTTTCATGTGAAATATGTAATATACAGGATAAATAGTACTATTTTAGTAAAATTTATATTTACATATTAGAGAAAGCCAATCATCTCTCTCTATTAAAAAATATATATTTTTATAGTGAGTCCATTGGACACCAATAATGCCAAGGGAGGCAATGAAAAAATAGGATCTGTCTTGATTTATTTTTCTTTAGCTGCACTAGTTGCAAAATTTACTATACCAAAAAAACTATGAATATTTTACTTTATTTTCTATTTTGTAATAGTTTCGTCCTTTAAAATGATTAGTTATGTATTCAGTAGGTATCTGTACCTTTAAAAATGATATGTGTTTGAAGAAAGGAATGCTCCAAGCACCATCATTACTACAGTTTGCTGTAGTAGTTATGGTATCACAAGTGATATCATGCACCCCATTGTAGGTAGTCAGTTACATACTTGTTTAGGTTGAAAAAAGACTAAAGTCTATCAAGCTAAACCTTGAAACCCATTATTTTATGCTGTTAATCCAAACAAAAGGCCAAAAGAAGACCAATTGTGTTACAATGGTTTAACGTCTTACCCAGAGTTTGCCCTGTAGTAACTGGTCACGTTTAACCTTAGTGACCAGACCGCTTTACAATTGTATTACCATTTGGGAACAGGGCTGTTTTTACATTTCCTCAGTGTTTGTGTTTATCTGTAATTTTCCTCTTACTCGTTTACTGTACCCTCACATATTATATACAGTTTTTCTCGCCATTAAATGGTCTTTTTACCATTATTATCATCATATCATATAATTTACTATAAAGAAAATTATAAAATATGAAGAAAAAAACACTTTTCTAACTTTGACCCCTAAAATCTGTTGCGCATCTACAAACACCAAAAAACACCCATGCTAAATAGTTTCTAAATTTTGTTCTTAGGTTATAAATACCCAATGTTAACATGTTTTAAGCTTTTTTTGCAAGTTATAGGGCAATAAGTACAAGCAGCACTTTGCTATTTCTAAACCATTTATTTTCAAAATTAACGCGTTACATTGTAACACTGATATCTTTCAGGAATCCCTAAATAACTCTTCAAATGTAAATATTTTTTTTAAAAGAAGACAACCAAAGGTATTACACTTGGGGTATTTTGACTCTTTTCATGCAACCATTTTACCACCAATCTATGCCAAATAAAAAAAAATAATAATAATTGGTGATTTGTTTGACACACATTTAAGAATACATGTACTGAGAACTTTAAGAGTTAATGTCAAAGAACACCCCAATATGTGTTCAGCAACATCTCCTGAGTGCAGTGATCTCACCCATGTATAGGTTTGTTGGGTTCTCTGGGTGCCTTATTTGGAGTGTGCGCATTCCAGCTTTCCAACTTTGAATTTTCATAGCTGGTCATCATGCACCCATGTCCTATTTGGGACGTTTTTGAAGCTGGCCAATGTAATTTACCCCCATTTTTTTAAAGTAGACAACCCACTGTATTCAAAATGGGTTAAGCCCACTCTTTTTTGGTAGCCACTTAGTCACAAACCCTGACCAAAAGTTGTGTTTATATTTGTTTTTTTTTGCATTTTTACACCTAAACTGCCATTTCACAGATGATATTATCAGTATAATACATTTTATTGCTCTAAAACACTTATATTTGTGTAGAATAATGTATCATGAGTACAACAGTACCCCTCAAGTATAGGTTTAATGGTGATTTGGAAAGTTACAGGGTCAAACATAAGATTTGCCCATTTTGTTTTTGGTAAATTGCTATTTGCCAGATTGGCTATGCTGCCTTTGAGACGGTATGGCAGCCCAGAAAAGAAAATAAACCCCACCATCAGTAGATAACCCAGAGTATTCAAAATGGGGTATGTCTAGTATTTTATAGCAGCCACTTAGTCACAAACACTGGCCAAATTTAGCATTTATATTTCTGTGTGAAAAATGCAAAAAACAAATATGAATGCTAACTTTGGTCAGTGTTTGTGACTAAGTGGCTACTAGAAAAATCTGGGCATACCCTATTTGCAATACCTTGGGTTGTCTACTTTGGCAAATGGTATGCCATCATGGGGTAATTCTTATTCTTGAGCTACCATACGGTCTCAAAGGCAACATAACCAATTTGGAAAACTTTCAATGAAAAAAATGAAATGGGCAAGCCTTTTATTTGACCCTATAACTTTCAAAAACACTATAAAACCAGTACACGGTTTTATTATTAAGCAGAGTATTGTTATACTCGGGAGACTTCGCTGAACACAAATATGAGTGTTTCAAAACGATAAAGCCCTCTGGCATCTCCAAGGACAGACCCAGGAACGCGCCAAAACCATGAGATAGTGACTGACCTAAACGGTGTGCGATGGACACAGTCCCACAGTGTATCACGGGTCAGGTCTATCTCAATTACTTATACAGTTTGCGTATTCCTTTCATGTTTTTTTTTATGTTTCTATCATTTTGTGTTTAACTACTGAACAATTTAATTTCAGTCTGTTTCACAAGGTTCCTATTCTATGTTAATGATCAGTTCAGTTTCAAACTCCCGAACGGTTGTTTTAATCTTTTCTTATGCTTTTTCAATTCAATTCCTGTTACAGCCATTCATATGAATGACTGTTCGCATGAGTTCGCAATCATTGGTATTTTTCAACATACGATCCCCCTTTCATCCCTATGGCCGGATAGAGCTTTTCGTGCATATATTCGTATTTGTAGAGCATTTTGTGCGAAAATTCGTATAATTTAACCGCATGGTTTTTACAATTCAGCTGACACTAGTCTGGAAAAGGAATACTGACCTCTAGCAGTCATGTAGAATGTAACATTAATTACTGCATGAATTACAATATATCATTTTACTAAATAAATAGCTTGTTATCATAATACTATGGATAGGTAACCCAACTACGTGCATGTTTATATATCTGGTGATACTCTATGTTTGGTTTAATTAACTATGGTAATTCTGCATACAGTTACTATCATACATCTCTAAATCCTCTTTTGGTGTAGGCCCCTGGTTTAAGCTTGAATGTCATGAAACATTGTTCTTTTATGTGATGTGCATATTCCTCAAGCTAGGAATTATCCTCCATGTATTGGTCCCCCTAATTTGTTTGGGGACTAAATTTCACTGTCAATTTACAGGACTCATCAGTCTCCTTATATGGTTCACTTAAATGTAATTTCTGCATGAAGGTTTTCACTCATTAACGTCTCTAATGCTCGCCTGGTATATTCCTTTACTCATACTACTAAGTCTCGGTTCTTTAACCTAAATCACCTGCAGGTCAAATTCTCTTAACGCTTCACCAGGATCAACACACAGTGGCGTACATACCAGGGTCGCAGGGGTCGCGCTGCGACCGGGCCCGGCCCACCAGGGGGCCCGGCCGCCCCTGCGACCCGGTATGTACCCACAGGGGCAGCCTCTTCTGCTGGGGGGCCCAGGAGCCGGCCACCTCCGGGCCCCCCGAGGCTGGCCCTGCTGTCACCCGGCTGGCGGGCGCGCGAGGGAGCACTGTCCCCTGAGTGCTCCCTCTTCAGCTCCCTCGCGCACCGCACTGAAACTGGAGCCGGAAGATGACATCATCTTCCGGCTCCGGTATCAGTACGCGGCGCGCGAGGGAGCTGAAGAGGGAGCACTCAGGGGACAGTGCTCCCTCGCGCGCCCGCCAGCCGGGTGACAGCAGGGCCAGCAACACCACTGGACCCCAGGGAATCCCCCCAGCTCTCACACAGGTAAGGAGGCTGGGGGGATTAAATTTATAAAAAACACAAAAAAAACGTGTGAGTGTGTTTAGTGAGTGTGTTTAGTGAGTGTGTTTAGTGAGTGTGTTAGTGAGAGTGTTAGTGAGTGTGTGTTAGTGAGAGTGTTAGTGAGTGTGTGTTAGTGAGTGTGTGTTAGTGAGTGTGTGTTAGTGAGTGTGTTAGTGTTAGTGAGAGTGTTAGTGAGTGGGTGTGTTAGTGAGAGTGTTAGTGAGAGTGTTAGTGAGAGTGTTAGTGAGAGTGTTAGTGAGTGTGTTAGTGAGAGTGTTAGTGAGTGAGTGTGTTAGTGAGTGTGTTAGTGTGAGTGTGTGAGTGTGTTAGTGTGAGTGATTGTGTTAGTGAGTGTGTTAGTGAGTGTGTTAGTGTGAGTGAGTGTGTTAGTGTTAGTTTGTGTTAGTGTTAGTTTGTGTTAGTGTTAGTGTGTGTGTGTGTGTTAGTGAGTGTGTGTGTGTTAGTGTGAGTGATTGTGTTAGTGAGTGTGTTAGTGTTAGAGTGTGTTAGTGTGTGTGTTAGTGTGTGTGTCTGTTACTGAGTATGTTTGTGTGCGTCTGTCACTGAGTGTGTGTCTGCTTTAGACACACACACACTCTCATGAACAGACGCACACATTTACTGACACTTACCTTTCTCCAGCGCCGGGCTCCCTTGGCGCTGGGGATCTCTCAGTCCCGATCCGCCTCTCAGCTCCGAATGCACATGCGTGGCAAGAGCCACGCGCGCATTCAAACCGCCCGTAGGAAAGCATTACTCAATGCTTTCCTATGGACGTTCAGCGTCTTCTCACTGTGATTTTCACAGTGAGAATCGCAGAAAATCCTCTAGCGGCTGTCAATGAGACAGCCACTAGAGGCTGGATTAACCCTCAGTGAAACATAGCAGTTTCTCTGAAACTGCTATGTTTTCAGCTGCAGGGTTAAAACTAGAGAGACCTGGCACGCAGACCACTTCATTGAGCTGATGTGATCTGGGTGTCTGTAGTGGTCCTTTAAGTGTATGTGTTTATGCATGCACTGGCGTACATACCGCGGTCGCACGGGTCGCAGCCCTGCGACCAGGTGCCCGCCGCCATGTGTTGCGGCCCCAGCCCGCGCATAGTAAGCGCGGGGGGGGCCCACAGATCAGTTTTCGCACCGGGGCCCCATGGGTTGTGTGTACGCCACTGTCAACACAGTATATTATATGCTCTCTGCACCTTTGTTACTGCTATTCCACTTCTAAATATATGGATACTGTTTCTTGTATCTGCTTCTATATGCAGGGACACTATCACTAGTTCAGTATAGTACATTACCTAATTTCTGACTTGGTGTATAATCAAATTATTTATTAAGGTTAGGTTCCTAATCTAAGTAACCTGCTGGTGGCTTCCCTAACTGCTTACTTCAATGCTATTTAAGTGTATAGTATACTCCCTTGCCTGTATTACTATGTTTTATGTTCCTTAAACAGGACTACTGTTTTATATTGAATTTGGTTTCTTCCCTCACAAAGGTCTCCGGTCATTTGGCCACATAGGGGCTCAGACGAAATTACAAATTTGTATAATATGTTACAGGGACCACGTACATATGCCTCGCATATTTCATCAAACCATTAGTTTCATCATTTAGGACTACTACTTTCACTTCCATTTAAAATGGCCATTTTCCCTTCCAAATGGGTCATAGTTAAGGATTAGAGCAACCCGTATGCTAGTTAGGTAGTACATTACAGACTATTTAAGTTGAGTCCTCAAGCCGGCCCTTACAATTCACACATGTACGTTACATCATTGCATCTTTAGGTGCTTGGTATCTAATAATTTCTGCAACCTCCTACTTATGGTTGCAACTAACTGCGCTACTTATCCTATAGGATATCTATAATTTTATGTCACATACCACATTTCCTACAACTATCTTGTTAACCCTTTAGGTCTGCTTCTATCCATTTCTTATGTTAAACCGCATGACTGACTTACTTTTCTCAGGTACGTCAATTTACATTATACGCACCATACCTTTGTTACTGGCTGATAGGGCACCAGGAGTCCAATAGTTAATACTTTCACAGGCCTCTATGCCTTAGGTTAGTGGTCCGCGAGATCAACACCATCCTCATACTCGGAGGTACAACGCCCATCGGCCTAACTCAGTTTTGTTCCTGACCCTACACCCTGCCACACCGTTCGGTTGCCACGAAATCCCCTCGCGCCAAAGCATAGATAGAGCCTCTGAAGCCGCTTGGCATCTACCATTGCCGCACCCGTCAGCCAAATTTAATCATTTCACCTCTTGGGATTAGCTAGTAAGCCAGGACGTTACAAGGGTATACACTAATTACTTTGTTATTCAAACATGTCTCAACTTAAAGAAGGTGGAAAGACATGTCCCTGCCCAGCACTCCTGCTAGGTCCATTACACCTTTATGCAAAGGGGATATAGATAGTCCACTTCTATTCGATTTGGACTATCTCTTGCAACACATCAGCATGGTTAAATGGCACATACTATACCAACAGCTAGATAACCATATTACCCAATAACAATATATGCATTTGTACACAAATATAAATATGTACCGCTAACTTGTTGTTTATTATTCTATAAAGAGGTTTAAGAGGTTGCACATTATTCTGTGATGCCCGCACAATTAAATGTATTAAAGCAGTATTGTGGCAGGTACTATGAGGAAAAGGTTGTTCCTTCTGTTCAGTAATATGCATTAAAAGTCATGTAGTGTTAAACTAATATTAGGTGCATTCAGTTGCGTTTGTTTACCAGTTAAACATGTATATGTATATGTTACGTTTCATCGGCTTTTTTGCCCCTAACACATATATATATATATATATATATATATATATATATATGTGTATATATATATGTATGTAAATATAAAAATAAATATAGTTTTTTTTTATTAATATATACATATATATATATATATATATATATATATATATATATATAATACGTGTGTTAGGGGCAAAAAAAGCCATATAGTGTGATAGAGAGATCTCGGTTGAGGTGTGCCGGAACCGAGAGAGAGAGAGAGAGAGAATACATGTCTGTGTATGTCTATATATATATATATATATATATATATATTTAGATATGTGTGTATATAATACGTGTGTGTATGTATATATATATATATATATATATATATATATATATATACAAATGGAAAGAGTGCACTCGAAAGGTCTTCGTAAAAATATAAACAATTTATTGTGCCAAACTTCAAAGACATACAAGTCGACGTTTCAGTCCTCGTAGGACTTTTTTCAAGACAATGAAAGGCGGGAAAAGAAGTGATTTAAATATACCATACATGTGATTTGATTGGAGAGTAGGTTATATGAAAGAGAGGCTGTGCAAACGTGAAAGCAATTGCCTAAATATGAGATAGAAGTTAACCCCTTGAGTGCCTATTGGAAAGGCCAGTAAGTGAGTGTGGTTACGGCCAAGTGTTTAATAATCTGCTCTCGCAAACATATTAAAATACATAGTAAAATACACTGTGATACATTGATTCAGAAACTAACAGAAGACCTGGAACAATATAAAAACGACCTGGTCAGGTTCAAAAGAGAAAAACTCACTAAAGTACAAGCAGATTACTCAGAACATAGAGTATACAGGTGGCTATCGGGAGACAACACCAGACCCACATATAGAACCTATAAGCCTAGAATTAGAAAACCCATTGCATCTACTGTCGACTTCACCTCCGGAGAGTCGGCATCTGACTCTGATTATAAGGATTCGCAAAGAGAGGGAGCTTATTCTAATACCACAGCATCATACAATACGTCTTTTTTAGAACCAGGACTTGGCCTGGTGAGAGAAACAACAAGTGGGGATCGCCAAGGCATAGAGCACCCTCCAAATACCAAAACTATACCAGGAGGGGACAGAAAGGGAAAAGGCACTGGACACAGGGGACGACCGCCAAGGAGACGCTAATTAATCCTATTATTAATCTATCTACTAGAATCCTCACCACAACAGAAATTATGCTTCTAAACAAAGGACTTTCATTTGTTCCGACTGCTAATATCAACAAATTCCAATGGGAAATTGAGCAATTTCAATTTAACAGAAAACTTCGTTTAGCAGATTTCTTTAAAAACTCTAATCAACAACATCAAACGGAGGAGAACAGTGAAAAATTTAAAATGAGAAGTACCTTTGACCCCTCCACCTCAAACCCTACATTAAAAACATTCTCACAAATGTTAAAATTTGATACAATGAAGGTTACAACTACCCGGAACCAACGCCGCTCGAATTTATCCAAAGCTGAAAGAGAAGCCTTAAACAGCCTGGCTAAAGATATGTCTATTACCATACGTCCAGCGGACAAGGGGGGTGCTATAGTCGTCCAACAATATGACGACTATAAAGAGGAAATCCTCAAACAACTAAGGGATACCAGAGTTTATGAATACACGCAAATAGATCCCACTCATGAATTCAGCAAAGTTGTCCAGCAGACATTGCAAAGGGGTCTAGAAGCAGGTTTCCTCACCACTACGGAATATGAGTACCTATTTGAAACCCACCCTCGGTGTCCGAGCATATACACAGTGCCAAAGGTTCACAAAGACCTGGAGCGCCCACCAGGACGACCGATAGTATCGGCGATCGGGGGACTGTTAGAACCCATAGGAAAATGGTTAGACACAAAATTTAAAAAAACGGTAATGTCACTACCTACCTATGTCAAAGACTCGGCGCAAGTCATAGCAGCCTTAAACTCTATAGAACTCCCCCCACAAGGAGTCTTCCTAGCAGCCATTGATGTAAGCAGCTTATACACCATAATCCCCCACGAGGAGGGAATCCAGGCGATGCGCCAAGTATTAATACAGTACCAAGAACGTATAGAGCCCCCGATTGAATATATACTTGAACTACTGGAATTATGTCTTACACTCAATTACTTTCGCTTTGAGAAAGCATTCTACATACAAATATCCGGGACATCGATGGATGCCCCCATGGCACCCATGTATGCCAATGCATACATGCATGCATACGAACAAGTACTCATTCTCCAAAAATATGGTCAACATATCCTGAAATACCTGAGATACATCGATGATGTGTTCATCATATGGACGGGCGAGGAACAAAGTCTACATGACATGATACGGTCATTGAATCAACTGGACTTACCAGTAAGACTTACCCATCAAATCAACAACAAACAAATTGATTTTCTGGATCTACGTATCTTTATAGAAAACAATAAGCTGGGGTATACTTTATTTGCAAAGGAAACTGACCGCAATACGTTATTACATGCCAGTAGCCACCATCCACCCAACCTCATAAAATCTTTACCGGTATCCCAATTTATGAGAATACTGAGGAACAACTCTGACTCCATAAAAGCTGCAAATCAGGTGCAAGAAATGTTTGAAAAATTCTCACAACGCGGATATCCAAGACATATGCTGGAGTGTGCATATTCAAAAGCACTTAAAAACTACACTGATGGCCCTAAAACCAAGAACAACCAAAGTAGAATGATCTTCCCCCAAACGTTCCATTCACTATCGGGCGAGATGTCCCAAAAAATAAGACACAACTGTGAGGTTCTTAAAAAAGATAAGACACTACCGATGACATTCCAGAATACCCCTATGATTAGTTATAGGAGGAACAGGAACCTGAGAGATTATCTGGTTCATACAGATACATCAATGGCGCATCGGTCTGTTCAAAATCCAGGCTGTTATCGTTGTTTAAAATGCACGGCTTGCAACAGTATGACTCCGGGCAAAGCGTTCTACCACCCTCGCTCAGGTAAAGAATATAGGATACGGCAAAGGATCACGTGTACCACCACACACGTAGTTTACCGCATCACCTGCCCATGTGGACTCATGTATATCGGCAAAACGTCCAATGACCTCAGGGAGCGCATGAGGGGACACAGATCTACCATCAGGACAGCGTTATCCAGCGGCATAGCAACCACTCCCATAGCCAAACATTTCCTGGAAACAGGGCATACATTGCCCACATTGAAATTTATGGGCATTGAACATGTTCCGGCCCCGCACAGGGGGGGTGACAGAGACGTTCTACTTCTTCAAAGAGAAGCCTTTTGGATCTTCACATTAGGGACTTTATCCCCGAGGGGACTCAATGAGATCAACCCACTCAACTGCTTTATTCCGAAAAGATAAAGATGCCACATATTTTACGTATATAGCAGTAATTAGTATATGTCTGTATGAAATGTCACAGAGAAACCATTATCTGTGATTAGTTCATGAGTCTTCCGTTAGACCATGCATATATTTATATTAATTTAGCTAGGTACATTGGTTAAGGGATACTCCTGTTATACTTCATAGACCGAATAGTCGTTAATTTGTAATGTAGCTAAGTATATATAATGTATTCCTATGGTTATCTAAATATATACTCTGAAGCCTTTTCTGCAATGTATCTATAGTTAGATCTGCAACCATTTGGCACTTGGAACTCCAATTCAGAAATGTAGCCATCTTATGTTATTGTTTATATCATTTTGTCTAAATTTTGATTAACAAATTAGCCTAAATACCTAAGTAGAAACTTAATATATTTTGATACGCTATGGTGGCTTTGATATCTCCTATCCTTGTATTTTAATATGTTTGCGAGAGCAGATTATTAAACACTTGGCCGTAACCACACTCACTTACTGGCCTTTCCAATAGGCACTCAAGGGGTTAACTTCTATCTCATATTTAGGCAATTGCTTTCACGTTTGCACAGCCTCTCTTTCATATAACCTACTCTCCAAGCAAATCACATGTATGGTATATTTAAATCACTTCTTTTCCCGCCTTTCATTGTCTTGAAAAAAGTCCTACGAGGACTGAAACGTCGACTTGTATGTCTTTGAAGTTTGGCACAATAAATTGTTTATATTTTTACGAAGACCTTTCGAGTGCACTCTTTCCATTTGTATATATTGAAGGCTGAGGCAGCACCGAGGCAAGTACAAGACCGGTACATTGAGTGCGGGATATTTGCAGTTTATATATATATATATATATATATAAAAAAACACAAACACATTTTTTTATTTCCTATATATGTATAATATATTATAAAATAATTAAAATTAAAGCATTTTATAATATATTATACATATATATGATTTCATTATAAGTGTATTTTGAGATATATTTCAAAGGGTTTCCATCTCTATGAAGGCTGTAGTAAAGGGGGGATGGTAGCACACAGCAGACAGCATTCTAAAGCCGTATGTATACTTACATATATTGAAGGGGTACCCAAGCACTAGTGGTACCAGAATGATGTTATGGTTGTGATGCTTGGAGTGTTCCTGTAATTTAAAAAGAGGAACAAGCACATCAGACATTTTTTTTTATTTTGTTCTGATATGATGCTGGAAATTGTTTTACATTAACAAAACAAAATGTTTTTTTTTTCTAAAGTGACCTTTGGATAATTTAAGTATAGGACCAAGGTAAATCTATAAAAAAGGATCTTATAAAATAAATGCAAGACACATATTAACCCATGTGCTTTGTGGAATTTGCACTGCAACACACCTGCCAGCAAGGAAATGCCAAGTGTGTATATGCCTTTCTGTGTAGTATAAATAGTAAGAGATGATTTTGATTGCAGCAGAAGCAGCAGTTTTAACAATTTCATAAAAACTGCAAGTAGTCAACTTGTCTTTTCATTGACTGTATTAAAAGTTACTATTTCATCATAGCAGTATCTTACGAATCAACCCTAGAGATTTGTTCTCCAGCCCTTAGTGACTATGCCTTCCTTAAGTCATTAATGATTAAAGCGTCCTAGTCAATAATCCCTGGAGAAGACTTAGGGCTATAAGACATAGACATATAAAAAGTCTAAATTTAGCTGAGATAACTATAAAACAATGATGTCTTAATCCTTTTTACTTAACATTTTATATGTGCATATATATATGTGTCGTGTGTGTGTGTGCATTTTATAAGTAGATGGCAAATACTATTTATTATGATAGGTTGACGGCATATACTATTTTAATATGTACAATATACATGTTAACCTATATTTCATAAAAATTAAAAATAAGCAATATGTGTGAAAAAGAACAACTCTATAAAAGCATTTGACCTTTTACTACTGTATCCCATTTAAAATGACCCTTCTAATCTCATCGTTGTATTCTTATTCTAATATTATATATATATATATATATATATATATATATATATATATATATATATATATATATATATATATATATATATATATATAGGAAACATGGGGAAACATTACAAACTAATAAAATCTGTCAACATTGAAGTTGCTGTTTAGTAGATAGGAGAGTGCGCTGGATCTTGTGTATTTATTATATATATATATATATATATATATATATATATATATATATATATATATATTTATGAAGGTGTTTATAATTTGTCTTTTTATTGCTGTTTTCAAAATAATCATTCTAGGCACTAAAATGTAAATTATAGTTGCATATTGAATTAGCAAATTATTAGTTTCAAATATTTATAGCAAATCTTATGATTATCAAAGGGCAAAAATGCTGGGTTAGGTTAGGAATATGAGAATGTACAGAATATCCAGAAGACAGGTTGGACTTGTCTGAGTTCTATAAATATCTAGGTCTCAAACAGAGGTCAGGGCTAGGAGAATTGAAGCAACAACAAGGTCATAGAGAGACGACAATGCAAGAAGAGTAAAAAAATACTGACCTTTCAAGTAACTTTCAATTCTGAGAAGTCAGAGGTATAGAAAATATGCATAGTCAGAATAATAGGTAAGTTTAAATAAATATTACAGAGACAAATCTTGTCCAAGAGAAAATGCTCCTGCAATGTCCGCCAGGAGATACTGATATTGCCATTCACAGTCTCTTTCCTATTCCTACCATATAAGGTTACTAAAATCCAAACGGAGAAGGATTTTGAATTTGTATGTGCTGAATCTACACTTCATCACCTCTAACATTAATGTTACACTATTACTTTTTGAAATAATTTTGTTAGATGACTGAGAAAGGTACTTCACAAACGTCTTCATTGTAAACTTATACAAACTCTTCATAGAGAGGAGAATATTAAAGGAGCACTATAGGGTCATGAACACAAACATGTATTCCTGACCCTATAGGGTTAAAACCACCATCTAGCCCCCTGTCTCCCTCATGCCTCCCTTCGTATAGTAAAATCTTACTTGTATTCAAGTCTGCAGCTGCTTATTTTGTCACTGTTTCCTTTAGATCTGCCCACTGCCTGCTGACATCAGCAGAAATGGTAACCTGATCCAATCTTAATGCTTCCCCATAGGATTGGCTGAGACTGACAAAGAGGCAGATCAGGGGCAGAGCCAGCACAATTCAAACACAGCCCTGACCAACCAGCATCTCTTCATAGAGATGAATTGAATCAATGAATCTCTATGAGGAAAGTTCAGTGTCTGCATGCAGAGGGTGGAGATACTAAATGTGTGGATGAATTTTAGGCAGCCATGAACCAGGAAGGATCTCTAACAGCTATCTGAGGAGTGGCCAGTGAAGTTATCACTAGGCTGTAATGTAAACACTGCATTTTCTCTGAAAAGACAGTATTTACAGCAAAAAGCCTGAAGGTAATGATTTTACTCACCAGAACAAATTCAATAAGCTGTAGTTGTTCTGGTGACTATAGTGTCCCTTTAACATAACACAAATCCAATAATTTAGCACTTTTCCCTAGGACCAAATTTCAACTTCAAACAAGATTTAAAAATCAATGCATAGGTATTATTTAATTGATTATCATTTTTGAGTTATTTCTCAGGTTGGATGTAGGAGCAAAGAAATTCCTTCTAATTCAAAATGTAAAGAAGCATTGAGGTTTAATTTTGAGAACGAAATTTTATTACTGGAATGAATAAATAATTACCACAAAAATGTAATGGAAAATTAGCCTACAATTTTAAGTCTAAAAAGGCAAATACCTAATTACCTAATCATTAATTGGCAATGTGTGAATGGGGTTGTATTTTCTACAATAGCATAATCTTTCTTTCTTTAGCTTATCTAGTATGGCTTTGACTTTTTTTTATATCTCTTAGATCCATTGTCCTGTTGATATATAAAATACCGTTCCTAGTTCTAAGGTTAGATGAATTAAAGATCATACAACTCTTACAAGGCAAAAAATACATTAGCAAATGAAAGCCTTTCTCTTCAGCCTTTAAAGAAAAACTCCAATTTAAAAAAAATAAATATATGTTTAAAGCTTGATATGCCCCTTTGTCCTTCAATACTAGGAACTCCTCTTTCAAAGAAAAAAAACCTGAAACCCCCCCCGAAAAAACCCAGAAAAATACATGTCTGAGTTTTTGTAGATTACATATGGGTAGCAGTGTTTGTATGTGTCTGTGTGAGTGCAAATGAGTTGTACATAGTAATCTGTGATAAATTGGTGTGCAAACTATTTATATTTTCTATACATGTATCACAATCTATAACAGGTATCATAGAAATAATGTGTATAAGTGATCACTAAAATACCCTAAAAACAATTGGTGATCCACACAGGTGTAGCACAATCACCAATGTGGAAATTAGCAAATAAAACCTATAGATATACTTGTACAAACAAAATATGCTGTTCTTTCATAAATCTGCAAACGATAAAATTACACAGAAATTAGTGCAATACTGTAATACATTAAAATATAATAAAGGAGTTTTAAAAAATGCAACTCACAAACATGGAGGAGTTATAATACCAACCGAAACTATAAGGCTCTGAGGAGATTAGCCCCTTTTGTGCACGGAATCCAAATCACTTAACACCAGCCAGTAACCACATTTCCAAAAACATTATTCATACTTAAAATCCACTCTGTAGTACACAAGGAAAAGCAGTTATTTAAATCCTCACAAATAATGATTGTGCCTTTTTGTTTTGGACTAAGTTTAGATATTAGACTGTGGAGGAAGTTCGTCTGGTTTGAGGTGGGTAAGTAAGCATTAACTATTATGTAGATTGAGTTGTTTATGGAGCAAGTTATAATGTATCTACCCTCAGGTTCTATTACTTGGGATATGGCTCAAATACTAAGAGTCTTGTTATGCGTATGGATACTCCTTTATACTTTATATTTGCAGTGGCATGGAAATGGTGTGGGAATAGTAAAGGACACAAAGTAGGACAGGTATCCTATCTAAAGTGTGTTTCCTGGAGACTGACCTTGTCCACTTTGGATTTTTAAACATCTTTATCAAAATTATATCTTTGAAAATGGGTAATAAGCCCCAGAACATTGTGGTAATACATTTTCAGATAGGGTTTAGACAATGGGTCTCTTGGCTGTATGTTATCATGGTATTAGAAATAAGGACTGTAGGTCCTTGTGTAATAAAATTACAGGACAAAAATGTTCTTCAGTTACTTGTTGTCCCAACTCCAGTTCCACATGGAAATTAAATATGTAACACAACATGGACACAACTGTGGTCTTGATTGGTAATGTGGTTGGCTGAGTGCTTGCAATCTGGCTCAAAATGTTCCACGTTTGAATTGGGTATTCTTCATAAATGAGCTTGCCATTATAGGTAGTTTGGTTAATTAACATGATCATTTGTTATCCTGAGCACGAGTGGTGTAGCCTAGACTGTGAAAGGTGCAGCCTACTGCTACCCAAGGGATGGCACTGAAAAAACAGAATCAAATCTAAATACAAATAAACAAAAAAGAATGTTGTAAAAATGTATTAAAATAAAAAAAATTATCTGACCGAGTATTCTAAAGATACTCTTATGTGAGGGTGAAGAAGTCAAGTTACGCCCAGTAAATGTAGAGCTGTATACTCCATCATTCTGCCCCCCGGCCTTATATGTATTAATTATGAAATGACAGGTACATTATATATGTGTAGTGTTGTTGACATGTTATATCAGGGATATACATATGCAATTTAGAACATAGTTTAGAGGATACGGACATGTAGTCTAGTCGGCATTGTTTTTAGGTGGAATTGAGTTGTATATTTTTTTTATATATTTTAAACATTGAAACTCTCTCTACCACTGAATATCATGTGGTCACTTGAGTGTGGGCCTTAAGAATTGGCTGGGTATACAAATCAATCAGTGCATGTGCCTAAGGAACTGTTCTTTTCCCTATATCGCATGTAAGGCTAGGTCACCAGCATCATTCAACTGACCTGACTACCCTTTCTAACTCTTCTGGCATATTAAGCTTCTAAACTTCCCACATCCATTTATAGCTGGCCAGCAGCATTGTAACATGACTGTAGAATGCAAAAGGAATCGTGGAAATTTGAGCGCAGGGCTCATTTCTGTATATTTGTATTTGCTTTTGTATCACATAACCATGTTACAATGCTGCCGCCTACCACATGTGTTCCCTATTAAAGGTTAATAAGTATGTAGGGATTTAGAAAAATACCCATTTCTGTCTCATTAGATATTTCTTACCTCAAACTGAAAGAAACAAGGTCAATTGTTAGTGTAGGTTTGCCTTAAAGTGGCAGGTGAGCTTACACTTAAGTGGCCACTGTAGGGATACTGAAAACCCAGTTATTTAAATGTGCATAGGGATTTTGGATATTGTGCAAGCAACTCTTTTCTTTGTTTTGTTTTTTTTAATGCTGGTAGGTAGCCCCAGGATCAGAGCAACTGATTCCCTTCTGTTGCAGATTGGATGGGAACAACCTATAGGATATTTTATCTATCTAGTCCTCTGACAATACTCTTATTAGTAATTTCTCTATAGAGAACAATGAATAGCAATACATGTGAGATCTCAAGGAAGAGCCAAACAAGCTTCTTCTTGGCAACTCAAAAGGAACTGAGACAGTTTATTGTAGAAAAATCCAGCTTACATAGATTACAGCAAACAGCAAAAAAAATAAATTTTGCACAAATATATACACCAATGGGAATACAGAACTGGACTGGGCAAACAGAACACAAAGGAAAGCACTGGTTCAAAAGTAATTCATTAAGCTAATTCTCCCCTTCCTCCCCCATGCATGTCCACCCTGAAAACAAAAGGTTACCTTGATCGGCCAGGTAGATATCTGGACTCACGTTCTCTTCAGAGCAATCTCTGATTAAATTAACACAACCCTTTGCTGTAGTAAATAACATGCAATTACACATGTAGATTTCCAACTCCATCATCAGGTGGTCACTTGCAGAACAGAACTTAACTTAATTAACCTACAAACATTTAGAAGCAGGGGTAATTTGTACATTATCTCAAAGAAAAAGAATACATTTTATGTTCTTACTTTCCTTGCTTTCCAGAAACTTTAGTACTTCAAAATGTGACTACTACTATTCCCCAATGGGACTGGGTAACTATGCCAAATATCCTTGGCCATAAAAATTTGCACTCACAAAAACAGTTTAATTGAAGGCACATCAAATATACTGCTGTGAAGAATTCAGGACTTGTGGACCATCAGAATCATGCATAGGAAGAAAGAAAGAAATAATAGTGCAGAGTATCCAAGTAAAAAAAGACACACTTTATTCACAAATGCACTTACAGAATTGCAGTGTCAAGTAGGCACATCAAGGTTCAGATGGAATGGTACATTCCTGAGGGGGAAAATAGAATAAAGTAACTAAATATAAATAAAAATAAATGAAAAAAAAAATGAAAAAAATATAAGAAAATATAAAAAATATAAAAAATATAAATGTTGATTTTGATTTGATTTGTTTTTTGTAATTATTCATATTTCATTTTATTCAGTAACTTTATTGTTACTCACCTGATTAAGTTCTATTTATTATTAAGCCTAATCTATTCAATTTAATTTATTTCCCTTATATATATTTTATTCATACATATTTTTTTCATTTTTTTCATTTTTTTCATATATTTTTTATTTTTATTTTTTTATATTTTTTATATTTTTTATATTTTCTTATATTTTTTTCATTTTTTTTTTCATTTATTTTTATTTATATTTAGTTACTTTATTCTATTTTCCCCCTAAGGTTTTCATACCAGTTATGGGTTCTATAATGTTCTTTTACATTAGCTTTGTAATGTTACTTCCTATTGCTCTTGTTAGAATATGATATGCTGCTAATTCATGTAATACATCTTTTCTTTTATCATGGACTTGTGGGTTTGAATGCCCAAGCATAACGGAACTTTCCCTCTGTGTCACCTCCGAACTGACTAACAAAACGAAACTGAGGCTTGGACAGCAACTCCGGAACGCATGACGTAACCGGAAGCAGTCCGAACCCGGAAGTGAGCGGCTGAGTCGGCTTTTTCGCGCCAAACCGGATGGATTTAAAAGGGAGGTTTCTGGACTTGATTTTATGCCTGCATTTGGAGGACTTCATATTTGATGCCCCTGAGGAAGTTCTTTTATGAACGAAACGCGTAGGGCTTTCCTTTAGTGCTAGAGTTTTTTGTTTTAATACTTTTTATTATATTGTTGATTTTATTTATGCATCTGGTTTTTCTGCTCCTCTGGATTTTTCCACTGGGATGTACCATTCCATCTGAACCTTGATGTGCCTACTTGACACTGCAATTCTGTAAGTGCATTTGTGAATAAAGTGTGTCTTTTTTTTACTTGGATACTCTGCACTATTATTTCTTTCTTTCTTCCTATGCATGATTCTGATGGTCCACAAGTCCTGAATTCTTCACAGCAGTATATTTGATGTGCCTTCAATCAAACTGTTTTTGTGAGTGCAATCATTTAAACCACAATTATATTATTTTGCAACAGTATTGCGCTATGTCCTTCTCTATTACTTCTGTATTGTAGATTGCCATTTTTTTGGTGTTTTGTTGTTATTGCCTTGAGGATATAAGAGGAATCCTTTATCTACAATACAGTTAATTAAGGGTAATTTGTGTGTTTGTTTCACCCAATACCCACTAAGTGTGTTTGCTATCTACACACAGGTGAATGTACACTGTTTGTTTTTAATCATAAAAATTTGCCACATTATATCAGTTTATGAAAATGGGAAGCCGCATCTTTCCTTCCAAATACCCTTCCTTCTATTTTGTTTCTCCACAACTTCCCTTGTACTTTCAACACCTAATCAGTCTGAATGGCTGCATTATCATTTGGCAAATTTATGCCACTATTTAATATTATCGAACCAACATTTCAAAATGTTTATTTTTTCCAATATATTAAAATACCCCCAAAAAAATATCAAAAATAAAAAGATATAATTTAAATATTTGTCATACTATTGAATCATTTTAAAAGTGTATCCAAAAATATTAACTAATTTGACAGGCTTAACCAACAATATTAAATTGAGACCTTAATGCCAGTATTTGATTTAATGCTCCTTTAATTTTGTTATTATTGTATATATTTAAAATTGCTGAATTGTTCAATCTGCATTATTCCATGCAGCATGAAGAACAATAAAAAAGTATCCATTAATAAATATTTGTGCTAATCACATAGCCATGCATCTTCAGCAATATCACAATTCATATTGTTATTTTTTTTATTATTATTAATAATATCCCACCTTTTCAAGCAATAGTAAACTAAGAATAACTCTTATTTGGAATTTATTGCTTTACACATACAACACAATTTTCATAAATTGCTATTTTAAAGGAACATAATGATATTCATCTATTACAGATTTATAGTGTTATGTTTGGCAGTAGAAACTTTGCTGTAGAATCAAG
This sequence comes from Pelobates fuscus, assembly GCF_036172605.1. Classification (NCBI taxonomy): domain Eukaryota; kingdom Metazoa; phylum Chordata; class Amphibia; order Anura; family Pelobatidae; genus Pelobates; species Pelobates fuscus. Next base: position 117,144,313 of record NC_086317.1, read on the forward strand.
ATTACAGTAAGTCACATTACCAGCTTTATCTGTATCCTTAAAGACAATTGTGTTATCATTTTCCATAGCATGACACATTTAAGAAATTGAATTTTAAAGGGACTTAATGTATCATTTGTCCGTTACTCATAAGCCATCAGATAAAGATGTTTTGAGAAGGAATTGAGAAGATTGATGTACCTTGGAGTCCTATTTATATCTTGATATCCTTTTGACACATTTTATGAGAAGAACAAGGGAGTTTGATCACCATTTATGAGTACTGGTAAAGAAGCACACAGGAGTGATTACTACAGCATATCAAATGAAGCATATATTCAATTTTCCAACTGAGACTTATTTTAAACACTTCATGATTATTTTTATGTTCGTTATAAGAAAAATGAAATTCAAAAACCAAGTGTAATGTGTGCAGTGTACCCAGATGTAGTTCAGAATTAAGCGTTCTGCACATAGGTATATCTTAAGCTTAAAAGAAGTGTTGCCTCTGGAATTAACACAAAGGAATTTAGCATTGAAAATCACCTATAATGTGTGCTAATTTCTTATTTGTGAGATGCTCTTTTTTCTTTTAAACTTATATTAAAGATTATGCAATTGACACTGTAATCAAGCTCAGATAAGGCAAATCTGGGGCAATTGCAAATGATCGAAAACACATTGCAAATGAAGAGCTTTGCTCTATTTCTCCTCTTCTCTGTTTGCTTTCTCTAAACTGACTGACAGGTACAAAGGTGTTTATAACAATGACTGACAGAAGGCTAACCATGACACCTGGATATTTGGATTTCTACATTTAGTTTTCTTCGAAGAGCCAGTTGCATATGAAGGTGGCTCTGATTTTGGAATGATGCTGCAGCCTTATATTTTATCCTTTTGATTGCCACCTCATATTTTATTTTTATTCTTATCTTTATTTCTTTCTCCACCCCTTTTCTTCACATCCTTCTCTTTTTTTAATCCCAATTTTTAACAAGTTTAAGGCGTAAGGCCTGTATTTGTGGGAGGAGTTAAGCGTTCCTATATAAACGCTACTCCCCCCTTCCTACCTTGCCGTACGCTCGCTGTTCACCTGGCCTGCTCGCTTCCCTCTCGTCAAACAGAACTTCCGGTTCCTCAACAGCGCTTCCGGTCCCGACATTCCTTGGTGCTTTCCTGCTAGCCTTCGTTCGCACGGACGCTCATAACCTCAAACAAACGAACGCAGGTAATCGGTGAGAGTGGCCACGTTTCGGCTATTCTCACCGTTCGGCACCTTTCAATTTACGTTCACTCAAACATACGTAAACTGCAATTACAGGGTGCAGTAACTGATTATAGCTAGCAGGAAGCTGTTACGTTGTAACAATCTGTCCCTGAAAGGGTTAATTCATGGACAGGTTGTGTAAATCCAGTATCTCCCCCCCCCCCCCAGCAGCCATTGGTGTGTTCAAATGTAAACCTGCGAGCACCCCTTTCTCCAAACACACATACAGGCTCCCTCCCCCCTGTTACCGCTCAGGGATGTAACTACTCTATGTGGGAGGGAGGGGGAGAGGACAAGCCAAGAGTTACAGTGAGTGCAGAGCTGGGGAGCAGTGCAGGACCCTAAACATGTGTCCCCATCACCTCCCCCATTCTGGGGGGCTCCCCGCTTTGCTCAGTGGGGGGGCAGCACAGAGCTGTGACAGCTGGATGCATGGGCATTTAAACTTTCCATTCCCTGTGCATCCCCAGCCTTGCACTGCCCACCAATCCGAGACTGGCATCACCACAGCATCCCCTACACAGTGGCCCTAATGGCCCCACGATGATCCGCTTCTTGCTGCAGACCCCAGGATCACCCCTATACTTACCTAGCAAGGTCACACGGACAGGGAAGGGGCAGCCTATGTATAGGTGATAATTTACATTTACCCCACCTGGTCATAGTATGTGGATATAGCGTAGATACTGTGTAGAAAGCATGTTTCGTATCTGCTGCTGTCATTGATATTCCCCGCAGGTACAGAACTCACTTCACCAATTAACTATTTCTCGACCATGTTCCTCTCCTCTACAGCCCACTTTGCAGCCCCTTTTGTCAACACCAAGCACTCTGCACAAATACTTACGAATCAATAGGCACGAACTCGGGCATTCACTCAACACAGTAATTTGTGCTGCCGTCTACTGTCAAAATCACTAACTGCATAAAACCTATAAGCCTAAGCAAGCAGGTTATGTATTTATGGTTAATTACGCATAATCTGTTAGTGACGCTTTAGAAATAATGGGGCGTTGGCTAGTCACATAGAGTATCCAGTAGGCCTCTATATCTTGCTATAACATCCTGAACTCCTTTAACACCTTTCATTCCTTCACCATTTTCCCCCAATTAATACTATCACATTTTAAGCACTATAATTTAAGGGTCCCCTTAGGGGAATTTCTAATGCCATGGGATACTACTCAATGCCTGACACTATGCATGTACTGTTTTGTTCGGTCAAGTTAATCGAACAGTTAAACACTGTATATGTTGGGTTATTTTATCTCCCAGGTTACAGTGACTCTTGTGCAACTCCCGTTATACATGTATCGAATTACCTCAGGTTCAGGCGTTACCGCCATTTGACATTCCCCGCTAATCACTATTAATGTTGCATACTGTCATTTGTTATCATTAGTGTAACGGAGCTCCGTGTACTCCGACCGAGTACCCTCCGTTGATGGATGCTCCTAGCGCTCTCAGAGGACTCCAAGCACTGCAGACGACACCACAACCACCGCAGGCTCCACAACTGCCGTAGCTTAACTGGAGCCGCGCCGTCTTCCTTCCACCCTGGATCGGCTTCTGTCCTCCAGGACCGTGTGGGGAAGACCTCTCCTCCAGGAGAGCGTATCCGGAACAAGCTCTTACAAGAGCTAAGTGATTAAGAGCTCAGGGGAATATGCAGCGCATAGCAATCCCCAGTGTGATATAGCAGTTCCCTCCAATAACGAGACACGGCTACGTATTGAGGGTCAGAAGAGGTCTGAGGACTGGAACACCCAGCCTGCTTTTTATTAGGATAAGGTACACACAGGACACTCCCAGGGGGAGGATGAAATTAACCAATAACAGCATAGTACAGCCCACAGGTTCCCTCCCCTCAGATAAACAGTTAAACCAATTATTACATACAATAAAAATACAGTTTTCACATACACACTGTAACTTTAAAACCATACATTCAATTTCAATAAAAGTTACATATTCAGACTCAGCATACATCAAACATAAACACTTCCAAAAATCAGCCAAATCCCTCCAGTGGATCAAAAGTTAGCTGGAAGTCCCTTTATGACCGACCGCAAGCACAATTTCCTGCCCAAAACAGTTCCATAGATTTGGGCTGTGCGGCCAGTCAATTTCATGCCGAAAAACGACATTTCGAACGGGACTTAGTCTCTGGAGCTGCAAGTTCAGTATGGGAGAAGGTAAGGGTCAGCGGTGTTCGGCAAAATGTGTAGCCGATTTTGGTTCCACAGAATCTTTAGCATACACCGCTGACCGCATTCGAATGACTAAAATGGCCGCCGCCACGTGTTCGGCTGCCGAATGGCGGCCACCCAGCGCTCGGCAATTAACCTGCAGTAACCTCACAGCCTTGGAGGTAAATTGCCTGCACACTTTAGCTTCTGGGTGGTCCGCCTGTGTGGTACTTGGTTCAGTAAGCCCTATTTACTGAACCAAGTGGGAGAAAGCCAGGGGCAAGTTATTTTACAGGTCTGGGGACATAGTCTTAAAGGGACATTGTTCAGCAAAGTCACAATATGTCCCCAGACGGTTCTTAAAGGGCCAAACACACCCAATAAATGTTAATAAGTTTTCAGGGGCACAATCTTCCAGGGGCCATAGTCATGAGGCAGGAGGCTGGCAAACATGCTTCTCCACAATCCAGGGAAGCAGGGCAATTTCTCATTTAAAGGGCCAGTTACAAATAGCGATTTGTAACAATTAGACTATCACTAGTTTGCTATTGTCGCCTGTTTCTATCAGGTACAATTAAGTTTCGTCCACATTTCAAACAACTGCCTCGACAAGGCCACGTTGTTACACGATGGGGTATTGAACCGACAAACAAACGAACGTTCAGGTAATCGGTGGGAATGGCCTCGTTCGGGCTATTCCCGCCATACAACGCCTGTGCAAGTTATGACCTATATTTCATACGCTCAAACTCACCAACGTTCTAACTCATGAACGCTTGAAACTCACTAACAACACGATTCGTATGAGACCAGCAATCAGGTTACATTTTGGCAGACTATTTGTTTTTAGTAATTAATATCAATTATGTCTGTATATTCATGCGAAACTATGATCGTTGCAGTTACCACTTCCATGGTTTCTTTCACATTTGCACCTATTGCATTGCAACCTTTATACAGTCCATATAATTGGGATTTCAGCGTTTTCCTTAACAATTTTGCAATTTTCTGTAACTATTAGTTTCACTGTTTTAGGCTGCAACCAACCACTGGTGTGACACATTAATAACATGGTTTAAACAGGTCTTCAAATGTTTCTTTTTATTTATTGGGGTCCTACATTGTAGGTAATTCCGTCGGTGTTTAAATCGCTAATCGCTAAAAGACTAATCAGCTGACAGTACAATTGCCTGTCTCAATTACGATTACGTATGTTTCGCAAATATTAATATTATTACAGTGGTTATCTATTATTCAGCCGCTTCACCATGTGGATAACCATTCGCTCACTGTTATTGGACTGTCTGTCCTATCCCTCCCAGCTTTGGCTAGGGTGGTATTTTTTGTAATACCCTTGTTGTGGGGACAACTCTGTAAGTTATACAATACAGGCAAGACTTTAAGGTAAATATTTTTAGTGTGCGTAATTTTGTAGGAAAACAAACAAATGTTACATTAGTTTCACAATTACTATTGTTGTTTCATATTGTCATTTGCTATCTGTAGACAATTACTGGTTCGCTATTGTTCAGGTATAAATGTGTTGTCGTTCACAGTCCCAACAATTTTTACACAATTGGCTATTAGTCAAACGATTGTCACCTGTTTCTATCAGGTTTTATTTCGTTTTGTTCACATTCCAAACAACTGCCTCTGCTAGGCCACGTTGTTACACGATTGGGTATTGGGGTACGGGGGCTTGATTCCTGCCTTGCCTCGTCAGGCCACGGCTACACTCGACAACTCTTCATTCGTACTCGCTACCCGTAACAATCGTTTTGTTACTCACTACCTTGCTAATTTCACCCTCCTCTCTCCGTCAGCTACTACAACGTTTTTTGGCACAACGCCTTCATACATCTCCTTTCAGGTATATATAGTAGCCATCACGAAAAATCTTCAGCACCCTCAGGGTCTATCGATACTGTACTATCTGCTATATCTCCATAGTACTTCACTATACTGCACATTATTTTCCTTCCCTCGACTTCAGTTCCTTTCCTCTTCTTTCTTCCTCCTTTCACTGCCTTCTTTTTCTCTGTCTCTGTCTGGGAACTCCGGGTACCTATCACTAACCACAATTTGGGTTTACCAAGCACGTTACGTTACCCCCTTATCAAGCCCCCGTCTAGGGTCAGAGAACTGGCTATCTAGGGTTAGGAGCTGGCCTTAGCTGTACAACGTAGCTGGTCCCGCGAGGCCAACTCCCCAATCTCAACACGGAGATTTTCGCCCCTCGGCCCAAATCATAGTTAGAGCCTCGCATTCACCCGCCTATCGGGTTTATAGTTAGGGCCTCACCTGACACGGCCACACGTTTTTGGATCTTTTACTGTCACCGAGAGGCCGCCACCCCGCCACCACGCTAGTGGCTCGTGCCCCACGCCCGAATCATAGGTAGAGCCTCTCACCAGCCGCTTGGCAACTAGCAGGGCCTCACTTGTCACGGGGTAGTGAGCTTTTCGCTTCGGCACTAGTTAGCCAGCCAGTTCTATATTACTTAACCGTATTGTTGTTATTTGAGTTCATTGTTGTTGTCATGTTCTTTTTCAGGATGTCCTAAGAAGGCAACGTCGGACAAGGGATTGCAGCATTTTCATATCTATTAGGGTCGACTAACCAAGAGTCGCTCGGTCTCGTACCTCACCAAACTCACAACTCTCAAGCATAATCCGCATTTCAGCGTCCCCTTCCGGTCACTCGGCTATTGGAGCTCGACACAAGTTATTATCTTTAACATTATTCGTTTTCTAAGATACATATAACAGCGTCGTGACATTCTTACAAGACTAAGTGGAGCATGACATCCACAGGCATACTGATCACCCTGTAGTCTTTTCTACATTTTTGCCACCTTTTATTCAAACATTCATACGCACACGATCGCACTATACCGAACTGACATACACGTTTCTGACAAGCCTTTCAAACCATACCCCATCTTAACATAAGATAAATAATTGGTTTATCACTCTACAGCAACGTACGTACACAGATGGGAACACTGGGCAGTATCAGACTCCCTAAACAGCATTTGTGCCACACAACCAGGTCTTAAATCTATGCGCCTGCAACAATACAAGGGTTCTGGAACCCTACAACTCCACGATCACAACTAATCAGACTGGTAAATCATGTCTCCTCAAGGAATTTAAGAAGGTACAAACACTACATCGTGTCACGCCAACATTCAAACCAGACAATCAAGATACTTGACCTACTAATCATTCCCTAACTACTTCCAAATACGATTCTACATTCGCACTCCTGTCATTAGAGTAGGTAGAACCACTGGCTCCTATTTTTCACATCCTTTCTATAAGCACGACATCCAGTAGCAGTACGCCGGTACAAACAATTAGAGTCACTAGGAATCAGCTACATTATACAGGAACATTCCCAACGCATGGGTAGTAAGACAACGGATTTTATATGATAATTATAGTGCAATAAGTGTGTTTTCTGGCATTTCCTTTTTGCCCTCTTTTACAGGCCTACCCTCTACGTCGGTTTCGGCACACCACACCGACTTAATTCCAATCACAAGGTATTTCACTATACGATATTAGCCGACCACAAGTTTAAGGCCGTAAGGCCTGTATTTGTGGGAGGAGTTAAGCGTTCCTATATAAACGCTACTCCCCCCTTCCTACCTTGCCGTACGCTCGCTGTTCACCCCACCCACCTCTCCCTCTTATACAATTCATTTGGGGAGGCCCTCTTTTACAGGCCTACCCTCTACGTCGGTTTTGGCACACCACACCGACTTAATTCCAATCACAAGGTATTTCACTATACGATATTAGCCGACCACAAATACTATTTATTTTTTCAGTTTAGTTAGCTAGCTAGGGTGGGTTAGAATTTTTAAGGGGTGTCCTCGAAGGCACGATAGCTGTTCTTTATATTTAGTTATCTTAGGGGTGTCTCTGAAGGCACGATAAGGACATTTACTCCTATCTGTATTCGGAATGTTACTGTATCCAGACGTTAGATACATGTGACACCCTTTTTCTCCCTCTGCCTTCCCTGTCTAAACTCGATATTTGCTCGGTAGTTACATTGCACCTATATTAGCTACGATACTCACTACATACGCTTGTTAGACCTTTTTTATGTAACATGTCATTATACATACTTTTTTCAAGACTTTACATGCTTACTAGACCATTTTGGTGAAGTTAACTAATTGTACTTTCTTTGGATTACATTTCGTAATTAAAATAAACGTTACGTTTTATTGTATTAATTTTAATAACTTTTCCATCTTCGGGGTTGCTTTCTATTATGAAAGCTATAGTTGAAGCAAATTACCTACACTTTCCTTTCATATATGTTCTTTTTGATTATTTCAATTATTTATAGGGGTTACCCCCACCAGTCCCAGCAGGAACCTGATATGGAAAAATAAGCAACATATTACAAATCATGAGAAATGATAATTCTACTTTAATTATATATTACATCAAGTTTTCTACTTATTTTAATATTTCATTCTAATTCATGCAAGTATATAAATTTGAAATCCTATACTACTAGCCAGGACTATTCACTAACATGGTTCTTTACCACAGTCAAAAATTCTAAATTGATTTCAAATGTAGGTCCAGAGAAGCCAAATTGAAAGCATAGTTGACTTAGATCATTTTTCCAGTTTGGCTATTTTGACCTTAAATCTTAAATTTACTTGAATTCACTTTAAATTCTCATTTTAGTGAATAACCCTGTGTTTTTATGAGTAGCTGTTGTGATATCTTTATAAGAAATTCCTAATTTTATCAAATGACAGGAGGCTTCATATTTTGCATAACTCTCTGTACTGTAAAATGCAGTAGCACAGGATGAGGTCGGGGTCGCTTCACGACAGGCGAGACTTGCATGGTCTGCTCCTATTACCACTGTTACTGCAGGCAGGTTGTCTCTCTTTTTTCAGAACTGGATGACCATCACTACGGATGCGTGGGTCCTAGGAACCGTTTGAGGTTACATCATAAAATTTAATGCGCTCCCCGCTCAGACTTCCCACCCACCTCCACTGCACTTGTCAAAATAATGCGGCCATCTGGTGGACGAAGAAATACTCTCCCTCTTCAACAAAGGGGCTGTCCAATTCACTCCGGATGGAGGTGGATTCTTCAGCAACATCTTCCTGGTGAAGAAAAACACAGGAGATTATCGACCAGTCATCAACCTTCGTCAACTCAATGGCTATGTGATCTACTGACACTTCAAAATGGAAGGCATCGACCTACTTCAGGACCTTCTGCAGGCCAACGACTGGTGCACCTGACTCGACCTCAAGGATGCGTACCTCTCAGTGCCGATCACGTCGGAGAGTCGGAGATTTCTACGGTTTGTTTGGAGACCACAGGACTGCCAGTTTACGTGTCTGCCGTTCAGCCTCACCTTGGCTCCGTGGTGCTTCAAGAAGCTGGCACACTTTCAAGCAAAGGGCATCCGCTGGCTTATTTACCCGGACAATTTGCTGATCTACTTCGATGCAGTGTCCAGACTGCACTCTCAGACGCATTTTGTCATTCACTTTCTGGAGTCCTTGGGCTTCGTGGTGAACAGGCAAAAATCGGCACTCAAACTGTTCAGTTCCTGGGTTTGAAGATTGTAACGGACCGTTTCAGCAGACAAGGGGTTAAAATTGTTTAGGCGATAATCCCCTTTTCAAAGAGACAGGCACAGCTACTGCAGAACACCAAACTCCCGAACTGGATACAAAATAGCACTCCAAACTGTAACCTCACGAATAGCTGCTAGCAGACGAACAGGAAAAGCATACATCAGCTTACACTCCTGGCAATCAGTCTCCAACAGCATACAGTGAATCCCCCCCAAGAACGAGACAAGGCTCCGTGTTGAGGGTCAAGCAGTGGTCTGTTTATTGAGGGCTACCTGCCCCTGTATTTATGCAGGTCTCCCACCTGGTGGACATTCCCCTAGGGGACCAAATGGAAGACTGTAACACAGACAGACATGTATCACATTACAGACTCACAGAAGCAAAACATCCCCACAATGCATCCTGGCTTCCTCCCTTCTGCCCTGGAGATAATTGGAGAAGTAATTCAATTATCTCCTAGGACAAAGGCAAAACTCCAGTACACACGTGGGGACCCAAATACAGTAATATGCTTTAAAATACATAAAGTTACTTTTTATACATTAAACATAGACATGTCACATATCCCCAGATAGCTCAGGTCTGAGTGCACATTATTAGGTGAATGGCACGATTAGGTTAATCACACGAATAGGCTCCATGGCATAGCTATCTGGGTTACCACAAATTCACATGAAACAAAATACCGAATGAACGGCTGTTCGGCTACATCCCCACGAATAGGAACCATGAGAAGGACGGCTCAGCGGTGTTCGTGCAAATAAGTGTCCGTTTATAGTTCCATAGTTTAGGTGCCGAACACCGCTGGCCGTACGGGATTGGTAAAATGGCCGCCGCCACGTGTCGACGAACAAAGACCACCCTGCCTTCGTCAATTAAGCTGCGGTTAACCGCAGCTTCAGGGTGGTCAATTGGCGGCACACTCCAGCTCCCAGGTGGTCGTGCAATCGTTAGTTTGTTCGGTAGATAAAATCTACCGAACACCCCGACAGAAAAGGCACGAATAAGCCTTTCTGTAGGGAAAATAAGTCTTTTAAAGTCTGGTCCATAGTGCAAAGGCAGCAGGCGGACAACCAGGCTCCTCCAATGCAATGTGGCGAGATTGGTCTCGTCACAAAGATAGACTTGGTGAAATGCATCCTGCGACTACCGACTTCAAAGATCACCTCAATCCAGAAGGAACTTCACAAGGTGCTCCACAATACTTATGTTCCCCTGCGCCTCCTCGTCTGCATCGTGAGACTTCTCTCCTCCTCAATACAGATAATCTTTCTCAACCGCAACATCACATTTCGTGTGGAATACCTACCAGAGACCTCGAATCTCATGGTGGATTGGTTCTCTCGCCACTGGCGGGACACCAGCGACTGGCAGTTAGATGGCTCGATTTTCGTTGACCTGCAAACCTTCAGAGGTCCGCTAATGGTTGACCTATTTGCCTCCAGGACCAACCGTCAACTCCAGAGGTACTTTAGTTGGTTCCCGGATCCGGAATGTGAAGCATTGGATGCATTCCTTCAAACTTGGCTGAGTCAGGGATCCTACACCTTCCCACCTTTCTCAATGCTAGCCACTACACACGGCAACGCAACGTGTTCCTATTACTCATCACACCCCTGTGGCAGAGCCATCCGTGGTTCCTGTATCTTCTGGAACTCTCGTACAACCATCCACTCCTGCTGCCCTCATCACCCCTACTTCTCTCAGGGCCTCGCAGGGAACCGCAACCACTGATGGTGGTAGAAAGTATGGAACTAGTGGTTTGGATGGTTTCCCGGGGATCCTGGTTGGTCCACGGATTATCGCGAGAGGCTAAAGATCTTCTATGGGATTCATGGGTCCCCAGCACTAGGAGATGTTACATCTCTGCCTGGGAGGCTTGGTGTTTGGAAAGGGACTCTGATCCCTTTACAACACCTGTACTGGTCATTCTGAAATACCTATCTCATCTGTTCTCCATGGGGCGCTCTTACTGATCTATCACGTTCCCCTCCAAGGCATCCCAGTAGGGCAAGACCCCCTAGTGTGTCCCCTTCTAAGAGGCATTAAGTTGTCCAGACCTCCGGCACCTAAATATTCCCATAGGTTCTATGTTTCCTATGGGAATAGCCGGACAATACCAACTTATCTCTACGACTACTGTCGGCTAAGCTGACACTTCTTTTGTGTCTCATATCTTTCTGTTGTGTCTCCAACATCTGGGATTTCGACGTGGATGGTTTTTCCTTCTCATTGGATGGTGTCATGTTTTCTATTTCGTGACGTACTAAGTCAGACTCTACCACCGTCTTCTATCCGTTTTTTTCAGGAGGCTCTGCGACTTTGTGCTGTGGATGCTCTTTTGAAATATCTAGAGATTACTTCTACACTATGGGATTCTCCCTCAGGACAACTTCTGATGTCAGATCTATGTCAAATCCCACAAACCAATAACGACCATGACTTTAGCGAGGTGGATTTGATGGTTGTTGTCCATGGCTTGGGTAGAACCTTGTTTCGGGGCCCACTCGGTCTGGGGCATGGCAGCGTTGCAGGCGTTCTCGGCGGGGGTATCTTTCTCAGACATTATGAGATGTGCGGATTGGTCATAGGAGCATACTTTCCATGTTTTTTTACTTTAGACAATCTTCTCAAGCTTCTTTCACTTTTCTTCATTCTTAGTGTTAAAAATGCAAAATATTTGCCTCCTGTCGTCATAAAATTGTAGATTATGCTAACGTAGTGTACCTATAATCTTAATTTTAGTAATGAGAGGAGGCAAATATTTTCCCACCCTATTTTGCATTCCACCCTGGGTCTTTATTTCTAGCATTATTTTAATTGTTCATACCAGTGTAGCTTATACTGAGATTTAGAGTCGTTAATACTACCAGTTTAATTGAGTATATTGTTCCGGTTATATGTTGAGTTAAATTAAGTGACTAAGTAATTGTGTCATATTTATTTAGGTCTGTCTGGATTTTGATAGTTGGGTAAATGCGGACATCTCGTCACTTCAGATGCCTTTCACTTTTTTTTGTTTCCTTTCAGTGCGATCGACTTCTGCACAGGAATGGATCTATTTCCGTTGAGTTTCTCCTATTTTCGAATTCTGGATGTTATGAATTGTTCCGTTGCTTTAAGGACTTGGTTTTGTTCTAGACTGTTATATACTGTTTCACTACAAAGAAAGAGGAAGTGATCAGGCTGACAGGGTCCTTTATAGAGTTGGATACTTGTTTCTGATTGGTTGTTTCTGTTTGATCAGTGCTGCTGTATTTTACAGTAAAGAGAGTTATGCAAAATATTCACCTCCTGTCATTACTAAAATTAAGATTATAGGTACACTACGTTAGCATAATCTACAATTTTACTGTTTTGGATTTTTTTTTCCACCTGATGTCTCTGTTCCGTATAAAAAAATGTTAAGTGATATAAAATTTTGCTATCAACTTTTATGACTTTTTTCACATGAATTAGGCAAAATTTTAATTATAATAATATATATTTTTATAGAATACAAGCTGCAATGTCACCTGTGTGCACATTAAAAATAGAACAAAAATGACACCACTGTCGATCCGAACCAACGGAGGTGACATGCTGCTTATCTATGGTGTAAATATTTGTTCTATTCTTTACCATACAATAAGACTTTACTTAAGTACTATGAAGATAAACTTATGGAAGCACATTTTACATCCGCTTATCTCCCAGGATATTATAAAAATGTATTCCCATCCACTGCATAATTAATTACTAGCTATCATGGGCACTGAACCTGTAAGTAGAGAGGCTTGGTGAGAATCAATTCAAACTTCTTAAGTAGTACAATTAGCTCTTAAAGTAATATCAGAGATATGAACCACTGTAAAATATAATGAATTACCAGCAACTTCCAAGGTTTTAATAACATATTTGTACTGGTATTTGCATGTCAAAATGTATACAATTCCACATCATTGCTATATAAAACATTTGCCTAAAAATAATAATTGTAATATTAGTATTTATAAAAAATAGTAACGATAATAATAATAGTATTTACAAGATATCATATATTTATAAAATAATAAATGTAAAAAATAGATAAAATTCGTATCTTGTAATACCTTTTTTATTGGACTAACAGAATTTTTTAGTGACAAGCTGTGAGAAATGCTTCAGACTTGAGAAAGGGAGGTTATCCCGAAAGCTTGTCACTAAAAAATTCTGTTAGTCCAATAAAAAAGGTATTACAAGATACGGATTTTATCTATTTTTTACATCTACATCACTGGACTAATACGGCTACAATTTCTACTTAAAATAATAAATATATTATTTAAACATACACATGTATACAAAATGCATACACACACATGCACACACACTCAGTGACTTACCTAGTTCTGGTGAGGTTTTCTTCTTTTCCTGGGATTGATGCAGGGTGGATTTAAAATATCCAGGAATATTTTGTCATGAAATATTGATGAAATTATTTCACACACCATTAGACCACTAACAGCAACCTGCACTAATGTTTGGATATATTTTTGGATGATATTAAGAGCACACAGGATTGTCTTGGGTCTCTGTAGTTGGTAATTAACACCTTACAAACAGCCACACAGTCTGTGCATAGTATTTATAAGTTCATTTGCAGCTATGGGTAGTGGGCTTGGCAATTATGACAACTGAATATTCTCTAATACACACAGCTGTGATTACTCAATAGCTTCCACAAGTTCCAAGTTAATCAGCATGTATGTGCACATTGTTGTTAACATTATGCTTGTGGTAGGCCCCTAATTTAGCATTCAGTTTTATCTTTTCTCATTGTAAATCATACCATTACTCTCCAAATGGCCTGTGACATCCTGTAAACCAGCATGATGCAACCTGAGGAGAGAGGGAGACTTGGAACTGAAGAAAAGATGAGTATTTTGTGTATTTTTTTAATTTATTTAGTTTTTAACTTTTTACACAGGGTGATGGGACCTCGTTGATGAGGGAAATCAAGGTTGTATCATTAGGAATACAGATATTTACTCCGAATGCTACAGTGTTCCTTTGATAAATATATGTCAGGAACTCCATGTGTCCTTTAGCGTTTTGCTCATGGACCGCTATATGTTCCCTCGTGATCCAGACGTCACGTGTGACTTTATCCTCCCGGACTTTTGAAACCTCAGAGCTCTGTTAGTGTGCTGCCAGTTCATGGTCCTTGCCTGGTTGCCAGTCTTTGCAATTCTTTGGAGCCCCTGTTCTGATATATTGTGTTTGACCAGGCGTGTTCATTATTCTACCTGTTTGCTGCCTCCCCTTGACCTTGGCTAGTCTGACTAAATTGCTCTCTGACTTTAGCTTGCACTCCAGTTTCCTTTACCACCATAAGGCCACCATAAGGCCTGGTAATACTTTTTTTTCTATTACTACACTGCAGTTAGGGATTCTATACTAATACCCACAAAATATATAACATATAGATAGAATATAGCAAAATTCATTACATCAGTTGAAGGCAAGATGTCAGTTCATGTAAAATATATGCAGGGCCAATCCTAGGGACACTTGCACCTGCCTTGGGCAACGACTCTACCTCTCCATCTTTAAGCCTCACCCCTTTTTGCAGTCAAAAACACACTCACTGACAATCACACACTCTCCTGACAGTCAAACACTCACCGGCTGTAACAAGACATAGACTCTCACTGAGTGACAACCACTCTCACTAAGAGACACACATATTCACTGATTTGACACACACTGACAGACACACAGACACACATTCTCAATGACAGACACTCAATCTCACTGACAGACACAAAAATTGACAGACACACTGATACACCATAAGAGACACACTTACTGACAGACAGACAGATACACACACTGACAGACAAATCTAAATGACAGAAATACACTCTCTAATAAACACAGCTGTATTGGACACACTCAGACTGACTCTCACTGAGCAACAACCATTCTCACTAAGAGACACACACAATCACTGATTTGACACACACTGACAGACACACAACCAGACAGACACACTGACACACATTCTCAATGACAGACACTCAATCTCACTGACAGACACAAAAATTGACAGACACACTGATACACCATAAGAGACACACTTAGTGACAGACAGACAGTGAAGTCTCCCGAGTATAACAGTACCCCCCATGTACAGGTTTTAAAGTGTTTTTGAAAGTTACAGGGTCAAATATAAGGCTTAATTTACACATTGAGATTTGCCAGTTTGGTTATGTTGCCTTCATGAAAAGGTACAGGGTTAAATACAGTGCTAGCAAATTAAATTCTCTGGACTTTCGACCTCGGTTGTTAGGCAATTCCCTCAAATTGCAATCAATAAAATTACTTAATTATGTAAAAATATTACGTAAATATGCACGTAGAATTTAAATATATATACATTTTTATATATTTGAAGTCTATGTGTAAATGTATGAAATTTAGTTATGTAATTTTATACATATATATATATATTATTTTTTTTGTATTATTTTTATTGATACATAGATATATATGTGTATATATGTGTGTGTGTGTATATATATATATATATATATGTATATACAATTTTATTCTAAGTGTATCGTGATATAAATATATATATATATATGTATATATTAATATCAAAATACAGTTAGAATAAAATGGCATACATATATATATATATATATATATATATATATATATATATTGTATTTTTTGTCATTAATTTCCCCCCCCCCAAAAAAAATGTATTATTGTTTATATTAACAGAGCGCTGAGGTTTCAAAAGTCCGGGAGGATAAAGTCACATGTGACGTCTGGATCATGAGGGAACAAATAGCGGTCCATGAGTTATAGTTATATATATATATATATATATAGTTTTATATATATATATATTGTTCAAGTAGAGATTGTAGCCGTATTAGTCCAGTGATGTCGAGGTTTCAAAAGTCCAGGAGGATAAAGTCACATGTGACGTCTGGATCACGAGGGAACATATAGCGGTCCATGAGTTATAGTTTTATATATATATATATATATATATATATATATATATATATATATATATATAGTTATATATATATATATATATATATTGTGACGAAACCAATCTCGCCACATTGTATTGGAGGAGCCTGGTTGCCCGCCTGCTGCCTTTGGATTATGGACCGGCAGCTAAAGGGTTAATTTTGCTGTGCAGAAGGATTTATTTCTCACCTTCTGCACAGCATTTCGGTAGATTTCATCTACCGAACAAACAGTCGTTCACCAACCTCCCCAGAGCCGTGGGAAGCCGGCCGGCGTTGTTAATTGGCCACCCAGAAGCTGGAGTGTGCTGCCAATTTACCTCCCTGAAGCTGCGGTTAACCGCAGCTTAATTGCTTGTTAACTGTGTGGCCGCTGTTACACTTAGCGGCCGCTAGGTGGCGCTATTCTGGAGCTCCCCGGGCAGCTAGCACTTTTCTGCCCGGCTTTCATGCACCAAAATCGGACACTTTTACGCGCAGGCACCGCTGAACCTCCAGCCCCTGGTTCTCATTCATATGAATTTGGTGAATGCAGGGAAATTCGGTAGTTTGTTTTATGTGAACTGTAGTAACCCAGATAGCCTGCCATGGAGCCTGTTCGTATAATTAAAGACTTTAGCTCCATAGCAATTAAAATGTATTTGTGTGGTCTGGGTGCCATTCACCTAATAATGTGCACCCAGACCTGAGCTATCTGGGGATATGTTACATGTCTGTGTTTTATGTATAAAATGTGTCTGTATGTATTTTAAAGTGATAGTCTGTTTCTGTGTCACCATGTGCATAATGGAGTCTGGCCTTTGTCCTGGGAGATAATTGAATTACTTCATTAATTATCTCCAGGACAGAGAGGAGGAAACCAAGATGCATGGTGGGAAAGTATTGTGGCTGTGTGTAAGAAAGTGATACATGTCTGTCTGCTGTTTCAGTCTTCCATCTGGTCCCTGGGGGGAGTGTCCACCAGGTGGGAGACCTGCATAAATACAGGGGCAGGTAGCCCTCAATAAACAGACCACTGCTTGACCCTCAACACGGAGCCTTGTCCCGTTCTTGGGGGGATTCACTGTATGCTGATAGGGACTGACTGCCAGGAGTGTAAGCCGCTTGGGAGCTTTTCCTGTTCGTCTGCTAGCAGCAATTCGTTTTCCCCTTTTATGCTGAAACGGTCCGTAACATATATATATATATATGTATGTATATATGTATATATATATATATATATATATAGTGTTCAAGTAGAGATTGTAGCCATATTAGTCCAGTGATGTAGATGTAAAAAACAGATACAAATTTGTATCTTGTAATACCTTTTTATTGGACTGACAGAATTTTTTAATGACAAGCTTTCGGGAGAACCTCCCTTTCTCAAGTATGAAGCATTTCTGAGCAAGACGACACATCTTGCTCAGAAATGCTTCAGACTTGAGAAAGGGAGGTTCTCCCGAAAGCTTCTCATTAGAAAATTCTGTTAGTCTAATAAAAAGGTACTACAAGATATGAATTGTAACTGTTTTCTACATATATATATATATATATATATATATATATATATATATATATATATATATATATATATATATATATATATATATATATATATATATACGTGTATAATTTAATTATAAGTGTATTTTTATATAAATGTGTATATATATATATATATAATAATATAAAAATACACTTAATATGACATTATATATTCAGATTATATACAGATATAAAAATGTATCTATATATATATATATATATATATATATATATATATATATGTAGATATATATTTTTTTTTAATATATATTTTTTTAAATTTTAACAGAAGCAGGGAGACTGCCTGTCAGTTTAGGCAGTCCCCCTGCAGGCAGCACTATGGACGCCTATTGCAGCCATGTGATCGTTTCAGAGCGATCACATGGCCCGTAGGGGCCTAATTTGCTGAGGGGGGACTGTCTGGCAGGTTGTCAGGCAGTCCCCCCAGACTGGGAGCAACACCGATCACCGGCAGGGGAATGGCAGCGATCGGGTAAGTAATGAGGATGGCCTTAAGGACCGTTTTTTGTAGCTAGATGTAGCTAGTACGTAAGCGGCCCTTAAGAGGTTACTATACACCATGCTCCACAGTCTCAAGCGGATTTTTGCACATAGTGCTTTCTCCAGTTGCTACTAAAGCAATGTTCACTGACTCTACTTTTAAGCACCAGAGTCTCATCCCCTTGATAATGCTTCAACAAAAGAGTGTCCATGTTCCTTAATTGGATTTTGAATCAGTTAATTCATATGGGCAAATTTGGCTACACAGTCCATTCATGGATAACAGTGTTAAAATGTTTTAAAAATTTTTAATACTCCTATATACTAAGTAACTAGCACACATTAGGATGCATGTTCAATTGCATTGCCCCAAAAATATAATATAATACAATTATAAAGTGCACATCATACAGTCATATTCATTTCACAAAATTTCATGTATTAATGCATATGTTATATATAACATATGCAGTGATTTTTTTTTTTTACCATCAAATGATGTAATGAGTTTTTCTTATATGCTCTTATTTGTTGATCTGCACTATTGTGCATTTGATTTTTTCCTTTTGCATGTTCATTGTTTTTAGGTGTTGACCATTATTAAGAATAATACTCTTTTAGCGCACCCCATTTACTTTTTTTTGTTTGGTGTTATTGTTACTGTTTTGCGAAAGTGCTGTTGTTTCTGGTGAGTTTTTGCAATTAATTTTTTTTATACTTACTTCACATTGAGCGTCTGTTTTTGAAATTTTTTTCTATTTTAATATATTATATATGAATATAGATTTTTTACTGCTCCTCCTATGTTTTACTATTGATTACTTTTTAACACATGATCTGCCAGTCAAATAGTGGAAAGTGTGTTGCTAAATATATCCATAATATTATACTGTATATAGTTCTGCAGCATACTGATTGGCCTACTTTGTTCTTCTGATTTGTGTTAAACAATTTGGACTCTCAGTTCCAAAATTCTGGCAAGGAGAACTCACATTCAGCTGAAATTCAGGCTTCCCCCAATTTTTTTTTTAATAAATGGTATTTTCTCACCGTTCACAAGTCTATAAATGACTGTCTATTATTCTGCAGGTTGAAATTCAGTAGCCTCATTTAAAGTTCTCAATACTGAAGTCAACAAACTTATAAATACAACCAAACTCTGTTGGAACTGGTGATATAAAGGCTGTGCCAAATTAAGAAGTCTTAACTTACCAAATCTTCAGTTTACAAATCACATGTTAGTTTGCATTGCCTAATCAAGATAATTTGGTTACATCCTTGAAAGGCATTAAATACAGTGAGCACCACAGAATATCTCTTAAATATACAAGCATATTGGGTAATAGGATTAAACAGTTTACATGCATCTTTTCTAGGGAAGCTATGGCAAAGCAGCTTCCAATTATCTATGTTGATGACATCTTGGCATTGGTAAAATGCTGTTAATAAACAGGTCACTGAAGACCTATTTCCATGTTTTTGTATTTATTAGCATTTTTAGTTCTAAAGTAAACAAATCTAACTTTTCTATCCTTTAATTCTCCATAATTCCCCACTTAGTGATAAAAACAAAAATAATCCACTAATTTGGGCCTGTAACCTGGATAGCTTGGTAAATTTCCAAACAGGTTACAGGTAATGTGTTCTGCATGGGTGCCCAAAAGTAAGATCTCCAGATGTTTTAAAACTTCAAGTCCCATGATGCTTTGCCATTCTAAAGGAATTCTAAAGGCATGCATGGGAGTTGTAGTTCTAAACATCTGGGAAACCTCTATGGCGTGATAAATATAAATCCTGCCTTAAATAAATATTATGATTATTAACAGAACCTTTTTACCACTGAAGTAAATAAATACATGATTGACAGTGAAATCACTTTTTATTGTGTTAATTTTATAAACTATGCTAATTTAATAGAAGATGTTCGGTATGATATTTGTAAAATGTAAGTGTTCAATTGACTGTAGATTCGTACCCTCAATACAGAAGAAACATACATTGCTGTAAAATAAAGGCAATAAAAACATGCTATCTTGATCTATAATCTGAGAAAAAATCATTAGTACATATTGTAATGTGCTTAATAACAATCTTAATGTGCTTTATATCAGATGGTATTGATTGTTAAATATGTTATCAAATAAAATCAGACAAAGTACACCGATTACCTAATGTGAATTGCTATGGCCTGTTTAGTAAAAAATAAATATAATTTTAGTTAAAGGAGATAGAAATTGAGAAGCAAAAGTATTAATAATTATTATTTTAGGTCTATAGTGTACTTCTATAGAAAGTAGAAGAGGAGGTGAAAAATAAAGCCTATTAGCATGGAAACAAAAGAAAACCTGCTAGCAATTAGAAAACTCATTATACATGTCACTGTCTCATCACCCAAATAAATGGCTCAGTCTAGGATTGTAGCAAAGCTAACGATAATTTTCTTGCAGTGGAACCATCTGGTCTGGCTCACCGCCCTCTGATAGATCTATGCTAAATGTAGGACAGCAGTTTCTGGAATGTGGCCAGAGACTATGGTTAACAGCATTCAGACAAACATTGTGACACTAAATAATGTCACCTTTACTTGCTTTTTATATGCTGGTGTACTTAGAATAGAAATAAACCTAGGGAATCGATATTCATATTATGTAATATATCTTCAAATGAACAATACGTTGACAGATTTCTTCTGTGTTGATCTAATAGATTAAAAATATATTAACCTCTTCATGACTAGGGCTGTTTCGTACAATAATTAAGAACATTTTTCAAATTTTTACCAATTTCCCTCTTATTCATATAGTACACAAATAAACATTATGCACTTTTTTAAGACACCTTTTTTATTTTAATTTTTATACATTTGTATAGATTAATATATAGTTCCATTTTTAGCATTGAAAAAAAATAGAAAAATTAAAAAATGTATACTTTACAATGTTCTCTTCAATAGCAAACAACTAGCACAGCTGATGAAAAGTTGTGAAAAACCACAGTCTTTCATTTCATATGATTTTCATATATGTGTACAATTACAGGTCACATACCAAAATGAGCAAGTTCATATTTTTTTATCTAAAATGTTTTGCAAATTGTTATGTTGGGCAAGTTTAATAGTGGTCACTAGCCAATATATGTATAACCTGTAGGGATGTGCATGGGCGAAAAATTTGTTTCAGTTCGGCACTTCCTGAAATTTGGGACTTTGGCAATTCAGGACTTCGGCAATTTGGCACTTCAGCACTTTGGTTCGGTTCAGCACTTCTGAAATTCGGGACTTCGGCATTTCGGAAATTCCATAACCTTACCGCTAACCCTAACCCTACCCTTACCCTTAACCCTAACCCTACTCCTACCCTTGCCCCTACCTCTTACCCTACCCCTAGCCCTTTCCCTAACCCTGACCCTAATCCTACCACTAACCCTAACCCTACCTCTACCCCTAATTCTTACCCTTCCCCTAACCCTACCCCTACCTCCACCCCTACCTCTACTTCTTACCCTAACCTAACCCAGCCCCTACCTCTAACCCAACCCTAACCCTACCTGGTAAGGGTTAGATGTAGGGTTAGGGCTAGGGTTAGGGCTAGGGTTAGATTATTGTCATCATGCTTCCGAATGTCCGAATTGCCGAAGTGGTGAATTTCCGAAGTGCCGAACCGAATTGCCGAAGTGCCAAATTTCAGAAGTTCCAAAGTGCTTTGGATTTCTGAAAAGTGGCAAAACAGGAGATGTAGGTAAAATTAAGGGAAGCGTCCGAATTGCCGAAATTCGGCCAAATTTAAATTCGGACCGAAACGAATTGCACATGTCTAATAACCAGTTTCTGACCAAGTTTCTATGCAAAATTGTGTTTAACATATGCAGACACAACATTTTTTGCAGGGAATTTCATAAACTTGACTTTGTCTGCCTAATACACCCTTTGTAGGTGTGTTCAGCTAGATATGTTTAGTACAAAAATGTCACTTAATGTCCTTTATGATTAGTGTGAGTGATAGACATACTTGGGATTCATTCAACACTGCATTATACAGTGGCTATTTTTTTAATGAAATGTGGTAACACATTTAACTTTGCTTTTTTCATTGACGTAGTGGGACAACCAGAGCTCTTCAAATTAAAAAAAACTCTTTGGTCACTGAGTTGTAAAGTGACCAAAAAGGTTAGTTTTTTTTTTTTTTTTGGTTATGGGAATGGGGCACCTAAGAGTGGGGTGGATAATAGGGAGATATATTCAAGATATATAGTTTTGTAAAGACTCTCTGGTCTCTCACAATCAAGTGAATAAACAGAGAGGCTCAGAGTTCTCATACAAAGGCATGCCACTCTATTACTACCATAAGCCCCATGCTGTGAGTATTTGACACATTGGTTAAAGTTAAACACAGACAGATCTCAGCTGTTCCATCTCCCCTCTATACAATCTCTTACTACAACCTAGCTTAATGGAAGCTTGGGAAAGAGTGCTCCAGAATTTTCTAACTGCACAGCAATGGCAGAATGTGTTTATTTTTATTCTTAAATCTTTAATTTCCTCCAAGTTTTAAAAGTCTGCCTATAAAATTCTATCAAGATGGTACCATACTCCAGCATTTCTTCACTGGATGTCTCTTACCATACCAGATGCCTGTTCGTGTGGTGGCAGACGGGACAGCACTTATTTACATCTTTTCAATGACTGTCCTGGGCTGATCTGTTATACAAAAAGTTGTTTCCTGTGTCAGAGAAGACCGAATCCAGTTAACCACAGCATTAACAGGCCAACAAATTAGTATAGTTTAAAAAACATATACCACCGGGGGCGCCACAATCACACACGTGTAAATATATTTACCATATATTGGACACAAATCGTCATGTAAAGAGATAAAAGTGATACAATATATAGTGAAGTATTTAATGATACAAATACAAATGATAAAAAGATAAAAAGTTACACTCACAAATATATTGGCACAATAGGGAAATACGTCTATATTGTGCTGTAAAAGCTTGTCAGCCCCTTCTTGGGCTAAAATCCCCTTTGCAAAGTTGATCCAATACTCCAGATTCGGTGGTGGTCAGTCTGTGTATAGCTGAACTCCAGGTCTGTAGTATGGTCCAATATAGTCTGTGGGGGTGCTGGCAGGCTTCAAACCGCTCGACACGTTTCATCTTTCTGACTTTTTCAAGAGCTGTGTGTAAGTTCTTTCTTCCGGCTTTTTAAATCTTTCAATTTGCGCGTTTTTCCCTATACCCGCATGCGCACTACTGCTAGCGTGTCCATACGTCTAGCTGCGCATGCGTGTATATCCACCGTTGGAACGCAAATATCTTTATTGATAATCTGTGCCAGAACACACTTCCGTGTTGGACCACCGGGTCTCACGGAATAATGTAAGCGCACTCAGAAACGTTGCATATACATAGTAATTTCGATCAACATTTACATATATAAAATAATTTCATTCAACATTACACTAATCCTTATAGATGACTAAAAATAAACATTTTAATTCTTCACATATATTTCACGAATAACCTATCCATTGTGTTATACATCAGTGATACACATAGCATTTAAAGGTATATCTCAAATTAGAAATAATAATACAGTAGATATCAGAACTTTAGACATATCTACAAAGGACAGAGGGGAACAGTTACATATTAATATGGTATATCTACTCTTTATATATAGAATAAAATTCATATTTTTAGATGTCATATAGTATAATAATTTTCCTATTTTTTGAGAGGTATGGCGAGGGCACCTTCGGATTCTTCTGGAAAATCTTTGCAATCTGAAAATAGGAATTCTAAGAACTTATAAAAATGGTTAAAACATCAATTGTTAAAAATCCCAATATAGAAAAAAAATAAGAATAAAATTCACAATAAAAATTAGAGAGTTAAAAAAGGGGGGATAGGGGGCGGAGCCAGCAGCCATTCTGAGAGGACGCACATGCACTGAGCTCCGTGCAGAGAAGTCCTAAAAACTGCAAAATACGACGAAAAATTAACTTGAGAGTACCCCTGGACTCAGCACAGCCTCCTGAGAATATGGGGAGACGCAATAAAAAATCCAAGCCGGATAGACCCCCGGCCACCGCGGATATCGGTGACCTCTTGAGGAGGCCCCAGACCACGCAGAGGCCTGCAATGGCGGTGCAACTGGAAGACAAGTACGGCTCCTTTAGCGAGGCATCCGGGTCGGAGAAGGATGATTATGGTGCCCAGTCGCTGACCTCATTGACCCACTTACCAGCAAAGCCACCGGTTACAGAGGAGACTCTGAGAAACATGTTGGGGGAGCTGCGCCGCAACATTGCAGCTGACATCGGCATGTTCCGCGAGGAAATAAGCGGAGTGTCGGCCCGACTACAAAACACAGAGCTCAACACAGCCGCGTATGAGACCAGACTCACGGCAGTGGAACAGCAACTGCTGACCCTGCAGAAGGCCCACCAGCAACAGCAAGAGAAGCTAAATGTGCTGGAAGACAAACGACGGTGGAAGAATGTCAAAGTCCGCGGCCTACCCGACACGGTGGAAACCACCGAGCTACCGCACCTGTTCCGCAGGCTGTTTAACACTCTCTTCACAGCCAAGCAGGCCAAATCTATGCCTCTGGATAGCTGGCATCGGATCTCCAGGCCGACAACAAACACCCCAGAGGGTGGAAACGACGTGATCATCCGCTTCCAACAAGGCAGAGATCGCCTCGCTCTCATGGCAGCCACACGCAACAAATCTCCCCTCCATTTTGAGGGCTATTCTCTGACCTTCTACCCTGATCTCTCCAAAGCCACTATGGACTGGAGAAGGTCCCTGCGCCCTCTCACCAAAGAGCTCTTAGCTCACAATGTACCATATCGTTGGGGCATGCCCAAAAGCCTGATAATACCCAGAGACGCCGGGGCCATCAAGGTGCAAGAGGAAGCGGAGATTCCAGCCACACTGCAGAAGCTCAAATTGGATAAACGACTACCAGAGCAAGCAGAATCAACGACACCACCGGCATCTGTAGCCTGGAATCCGGCGACGGTGCGCCCATTCATTCCGGCGGCACAGCGGAAAGTAGCAGCATCCACTTCGGTGCCCTGAACTGTGTCCAGAGGCTGCTGCCTGCTGCCAAGTTGTCTCTCCAGTTTATTAACTTTACAAATCTACTGTTATAATTTTATAATTTTCTTTGTAATGCTCATCACATGCGCTGAAGGTATTAAACCTCTCATTATATTCCTCTAGGAACCAACCCGGCTAACCCCCCCCCTCACCCCCTTTGTCCCTACTGTAGAACCACTAACGCTTTTACCCTACTAAGTAAGGGGGATCCTTCCTCTCTAACACGTACCCAGTACGCTAATCTTGATTAAGCCCTCTGGTATCTGAGGCATCTAAAGCTCCCTGCCTTGTACATCATGCCTTGTATCATATTTTACATACCCACAGCAGGAGCTGTAATTTTATAAACTACCGGTTCACTCGTAACTTTTAATAGTTAAGCATTATATTAAAACAGTGCCACATTACCAATGCCACTAATTGTTAAACTATGTTGACTTTCTTATACTATCGTGACAATATAAGCTCTTCTGTATTACTCAAGCACTGTTAAAACATACCACATATTTTGACGTAACTTTTCCAGAATTAGCCTGTTTTTATTATTTGAAAATGTGCTGTCTAACGCATGCCATGTTAATCTATATGTTTCTCATCCACTTGCTCATGCTGTTGTGGCATCGCAAGATACTGTTATACCTATTTCCGTGCACAAGAAAAATAAAGAATTTAAAAAAAAAAAAAAAAGGGGGGGGGATAAAAAATACAGTACTCAAAACCTGGATCAATCCATAAAAACTAGTACATCCAGATCTACATTTAGCCCTTTCGGGTAAGTTTTTTTTTTTTTTTTTTAAATTCTTTATTTTTGAGCAGACGATTTTGATATTGAACGTATAAGCATTTACATTTATGCATTTGATATAGTTTCCCACTGTTTGGTATACCGCAGTGCGTCTTTCCCGTCTGGGGCCCCTATGAGATGGTTGTACATTAGCGTGATGAGTTTAGTTTGTGTGGTCTCGTTGTAGCATAGTTTTTCGTAGAAAGTTAATGGTGTTAGGGCTGCTTTCCGTACTTCGGGTTTGTGTGCAAAGTCTCTGATCTGCATGTATCTAAAGTAATCTCTTGTATGTAAGGCGTCTTTGGTGGCTAGGTGTTCATAAGTGACCACTTGTTGGTTTGTATAAAGGTGGACATATCTTTGGAGCCCTGTGGCTTCTATCCCCTTGTAGTCGCCTGCCCTCATTCCCGGGGGGAAGGCCCTGTTTCTAAGGACCGGTGTCATGGGGGATAATTGGGTACTGAGGGTGTACTTTGTTTTGGTTTGGTCCCATATTTGTATGGAGTTGAGTATGGCTGGGTTCGCGGTTCTTAGTATGGCTCTTTGGGATTTGGGTGCCCATATGAAAAATTGTGGGAGGTCCTGACCTGTCATCAGCGACTCCAGGTCTACCCATCTTCTTTTTCCTGGTGGTGCGTGCCACTGTATTATCTGTGTCAGCTGTGCAGCTAAGTAGTAGGCGTATATATTGGGCAGTCCCAGCCCCCCCCTAGGTTTCGGTCTGTACATGAGGGCGCGCGCTATCCTTGGGCGTTTATTATGCCAGATGAAGGCATCGATCGCTTTTTGTATGCCTATCAGGTCCCCCTTGGTTACTGGTATCGGGAGAGCCTGAAAGAGGAACAAGATCCTCGGTAGCATTTTTATAGAGTTTACTCTTCCCATCCATGAGATGGGTCTGTCTGTCCACTGCTCTAGTTCCATAAGGAGGGTTCGGAACAGGGGTGTATAGTTGCGGGTAAACAATGAGGATGTATTTGCTGTTAGTCGTACCCCTAGATACATAAATTCTTCAGTGGCTATCTTGAAGTGATACATGTCGTGTATGCGGGCTACGTCCAGGGGTTCTAGGTGAAAGGGCATTGCCACGGATTTGGAGTAGTTGATTTTGTACCCCGCAATCGTCCCAAAACGCTCCAGTACATGTGTGAGGTGTTGGAGAGACTGCATAGGTTCCTGAAGTGTTATCATGACATCGTCAGCATAGGCCGAAACTGTGAATGGTGTGCCTCCTATTACAATGCCCTGTATGTTTGGGTGCTGTCTAATGGCTTGTAATAGTGGTTCTAAGGTTAGAGCAAAGAGTAATGGGGACAGTGGGCAACCCTGTCTGGTGCCGTTCCCTAGTGTGAAGGGTCTTTTGCGGGCCCCTGAGATGAGTATTTGTGCTTTTAAGTCTGTGTATAGTGCTTGTATTGCTGTGACAAAGGTCTCTGGGAACCCTTGAAATCGGAGTAGCTCAAACAGATAAGGACATAGCACTCTGTCAAACGCCTTCTCTGCATCCAAAGAGAGTGCCAGAGAAGGCGCCTTGGAAGCCCCCATGTGCCAAATCGTGCTAACCCCCCTGCGTGTGTTTTCATATAGTTGGCGGCCTGGCATAAAGCCCACCTGGTCCGGGTGGATCAGGCGCGGGAGCAGGGGGGTCAGTCTGGATGCCAAAATTTTAGCAAATATTTTAAGGTCGGTGTTGATTAATGAGATGGGCCTGTAGCTCGGGGCCAGTGTCTCGTCCTTCCCTGGTTTTGGCAGAAGGACAACGTTTGCCATTGCCATGTCGCCATCAGGTGTCCCTCCTTGTAGAAAATGGTTGCTAAGGGTTGTGAGGGGTGGGGCTAATATGTCTTTAAATTGTTTGTAGTAACTAATGTCATAGCCGTCTGGTCCTGGTGCCTTATTGCCTTTTAGGGATGCTATTGCTGCCTCAACCTCTAACTGTGTGATTGGTGCCTGCAGGTCATCGGCTTCAGCCCCGCTCACCCTCGGAATAGTGAGTTCGGAAAGGAAGCGGCGCATATCTGTCATATAAGTCATATTGGTGGTCCTGAGTTGGGGGGAGTGGTTGTAAAGGTCGGAGAAGTAGGATGTAAACACTTCGTTTATAGTTTCAGGAGTTTTGACTAGTGTGTTTGTTGTTGTGCGTATTTTTGTTATGATTTTGCCTTGCGGCCTCGGGCGGAGGACTCTTGCCAAGAGTGTATCTGTCTTATTGGCCTTTTCATAGAAAAGTCGTTTCGACCATAGTATGGACCGTGAGACCGTCTCCAGAGTGATGTCCCTGATTGAGTGTCTGATGTCGTTGAGTTCCCTGAGGAGTGGGTCTGTTGGGTTTGTTTTGTGTTGTTGCTCCTTTGTACGTAGAGCAGATTGTAAGTCAAGTAGCTGTTTCGTTTTGGCCCTCTTTTTCTGTGTGGCTAGTTTTATGAAGTGTCCGCGTAGTACTGTTTTATGCGCTGCCCATACCGTGGTGGGGCTAACCTCGGGGGTTGTGTTTATTTCAAAGTATTCTGTGATGGCGTGTTGGATGGTTGTTCGTGTTGTGTCATCTCTTAAGAGGCTGTTATTGAGCCTCCACGACCAGCTGGATTTGTAGCACAGATTGCTGAGTGTGAGTGTGATGTCTGCGTGATCTGACCATGTGATGTTGTTGATTTCCGTGTGGATTGTTTTGGCCATCCCTGCTCCGTTAAGAAATATGTTGTCTATTCTGGAGTAGGTGTTGTGTGGTGCTGAATAGAACGTGTAGTCTGTTGTGGTTGGGTGTTGCAGCCGCCAGGCGTCAAGGAGGCCTGTGTGTGTCAGGAATGTGTGTAGTTGCTTGTCTTGGCTCCCTCTGCCCTGTGATCTTACGGTGCCTGGTTTCGTGCTTCTGTCAGCTGCTGGGCTGGGTACAGCATTAAAGTCGCCCCCTACCAGGAGGACTCCTCCCCCTGTTCCCGCTACCAGCATTTCCAGGCTCACCCAGAACTGTTGGTCTGGCTCGTTGGGAGCATATACATTAATGATATGTATTTTTGTGGTGTAGAGTGTGCCCCCTATGTATATAAATCTCCCCTCTGGGTCAGCTTGGATGGTGGTAATGTTTAGGGGACAGTTTTTATGTTGGAGAATCGCTACCCCTGCTCGTTTCCGTAGTGCTCGTGCTTCGTGAACTGTCGTGTAGTTTCTGTCTGTCAACCTAGTGGTCGCCGACCTGGGGAGGTGTGTCTCCTGTATTAGTGCTATGTCAATTTTTTTGGCTTTTAAGTCCCTCACCAGCAATCTGCGCTTGTTGGGGGAGTTAAGGCCCTTGACATTTAATGATAGTACCTTAAGGGCCATTTGGAGGTGCATTCAGGGCATGGAGAGTGGCGGGGTCCCCTTTCCTCCGGGAACCGTGGGCTGAGGTGTGTGCTGTGTTGATTGCAGGGCTCCTCCTCGGGGGTGCAGGCAGCATCCAGGCAGCGAGAACAGATGGAGAATCAGTACTTGTCTTAAAGAATAGATTAGGAAAAAGAAAAATAACTTGAGTAATAAAGAACATTTGCGTCAAATATTCACGTAAACTTTTAACATAAACATTTGTTAGCCATCTGGTTTTAACCTGTGCCAGATTAGAATGGGGGTGTTCACCCCCTCCGAGTGGCGTATAAAAAGTCACCTCTCGGAGTCGGTGGTTGCCCCGCGTTAATCCACTGTGGTGTGAGTTACAACCATCTTTGTGTTGCTGCCCCTGGGGCCTGTGGGATCTCCTCTGTGAGTGTCTGCTCTAACTTTCATATCCTCCTGGATTAGTCTAATTATTGTGGGGCTGTGTTTTTCAGGATTGTTGTGTGCCTTGCTACATGTCCTCCTGTTCTCCCTTCTTCATTATTCCTCATCAGTGCATTAGGAAACTTTCCTACCCCGTGTGTTAGGCACATTAATGGGATGGCGGAGTAAGGTGTATTTGGGTGTGGTTCAGCATGTCAAGGTGTGTCCCCCTACATGTATGCAATCTTTGCCTGCAATTACAGTGTGAGTACCTACTCTTCTCCTTCTCCTCCCTCTCGTGTCTGCAGATGGTATGTCCTATACAGGCCTCTGGATATTTGATAGGCATGGAGAGCAAGAGTTGAGGGAGGCATAACCCGGTGTCTCTTGGTGTGTCCCCCTTGGTGTGTGGTGTTTTCAAGTGTTTTGTCCTTTGCCATGGTGTCATCACGGCAGTTTTTGTGCCGTGTGCAGAGAGTCACCCCCCCCTCCTCCCCCCTCCCTTTTGTACTCGGGTGTCCATCCCGGCTTCTCAGTAGTGAAACACATTAAAGGTGCAATATATAAAGTCGAGATGAAATGGGATTTGAACTGTCTCAGTGCATCTCCCCCAATGCAAGCAGTACCCTTGCGTTAAGCCCCTTTGGGCTGTGTTTGTGTTCTGCGGTGCTTTTTGTGTCAGTGTCGCTATGCAGCATGCAGTGAGTTCTCCTGCTCTCTCCCTCCTCTCTCTCCCCCTTGGTTTGCTGAAGACAGTTTCAGCCATAGATATTAAACAAATTGAGGAGAGGGTTGATAGGGGCATAATGGGTGTGTGAGTCCTGGTGTCTTCCTTCAGAAGAACTTAACCATCCAGAGTGCCAAATTTGCTGCAATAAGTCTTGTGGGCGCTCTTTTGGGGTTGCGCCTGGCTGTTTGCGGGTCTCAGTCCTCTCGGTCCGCTTGTACTGTGATCGTGTACCACTCTCTCAGGAGGGGTAGGCCCCGGTAGGGCGAAGTCTTGCGGTGGTATGATATCTAGATCCCTGAGGAATTTATGTGGGTCTCCTCCCGGTGTGTAGGCGAGTGTTCTTCCAGCTTTGAAGGCCACTATTTTAAATGGGTGTCCCCAGGTGAAGCGGATTTCATGTTGCCGCAATATATCCGTCAGCAGTCTCCACTCTCTCCTTCTTTGCAAAGTGCTCAGGGCCAAATCCTGGTATAATGCGATGGATTTGCCCTTGCAGGTGAGTTCATGTTGCCGGTTATACCGCAGAAGGGCCTCTTTGGTTGAGAAGTGATGGAAGCATATAATGATGTCTCGTGGCACCTCTGTGTTCGAGCGTCGGGCCCGCAGGGCTCTGTGCACCTGGTCCATGGCCCATTGGGTCTTAGGTACGTCTGGTAGGAGGTTGCTGAAGTATGCCTCCATGATTGGTGCCAGGGGGCCCTCTTGTGTTG
Organism: Pelobates fuscus; assembly: GCF_036172605.1. Classification (NCBI taxonomy): domain Eukaryota; kingdom Metazoa; phylum Chordata; class Amphibia; order Anura; family Pelobatidae; genus Pelobates; species Pelobates fuscus. Next base: position 117,175,487 of record NC_086317.1, read on the forward strand.
CCTCTGGCCATCCTCTGACTGGGAGGTTATTCCGCCTCGTGCGATTTGATAAATCCTCCACTTGCATTTCCAGTTCGCTGATGTAAAGGTTTAGGGATGTGGAGTAGTGTACCACTGTGTTGTGGCCTTGCACTATGGTTTCCACGCGATGCTCCAGTACTGCAGTGCGGGCGCCTAGGGCCTGAATCTCGGCCTTGATATCTCGGGCGCTACGGGCGATCTCTCCCGCCAGATAGGTTCTCACCTCCGCCAGCTGTCTCGATATTTGTGCGGCGGTATCGTCGCTCTGTTCGGGCTGTCCCCTATCTGCGTTGGAGGATGGGGAGTGGGAGCCTCGTGTGACTCGGGGAAGTTGTTTTAAGTCTATAGATCCACTCGTTTCTTTCAACCACAGCATTAATCCTGTTGAATCATCATGACCTCTAAATTAGGATGGATAAACGTTTCCTACTCAAACATCTTATTAATGCAGAAAAAATATTAATTCCATTATTTTGGAGAAAAGAGAGTTCTCCATTCATAGGGCAATGGATAAATAATGTTTTTTTTTTTTTTTATTATTTATTATGAAGCCTTGACTCATAATACTACATAATAAGTTGCAGGCCTTTGCTATGAATGGGAAATATCCTTGAATCAGAGGCATACCATTCACTAGGTTTTACTGACTCTGACCTAAGGTTTGAGACAGCCTGACCCTTGGTAGTGGGAGATCCACCCCCTGGATCCTAGGACACCATCCTAAGTGATGCATTGATCTGTATTTCCCTTACTTTGAAGAATATTATTTTTCTTGAAATGGATAATTTCCCACCTATGTTCATTCCTGCAGTGTATTAATTAAAAGAATAAGAATCAAAGTTTTCATCCAGGTGGAATACACTAATGAGTTTTGTTGTTTCTAATGTCCTGAGGTAAATATCATTCTTACTAACCTTTAGGGCTCAGTTCTATTACTTGAGATGTGTGATAAACAGTTGGAAGTGATAACAATTCAAATGGTTAGTTATTTTATATAAATCCCAAAGAAGGCTTCTTAGCATTGTGGCAGTGTGAGTGAGCACTGCTATATTAGCCCCAGAATGGCGCTTTCAGTGTTCCCTGACTAGAGGGGCTAAAAATCAGGTTGCTCTAGTAGATCAATTAGGGAGCTACATAAACCCTATACAGAGGGAAATCAGTCTCTCCTGTGAAGAGCTGGGGTGGAGACGGAGAGACAGAGAGACAGAGAGACTGTGAGTCAAAAAGACTGCTGAAACTTTGTGGGAACAAAAAGATATTTTGCAAGCCTTTATTTTTATTTGTTAAACTACTGTGGTCAGCTTAGCTGGCCAGTAGCATAGAAAGGGTATTCTATGTTAGTTAGTCTCCAGTGTAGAGTGTGAGTTTATTTGGGTTTTCATGTTTTGCTGTGGCTAAATTTGGGGCTGGCTTGCTAAATAAAGCTTTCCTTATATTGGAAGAAAGAACTGTTTCTGCTATTTATGACCCAAGACCCGGCCAGCCTGCTGCGGCATTTAACATTAAATTAACGTTTCAAATAATTTAATATTGCTAGTAGCACTTCCCAAATGATTTATATACAGAACATCCCATAGGCTTTAATGGTGACTTCTGTAGATAAGTAATTTGGAAAGTTTTCCTAACAGCAGTAAGTATTTTGGAAAGCTTATTACATTGAGGCCTCCATAAAAAAACATATGTTATGGGTGAGTCTGGGGTATAGCAGGTCTAAACACCAAAACAAAAAAAAACACTTTATTGTTTTTAAAAGTCTTACCCACCTGAAAAATATGTCAAACAATATATATACCTTTCTTCAGCCTTTAGTTTCCACAAGTAGACCATACATTCAAGACACTAAGGACTTTTTGACTAAAATTTAAAACGTACCCATTTCTCAGTCCAACCTTCTAGTAACTTTAGACGTATCAAGCCTCTATACCTCCATATCTCGTGGGGAAGGTATATCTATTAACCAGAAAATACTGTCTGAAGTCATATTTGACACTAAGCTATGCCAATTTGTGGTTACTCTGCTGGAGATTTTCTCAAAAGTAACTATTTGAATTATCTTTCTATTTTTTATGAACACATTAAAGGGACAGCAATGGGGCGAATATAGCGCCATCATATGCCAACATTTTCATGAAGGAATTTGAGGAGAAATTCCTTTATAGCAACCCCACTTTTGTAGCACTGGCACACGTTTGGTACCATTATATTGATGACTGCTTCATGACCTGGAAGGGCACTCAACGAGTACCATCCCGACATCAAGTTCACATCACACATCAGTAATGCTAAAGTGGACTTCCTTGATGTGACAGTAGGAAAGGACAATGACCATCTCAACACTGACCTTTTTACCAAACCAACAGACCAAAACAGTCTACTTGACTCACAGAGCTTTTAGGCGAGGGAATAGAGGTGGGGCGCAAATTAAAGGCCCACAGGTGTAATTACTACATCTGGAGATACCTTGCCCAACTCTCACCTGCAGTACCAGAGAAAAGGGGACTTGTCATATATATATTTTTGTCCTAGTTAGATCTTTCCACGTGTGCAGGGGTTAAAAGCAAGAATTTTCTCTCTTGGCTGCAATCCATACTCCCTTTTATTTCACATCACAAGCTGACACAGAGAAGATAACCTTTGCATAGTTTAGAGAAGACGTGCTAGACATGTGCAGTAGATTTCCTGTAATACGTAATGTTATATGAGAAATTATACTTTTTGCACTGAACGTCTAGGATTGGTTGATTTTGTCTTCTGTTGGATACAACCCTATGAAAACTGTGTTTGTTTCATATATACGCTGTACCCACATTAAAAAAGTTATTATTTTTCTGGAACTTCATAATGACTGGTCTGCATTAATTGTACACAAAGATTAAGGAAAGCAGGATGTGTTACTACATAAGTCCATGGCAGCTTAAGGGTTACAGACCCTGTAAAATTTTGCAGCCTAACACATGTCAAACGGATTTTGGCGTATATCTACTTAAGTGTCCCTGTGGGTTGGGCTATGTCGGTAAACTCTTCCTAAAGTTTATTTTTCTGTTTGGTAAGGCTAGTCAAATGGTAGTATAAAATAAAACGGTTTCATACTTTTACAGTTATTAATATTGTAGTAATTATTAATATTAATCAATTAATTACAGTAGTTACAATAGCACATATACAATCACAATTAGTAGATTAAAACAGGTCTGTGATTAAGCCAATTTGTTATAAGGGGCCTATTATGTAAAGCAAAATGTTCCCTGTTCGAGGATTATAATTTGAGAGTGTGTTATATAGTTTCTTCTCATTTTGAATCATTTTATCTAAAATTACACCTTAAGAAAGCATCTGAATCTCTGTATGTACTGCGAGACAGATCATTATTTTAATACAAGGAGAACTCACAAAAATAGTACAGAATTGCTTGAAATTCTTTTTAAACAGTGTTTTATTGTTGCTTTATTAAGTTATTAGTTCAACGTTATGCAGTCTAAAAGGTCAATAAATAATGTCTATGCTCCAATGTTTTATTTCTTCAAGTTTAGCAAGTTAAAAGGAACATCTCACATTACTATAAATAAAAAGGATATATTGGGTTTCATATTGTGTTCTGTCCAATACAGTATTACTCAGTTAGCCACTTCTAGATTGTATAGACTATAGTATATTACTTTTTATGTCTCCCTTTGCAAAGAAATCCGTAATGTAGAAATGGGAATATGCCTATAACAAATGTGTGCTTTATCTTCATATTTATCTCTTATAATTGTTTCTGTTAAGTAAATATGTTAGGTATAGTAACGTAATTAATTTTAATGAGTTGTTGTTTCTTTAAATATAATTAAATATGAAACATATAATGAAATAAACTGGCCATGTTATTCACCATTGGTCAATTACCAAAAACGGCCTTGTTTTAATAAGCCTTTTGAATAATGAAATAATGTTAGAAAAAATAAAATCTATTTATTAATATGCAAATATTCACATGTACTTTAATCATGTTTGATGTAGATAAGATATTTGGAAAGTGTTTTTTAACAGTTTTGAATTATTTGGAAAGCCTATTACACTGAGGCCTTTCTAAGAGAAAAGGAAGTTCAAGTAAAGTCATATATATATGAAATATATATTCATATATGATATATATGAAAGTGTCTTAATTTGACCATTCAAATTATAGTTTAGATAATTCTATATATAATATTATATATACCGTATATACTCGAGTATAAGCCGAGTTTTTCAGCACATTTTTTGTGCTGAAAAAAACCAACTCGGCTTATACTCGAGTCAGAGTCTGTATTATGGCAATTTGCATTGCCATAATACAGACCGGGGGAGAGGGGGGCTGGCAGAGCTGTACTTACCTGTCCTGCAGCTCCTGTCAGCTCTCTCCTCCTCCGCGCCGTCCGTTCAGCACCTCGGTCAGCTCCCAGTGTAAGTCTCGCGAGAGCCGCGGCTCTCGTGAGACTTACACTGGGAGCTGACAGAGGGAGCTGCAGGACAGGTAAGTTACAGCTCTGCCAGCCCCCCTCTCCCCACCACTGAACTGCCAATGACACTGGACCACCAGGGAAGGAGCCCCCCTCCCTGCTATGTATCAAGCAGGGAGGGGGGACGAAAAAAAATATAAAAAAAAATAATAAATAATAATAAAAAAATATAATAATATTAAAAAATTAAAAGATAATTAATAAAATAATTAATAATATATCAAAATGCCCACCCCCACCAACACATACACAAACACACACTGCATCACACACACTCACACTTCATTCATATACACACACTGCACTCACACACACTGCACTCATACACACACACTGCACTCATACACACACACTGCACTCATACACACACACTGCACTCACACACACACACTGCATTCATACACGCACTGCATTCATACACGCACTGCACTCATACACTGCACTCATACGCACACACTGCATTCATTATATACACACACTGTAAATAAATATTCAATTAATATCATTTTTTTAGGATCTAATTTTATTTAGAAATTTACCAGTAGCTGCTGCATTTCCCACCCTAGTCTTATACTCGAGTCAATAAGTTTTCCCAGTTTTTTGGGGTAAAATTAGGGGCCTCGGCTTATATTCGGGTCGGCTTATACTCGAGTATATACGGTATATATATATATATATAATATTTAATGTAGAAGCACAAAAAAATGCATACTAAAAAAAGTCTCATGAAAAAATGTTCTCAGTGTATAGTCAATTTCTAATGAACAAAAATACAAATTCTTTAGGAAATGTATTGAGATTTACACATTTCTGTGACCAGCTTGTATCATTATAATAAAGTTCTGCCAGCAAATAAAAAAAATTGTAATATGATATTCCATTGTCACACCAGGGACACAATGCTACCCTTGCTTTATACCCTAAAACCTAAAACTAAACTCTTTTTTTTAACCATATATTGCCATATTTCAAATAAAGAGAAGCCTCGATCTGCCCACCACTCATATTTACCTTCCTCTGCTATCCAGTTTACCTTCCCCCATCCATTCCACATTCTTCTTTGTCTTCAAAATGACATTGGCACAGTTGAAACACAAAATATAATTTTTACCCATCCTCAACATAGTCATATTCTTCTTCACAGAACAGTTCCCTCAAGTCATCCCTAGTGAATATTCCAACATGCAATCCCATTAATTGCAACATTACTATAAATCATAAACAATGCCATATCTGATATCATTGCATCTTGATTATATATTCTCTAATTCACTTCATTCATTCTACACCTCTTCCAACCCTAATTATTAATTTCAACTCAACATAATTTATTTCCTTAAACTATGTAAAACCTGATGTGCAGGCAACAAACAATATAGGAAACCTCACTCTAGGTAAATCTGAAGAAAATCCACCAAGCATATCCATCTAGTATAGGTTTAATAACATGGCTATAAAACAAAAAACATATAAGTAAACATGGACCCCAAACAAAAAAATAAATAAAGTATAACCAAGTCTATACACCTGAAAGAAGAAGAGACACTGGACGTGTATTGTATCTAACACGGATGTCTTATCAGCATCTTGTTAAAACGTAGACTTTAGCAATATCTTTATACCGTTAGTATTAATATTATGGCCCACACCTGTCGCCCTTGGGCTAGGGAACGGGGGGGGGGGGGGGATAATAGATAATTTTCCCTCATTTATGATTTATTATGTCCACCACATGGGTGGGGGTAATTGTATATTTGTTTTGTTGCTAATATTAGTGATTTTACAAACGCTTTAGAACAAATTTTACAGAATCCGTCAGACCTACATCGTACTACCTATTTAAACACTTGGCATAAAAAGATTATTGCCCTGTCATAGTTTTTACTTTGGGGTCCAAAGGTGCGTTATTTGATCTAGTTGTCACGGCACTGCTGTGTACTCACCCGCCCCTGGGCGCCCACGACATCCTAGCGGCAGAGTTGCGGTACTCTTCACTCCCAGAGACCCCTCTTCCGGGTCTGCGGCAGCTTCTTCTCTCCCTCTCGCCGCCGAGGTCCGCGCACACCGTCGCGTCAAGATGTCGGCCGCCATGCGTACCAGGCGTTCTGCACAACTTGGAGAAGGAGAGCTGCAGATCTATGAGAGAGGGACAGGTCAGAGACTATGGTGTAAACCAAGATGGTGCTGAGTCCCTGACCTCTCTTTATAGCCCCTGTGTGCTCCACCTACTGGTGGGAGGTGGCCGGTCAGGTGATACTGGGCACCTATTTAAACCAAGCACACCTTCCAGTCAGCACTTGGCTATTTTGCTTGTCTTTGTATACCTGCCTTTTGCCCTGATTTTCAGCTTATGTTCCTGGTTCCTGATCCTTGATTCCATGATTGATTATCCTTGCCTGCTCCC